>NW_027672624.1:0-506719 GCF_964165515.1 Mesoplodon bidens | reverse complement strand
GGAGGAAAAAAGCAGTGGGGGCCAAGACAGGACGGATATCTCAGGCAGGGAAATGGAAAGTTTTCAGAAGAGCGCCTGGGGCCAGGATCATCCTGGCAGGCCTGCAGGCACCAAGTCAGCCTGCGTGCTTTCACTGGTGTGGATCCACGGCCCTTCCTCTATGCTTTCAAGTCCTTGTACATATTCAGGTGTTTTACCTGGGAAGGGTGGGAAGAGTTCAGCAGCAGCTGGCTGGGGGCTCAGTTCACGTTTACTCACAGACGCCTATGTAAGGTCCCCCAGCTTTGCAATGAGGACGCTCCTTGCCGGGGGGCTGCTGGCTGCATGGGAGATAATTCTGCACCTCCGACCACCTTCAGAATTATTTACCACTGGAGCAAGTGCCCTGATAGGGTTTTCCTCTGTATAACTAGTGGGTTCTGTTTATTTTTTCTGTTTTTTTCAAGGTAGATTTTAGTCCTCATTTATGTATTTATAGATATAAGCATGGAAATCATTCATTCATATAAATACATCTGTGTGAAGGGAAGAACATTTTTCTGTTTTATTTTTAAATTTTATTTGTTTTTTAAAAATTTGAAATTTAAGGTTATTTATTTTTTTATACAGCAGGTTATTGTTAGTTATCTATTTTATACATATACATGTATACAACTCAGTCCCAATCTCCCAACACTTCCCAACACCACCACCCCATGGCTTCCCCCCCTTGGTTTCCATACGTTTGTTCTCTAACCCTGTGTCTCTAATTCTGCCCTGCAAACCGGTTCATCTCTACCATTTTTCTAGCTTCCACATATATGCATTAATACGCAATATTTGTTTTTCTCTTTCTGACCTACTTCTCTCTGTATGACAGTCTCTAGATCCATCCACGTCTCTACAAATGACCCAGTTTCATTCCTTTTTATGGCTGAGCAATATTCCATTTTATATATGTACCACATCTTTATCCATTCGTCTGTCTGTGGGCATTTAGCTTGCTTCCATTACCTGGCTATTGTAAATAGTGCTGCAATGAACATTGTGGTGAATGTGTCTTTTTGATTTATGATTTTCTCTGGGTATATGCCCAGAAGTGGGATTGCTGGATCATATGGTAATTGTATTTTTAGTTTTTTTAATGAACCTCCATACTGTTCTCCATAGTGACTGTATCAATTGACATTCCCACCAATAGTGGAAGAGGGATCCATTTCTCCACACCCTCCGCAGCATTTGTAGTTTGTAGATTTTCTGATGATGCCCATTCTAACAGGTGTGAGGTGATACCTCATTGAAGTTTTGATTTGCATTTCTCTAATAATTGGTGATGTTGAGCAGCTTTTCATGTGCATCTTGGCCATATTTGAGTCTCCTTTGAAGAAATGTCTATTTAGATATTCTACCCATTTTTGAAGTGGGTTGTTTTTTTTTTTAATATTAAGCTGCATGAGCTGTTTATGTATACTGGAGATTAAACCTTTGTCCATTGATTCGTTTTCACATATTTTCTCCCATTCTGAGGGTTGCCTTTTTCCATTCCCATTTTTTAACAAAAAGAAAGAAAGAAAGAAAAAGAAGGAGAACACAAATGTCCGTAAAATATGCCTCTTGAAACTGTCGTTTTGAAACATGGAGGTCTTTTGAATTTTTTGGTCAGTATACGACCCCAGGATTTCTTTTCAGGGCAGGTCTCATTTACAGACCTGCAATGATTTTGAATATCAACTGACCATTAGCGCTGGGATTCAAGCTGCTGTTGTGTGAAACGGCCACAAGGTGGCAGCAGTTCCCCTTTACCAAATCTGGTGACTAGGGCAACAGAGCCTCAATGGAAGTCGTGTTCTAGGTTGTAAGTTAGAATGGAATGTGCCAGGAAAAAGACGCTTAAGTTTGTCTCACTATTTCTTGTTCGTTTTTTTTCATTTAATTTTTATTTTTTATCACAGCAAGTTTGATTACAATGTTTGGCTTGTTGTAGGTGTGCAAGATGTGGTTCTTTTACACATATACATATGTCTGTTCTTCCTGGGATCCTTTTCCCATGTATGTTAGGACAGAATGTTGAGTAGTCTTCTCTTGGTATTCCGTAGGTGTTTGGTGATTATCTCTTTCACCTGTGTTTGTATCTGTCTGTTAACCCCAATATCCTAATGTATCCAATCCTCACACCTTTCCATTGGTGAACCATAAGTTTGTTTAATGAATCTGTGATTGCCCTTCTCTGTGGAAATATCTTCACTAGTATCAATTCTTAAGTAACACCTATAAGTGATATCATACGATATGTGTCTTTCTCTTTCTGACTTACTACAAGTCACGTGATTACCTCTAGACTCCTCTACGGTGCTGCAAATGGCATTGTGTCCTTTTTTTCCTTGGCTAATATTCTGTCTGGACATGTACCAGTTCTTCTTTGTCCACTCATCTGTTGATGGACTTTTTGGTTGCTCCCATGTCATGGCTATGGTAATGCTGCGGCAATGCACATTTGCCTGCCTGTGTCTTTCCAATTCTGGCTTCTTAGGTTATAGGCCCAGGAGTTCGCCTGCTGGATCATATGGTAGCAAAATGTTTACCTTGTAGAGGCACCGCCATTCACTTCTCATTAGTGGCTCTTACCAGGTTACGTCCCACTAAAAGTTGAGGTTATGCTCTTCTCCACAACACCTTCAGCGTTTATTCTTTGTAGTAGTTTTTTCTGAAGTTTATTCTGACTAGTGTGAGCTGATACCGCTTTGTGGTTGGATTTGCATGCGTCTCATAATACCTTGAAATTGAGCTTTCTGGCATGTCCTTTGTTCCTTCAAACTGTGAGTACAGCTTACCTCTTCAAATTGTTTTCGGGAAGTATGTGTGACATTTAGAAATATTTTGGCCATTCCCTCCCTCAAGACATTATGAGGGCAGGTTTCACTCACAGCCCTCCAGTACTGGTGCATATGAAGTGACCCTTAGCACAGGTTTTAAAGCTGCTGTTGCAGGTAACGGCCAGAGGGCGGCAGCATTTCTGCTTTTCCCAATCTGTTAACTAGGGAAACAGACCATCATGGCAGTGGTGTTCCTCGGTTATATATTAGAGTGGAATGTGCCCCAAAAAGCTGATGTCTCCTTACTTCTGTTTGTTGTAGAAATTGAATTTATATATTTTTTTTATTGGACTCATATCCCATTGTGTTCATGGACCACTTCTTCTTTGAGCATTCCTCTGTTGATGGACATTTTCGTAGCTTCCAAGTGTTGGCTGTGGTCAATATTGGTGGAGTGCAGGATTGCCAGCATGTGTCTTTTTTTGTGGTACATGGGCCTCTCACTGCTGTGGGCCCTCCCATTGCAGAGCACAGGCTCCGGACGTGCAGGCCCAGCAGCCATAGCTCACGGGAACAGCCGCTCCGCGGCATGTGGGATCTCCCCAAATCGGGGCATGAATCCATGTCCCCTGCACTGGCAGGCGGACTCTCATCCACTGCGCCACCAGTGAATCCCAGCCTGTCTTTTTGAGTCTCATCCCCTCAGGTGATAGGCCCAGCAGTGGGTATGCTTGATTGAATGGTAGCTCAGTATTTATCTTTACAAGGCACGTCATTTTTGTTTTCATGACTGGCTCTTACCATGTCCCAGGTTGAAGCAAGGGTAGGCGTTTCTCCAAAACCCCTTCAGCATTTATTGTTTGCAGAATTTTTGCTGATGGCCATTCTGACTGCTGTGAGCTGATAGGTTTTTGTAATTTGGATCTGCATATCTTTAATTATTCCTAATGTTTTGCATTTTTCCATGCATTTTAAAATTTCTGGCAGAGGAAAACAGAAAAAAACGGAGAGTACAATTAAACTCTTGAAATTGTCTTCTTGGATGGTTGCCCTCTTTTGAATTTTTTGGTCAATTTTCGACCCCATGTTTGTTTTTGAGGGCAGGTGTTATTCACAGGCCTGCAAGGAGTGTGAATATTTAGTGACCATTAGCAGTGGGTTTAAAGCTGCTGTTGTGGGAAATGGCCACAAGGCGGCCACGTTTCTCCATTCCCAAGCCTGGTTCCTAGGGCAGCAGAGCCTTTCTGGGACCAATGGAATACAGAAGAAGGCATCATTGAAGTCTAACACAGAATACCATGTCCTGGTGGATGGTAGAATGACCAGTAGGGTCTAGGAATTAGGAACTACTGGATGTATATCCTCGGTGGCTTCACTGACTGTCCTAACATCCTTTACCAGGTCCCCAGCAGCCAACGGGGTTCTCGTGGTCAGGCACCTCCCAGGGTATGGAGCTCACCTGTGAAACTACCCAGCAGCCCACGAGGCTCTCGTGCTTAGGCACCTCCCATGATACAGAGCTGCCCTGGGCAGGTACCATGGCAGGGCTGGGCACACAGGAACCGTGCACTTAGCCCTCATTGCAGAGCACCCCAGAACGCCTGTCACGCAGAGCTGACACAGAGCACCTCAGAGCAGGACTTGAACTAACAAACAGCAACTCCGACAGGTCTCTGACCCTGGGCATCACTCTGTGCAGCCTCCCTCTGCCTGGTCTCCCAGAGACTTCCACTGCAGCCGGGGCACCAGGCCTTTGTCTCCAACCATCACCCCTCCTCCCCCTGACTCCTCGGTTCCTCTCATTAGGATTAGGCCTTCTTGAAATTGTCTCCCACTCATGGGCCAGATAAAATGATGAGAAAACAAGCCGGAGATGCAGCCCCTTGTCTATCCTGACTCTCTGGAGCCCACACCTGTTCCTTGGAACTGGCCGTTTCAGCGAGGTCCATTTTCTGCAATGTGAGCCACTGAGCGGTGAGGATTGGCTGACCGGAGCAGCCTGTCCCGCCCGGCCTGCCCTCCCTAGGTGTGCCTGTGTTGAGGTCAATATAAACACCGCTCCAGGGAGCAACAGCTCCTGCAGCTGTGCCTGACGCCATATTCTCTGCCCCGTCAGCAGTCTCGGGGCTGTGCCGGTGGGAGGGAGTGAGGGGGCACGGTTTTGTGGGTGGCCCGGTGTGAGAGGAGCTCTGCTGGACTTTCTGCAGGAGTCTCCAGACTGCCACCTGCTAAAGAAGAGGATGGGTCACCCATACCTTCCGCTGGAATTTCTCCGCGGGCAGAGGTGAGGGAGGAAAAAAGCAGTGGGGGCCAAGACAGGACGGATATCTCAGGCAGGGAAATGGAAAGTTTTCAGAAGAGCGCCTGGGGCCAGGATCATCCTGGCAGGCCTGCAGGCACCAAGTCAGCCTGCGTGCTTTCACTGGTGTGGATCCACGGCCCTTCCTCTATGCTTTCAAGTCCTTGTACATATTCAGGTGTTTTACCTGGGAAGGGTGGGAACAGTTCAGCAGCAGCTGGCTGGGGGCTCAGCTCACGTTGACTCACAGACGCCTATGTACGGTCCCCCAGCTTTGCAATGAGGACGCTCCTTGCGGGGTGGCTGCTGGCTACATGGGAGATAATTCGGCACCTCCGACCACCTTCAGAATTGTTTACCACTGGAGCAAGTGCCCTGATAGGGTTTTCCTCTGTATAACTAGTGGGTTCTGTTTATTTTTTCTGTTTTTTTCAAGGTAGATTTTAGTCCTCATTTATGTATTTATAGATATAAGCATGGAAATCATTCATTCATATAAATACATCTGTGTGAAGGGAAGAACATTTTTCTGTTTTATTTTTAAATTTTATTTGTTTTTTAAAAATTTGAAATTTAAGGTTATTTATTTTTTTATACAGCAGGTTATTGTTAGTTATCTATTTTATACATATACATGTATACAAGTCAGTCCCAATCTCCCAACTCATCCCACCACCACCACCCCATGGCTTCCCCCCCTTGGTTTCCATACGTTTGTTCTCTAACCCTGTGTCTCTAATTCTGCCCTGCAAACCGGTTCATCTCTACCATTTTTCCAGCTTCCACATATATGCATTAATACGCAATATTTGTTTTTCTCTTTCTGACCTACTTCTCTCTGTATGACAGTCTCTAGATCCATCCACGTCTCTACAAATGACCCAGTTTCATTCCTTTTTATGGCTGAGCAATATTCCATTTTATATATGTACCACATCTTTATCCATTCGTCTGTCTGTGGGCATTTAGCTTGCTTCCATTACCTGGCTATTGTAAATAGTGCTGCAATGAACATTGTGGTGAATGTGTCTTTTTGATTTATGGTTTTCTCTGGGTATATGCCCAGAAGTGGGATTGCTGGATCATATGGTAATTGTATTTTTAGTTTTTTTAATGAACCTCCATACTGTTCTCCATAGTGACTGTATCAATTGACATTCCCACCAATAGTGGAAGAGGGATCCATTTGTCCACACCCTCCGCAGCATTTGTAGTTTGTAGATTTTCTGATGATGCCCATTCTAACAGGTGTGAAGTGATACCTCATTGAAGTTTTGATTTGCATTTCTCTAATAATTAGTGATGTTGAGCAGCTTTTCATGTGCATCTTGGCCATCTCTGAGTCTCCTTTGAAGAAATGTATATTTAGATATTCTACCCATTTTTGAAGTGGGTTGTTTTTTTTTTTAATATTAAGCTGCATGAGCTGTTTATGTATACTGGAGATTAAACCTTTGTCCATTGATTCGTTTTCACATATTTTCTCCCATTCTGAGGGTTGCCTTTTTCCATTCCCATTTTTTAACAAAAAGAAAGAAAGAAAGAAAAAGAAGCAGAACACAAATGTCCGTAAAATATGCCTCTTGAAACTGTCGTTTTGAAACATGGAGGTCTTTTGAATTTTTTGGTCAGTATACGACCCCAGGATTTCTTTTCAGGGCAGGTCTCATTTACAGGCCTGCAATGATTTTGAATATCAACTGACCATTAGCGCTGGGATTCAAGCTGCTGTTGTGTGAAACGGCCACAAGGTGGCAGCAGTTCCCCTTTACCAAATCTGGTGACTAGGGCAACAGAGCCTCAATGGAAGTCGTGTTCTAGGTTGTAAGTTAGAATGGAATGTGCCAAGAAAAAGACGCTTAAGTTTGTCTCACTATTTCTTGTTCGTTTTTTTTCATTTAATTTTTATTTTTTATCACAGCAAGTTTGATTACCATGTTTGGCTTGTTGTAGGTGTGCAAGATGTGGTTCTTTTACACATATACATATGTCTGTTCTTCCTGGGATCCTTTTCCCATGTATGTTAGGACAGAATGTTGAGTAGTCTTCTCTTGGTATTCCGTAGGTGTTTGGTGATTATCTCTTTCACCTGTGTTTGTATCTGTCTGTTAACCCCAATATCCTAATGTATCCAATCCTCACACCTTTCCATTGGTGAACCATAAGTTTGTTTAATGAATCTGTGATTGCCCTTCTCTGTGGAAATATCTTCACTAGTATCAATTCTTAGGTAACACCTATAAGTGATATCATACGATATGTGTCTTTCTCTTTCTGACTTACTACAAGTCACGTGATTACCTCTAGACTCCTCTACGGTGCTGCAAATGGCATTGTGTCCTTTTTTTCCTTGGCTAATATTCTGTCTGGACATGTACCAGTTCTTCTTTGTCCACTCATCTGTTGATGGACTTTTTGGTTGCTCCCATGTCATGGCTATGGTAATGCTGCGGCAATGCACATTTGCCTGCCTGTGTCTTTCCAATTCTGGCTTCTTAGGTTATAGGCCCAGGAGTTCGCCTGCTGGATCATATGGTAGCAATATGTTTACCTTGTAGAGGCACCGCCATTCTCTTCTCATTAGTGGCTCTTACCAGGTTACGTCCCACTAAAAGTTGAGGTTATGCTCTTCTCCACAACACCTTCAGCGTTTATTCTTTGTAGTAGTTTTTTCTGAAGTTTATTCTGACTAGTGTGAGCTGATACCGCTTTGTGGTTGGATTTGCATGCGTCTCATAATACCTTGAAATTGAGCTTTCTGGCATGTCCTTTGTTCCTTCAAACTGTGAGTACAGCTTACCTCTTCAAATTGTTTTCGGGAAGTATGTGTGACATTTAGAAATATTTTGGCCATTCCCTCCCTCAAGACATTATGAGGGCAGGTTTCACTCACAGCCCTCCAGTACTGGTGCATATGAAGTGACCCTTAGCACAGGTTTTAAAGCTGCTGTTGCAGGTAACGGCCAGAGGGCGGCAGCATTTCTGCTTTTCCCAATCTGTTAACTAGGGAAACAGACCATCCTGGCAGTGGTGTTCCTCGGTTATATATTAGAGTGGAATGTGCCCCAAAAAGCTGATGTCTCCTTACTTCTGTTTGTTGTAGAAATTGAATTTATATATTTTTTTATTGGACTCATATCCCATTGTGTTCATGGACCACTTCTTCTTTGAGCATTCCTCTGTTGATGGACATTTTCGTAGCTTCCAAGTGTTGGCTGTGGTCAATATTGCTGGAGTGCAGGATTGCCAGCATGTGTCTTTTTTTGTGGTACATGGGCCTCTCACTGCTGTGCGCCCTCCCATTGCAGAGCACAGGCTCCGGACGTGCAGGCCCAGCAGCCATAGCTCACGGGAACAGCCGCTCCGCGGCATGTGGGATCTCCCCAAATCGGGGCATGAATCCATGTCCCCTGCACTGGCAGGCGGACTCTCATCCACTGCGCCACCAGTGAATCCCAGCCTGTCTTTTTGAGTCTCATCCCCTCAGGTGATAGGCCCAGCAGTGGGTATGCTTGATTGAATGGTAGCTCAGTATTTATCTTTACAAGGCACGTCATTTTTGTTTTCATGACTGGCTCTTACCATGTCCCATGTTGAAGCAAGTGTAGGCATTTCTCCAAAACCCCTTCAGCATTTATTGTTTGCAGAATTTTTGCTGATGGCCATTCTGACTGCTGTGAGCTGATAGGTTTTTGTAATTTGGATCTGCATATCTTTAATTATTCCTAATATTTTGCATTTTTCCATGCCTTTTAAAATTTCTGGCAGAGGAAAACAGAAAAAAACGGAGAGTACAATTATACTCTTGAAATTGTCTTCTTGGATGGTTGCCCTCTTTTGAATTTTTTGGTCAATTTTCGACCCCATGTTTGTTTTTGAGGGCAGGTGTTATTCACAGGCCTGCCAGGAGTGTGAATATTTAGTGACCATTAGCTGTGGGTTTAAAGCTGCTGTTGTGGGAAATGGCCACAAGGCGGCCGCGTTTCTCCATTCCCAAGTCTGGTTCCTAGGGCAGCAGAGCCTTTCTGGGACCAATGGAATACAGAAGAAGGCATCATTGAAGTCTAACACAGAATACCATGTCCTGGTGGATGGTAGAATGACCAGTAGGGTCTAGGAATTAGGAACTACTGGATGTATATCCTCGGTGGCTTCACTGACTGTCCTAACATCCTTTACCAGGTCCCCAGCAGCCAACGGGGTTCTCGTGGTCAGGCACCTCCCAGGGTATGGAGCTCACCTGTGAAACTACCCAGCAGCCCACGAGGCTCTCGTGCTTAGGCACCTCCCATGATACAGAGCTGCCCTGGGCAGGTACCATGGCAGGGCTGGGCACACAGGAACCGTGCACTTAGCCCTCATTGCAGAGCACCCCAGAACGCCTGTCACGCAGAGCTGACACAGAGCACCTCAGAGCAGGACTTGAACTAACAAACAGCAACTCCGACAGGTCTCTGACCCAGGGCATCACTCTGTGCAGCCTCCCTCTGCCTGGTCTCCCAGAGACTTCCACTGCAGCCGGGGCACCAGGCCTTTGTCTCCAACCATCACCCCTCCTCCCCCTGACTCCTCGGTTCCTCTCATTAGGATTAGGCCTTCTTGAAATTGTCTCCCACTCATGGGCCAGATAAAATGATGAGAAAACAAGCCGGAGATGCAGCCCCTTGTCTATCCTGACTCTCTGGAGCCCACACCTGTTCCTTGGAACTGGCCGTTTCAGCGAGGTCCATTTTCTGCAATGTGAGCCACTGAGGGGTGAGGATTGGCTGACCGGAGCAGCCTGTCCCGCCCGGCCTGCCCTCCCTAGGTGTGCCTGTGTTGAGGTCAATATAAACACCGCTCCAGGGAGCAACAGCTCCTGCAGCTGTGCCTGACGCCATATTCTCTGCCCCGTCAGCAGTCTCGGGGCTGTGCCGGTGGGAGGGAGTGAGGGGGCACGGTTTTGTGGGTGGCCCGGTGTGAGAGGAGCTCTGCTGGACTTTCTGCAGGAGTCTCCAGACTGCCACCTGCTAAAGAAGAGGATGGGTCACCCATACCTTCCGCTGGAATTTCTCCGCGGGCAGAGGTGAGGGAGGAAAAAAGCAGTGGGGCCAAGACAGGACGGATATCTCAGGCAGGGAAATGGAAAGTTTTCAGAAGAGCGCCTGGGGCCAGGATCATCCTGGCAGGCCTGCAGGCACCAAGTCAGCCTGCGTGCTTTCACTGGTGTGGATCCACGGCCCTTCCTCTGTGCTTTCAAGTCCTTGTACATATTCAGGTGTTTTACCTGGGAAGGGTGGGAACAGTTCAGCAGCAGCTGGCTGGGGGCTCAGCTCACGTTTACTCACAGACGCCTATGTACGGTCCCCCAGCTTTGCAATGAGGACGCTCCTTGCGGGGGGGCTGCTGGCTGCATGGGAGATAATTCGGCACCTCCGACCACCTTCAGAATTGTTTACCACTGGAGCAAGTGCCCTGATAGGGTTTTCCTCTGTATAACTAGTGGGTTCTGTTTATTTTTTCTGTTTTTTTCAAGGTAGATTTTAGTCCTCATTTATGTATTTATACATATAAGCATGGAAATCATTCATTCATATAAATACATCTGTGTGAAGGGAAGAACATTTTTCTGTTTTATTTTTAAATTTTATTTGTTTTTTAAAAATTTGAAATTTAAGGTTATTTATTTTTTTATACAGCAGGTTATTGTTAGTTATCTATTTTATACATATACATGTATACAAGTCAGTCCCAATCTCCCAACTCATCCCACCACCACCACCCCATGGCTTCCCCCCCTTGGTTTCCATACGTTTGTTCTCTAACCCTGTGTCTCTAATTCTGCCCTGCAAACCGGTTCATCTCTACCATTTTTCCAGCTTCCACATATATGCATTAATACGCAATATTTGTTTTTCTCTTTCTGACCTACTTCTCTCTGTATGACAGTCTCTAGATCCATCCACGTCTCTACAAATGACCCAGTTTCATTCCTTTTTATGGCTGAGCAATATTCCATTTTATATATGTACCACATCTTTATCCATTCGTCTGTCTGTGGGCATTTAGCTTGCTTCCATTACCTGGCTATTGTAAATAGTGCTGCAATGAACATTGTGGTGAATGTGTCTTTTTGATTTATGGTTTTCTCTGGGTATATGCCCAGAAGTGGGATTGCTGGATCATATGGTAATTGTATTTTTAGTTTTTTTAATGAACCTCCATACTGTTCTCCATAGTGACTGTATCAATTGACATTCCCACCAATAGTGGAAGAGGGATCCATTTGTCCACACCCTCCGCAGCATTTGTAGTTTGTAGATTTTCTGATGATGCCCATTCTAACAGGTGTGAGGTGATACCTCATTGAAGTTTTGATTTGCATTTCTCTAATAATTAGTGATGTTGAGCAGCTTTTCATGTGCATCTTGGCCATCTCTGAGTCTCCTTTGAAGAAATGTCTATTTAGATATTCTACCCATTTTTGAAGTGGGTTGTTTTTTTTTTTAATATTAAGCTGCATGAGCTGTTTATGTATACTGGAGATTAAACCTTTGTCCATTGATTCGTTTTCACATATTTTCTCCCATTCTGAGGGTTGCCTTTTTCCATTCCCATTTTTTAACAAAAAGAAAGAAAGAAAGAAAAAGAAGCAGAACACAAATGTCCGTAAAATATGCCTCTTGAAACTGTCGTTTTGAAACATGGAGGTCTTTTGAATTTTTTGGTCAGTATACGACCCCAGGATTTCTTTTCAGGGCAGGTCTCATTTACAGGCCTGCAATGATTTTGAATATCAACTGACCATTAGCGCTGGGATTCAAGCTGCTGTTGTGTGAAACGGCCACAAGGTGGCAGCAGTTCCCCTTTACCGAATCTGGTGACTAGGGCAACAGAGCCTCAATGGAAGTCGTGTTCTAGGTTGTAAGTTAGAATGGAATGTGCCAGGAAAAAGACCCTTAAGTTTGTCTCACTATTTCTTGTTCGTTTTTTTTCATTTAATTTTTATTTTTTATCACAGCAAGTTTGATTACAATGTTTGGCTTGTTGTAGGTGTGCAAGATGTGGTTCTTTTACACATATACATATGTCTGTTCTTCCTGGGATCCTTTTCCCATGTATGTTAGGACAGAATGTTGAGTAGTCTTCTCTTGGTATTCCGTAGGTGTTTGGTGATTATCTCTTTCACCTGTGTTTGTATCTGTCTGTTAACCCCAATATCCTAATGTATCCAATCCTCACACCTTTCCATTGGTGAACCATAAGTTTGTTTAATGAATCTGTGATTGCCCTTCTCTGTGGAAATATCTTCACTAGTATCAATTCTTAGGTAACACCTATAAGTGATATCATACGATATGTGTCTTTCTCTTTCTGACTTACTACAAGTCACGTGATTACCTCTAGACTCCTCTACGGTGCTGCAAATGGCATTGTGTCCTTTTTTTCCTTGGCTAATATTCTGTCTGGACATGTACCAGTTCTTCTTTGTCCACTCATCTGTTGATGGACTTTTTGGTTGCTCCCATGTCATGGCTATGGTAATGCTGCGGCAATGCACATTTGCCTGCCTGTGTCTTTCCAATTCTGGCTTCTTAGGTTATAGGCCCAGGAGTTCGCCTGCTGGATCATATGGTAGCAAAATGTTTACCTTGTAGAGGCACCGCCATTCTCTTCTCATTAGTGGCTCTTACCAGGTTACGTCCCACTAAAAGTTGAGGTTATGCTCTTCTCCACAACACCTTCAGCGTTTATTCTTTGTAGTAGTTTCTTCTGAAGTTTATTCTGACTAGTGTGAGCTGATACCGCTTTGTGGTTGGATTTGCATGCGTCTCATAATACCTTGAAATTGAGCTTTCTGGCATGTCCTTTGTTCCTTCAAACTGTGAGTACAGCTTACCTCTTCAAATTGTTTTCGGGAAGTATGTGTGACATTTAGAAATATTTTGGCCATTCCCTCCCTCAAGACATTATGAGGGCAGGTTTCACTCACAGCCCTCCAGTACTGGTGCATATGAAGTGACCCTTAGCACAGGTTTTAAAGCTGCTGTTGCAGGTAACGGCCAGAGGGCGGCAGCATTTCTGCTTTTCCCAATCTGTTAACTAGGGAAACAGACCATCGTGGCAGTGGTGTTCCTCGGTTATATATTAGAGTGGAATGTGCCCCCAAAAGCTGATGTCTCCTTACTTCTGTTTGTTGTAGAAATTGAATTTATATATTTTTTTTATTGGAGTCATATCCCATTGTGTTCATGGACCACTTCTTCTTTGAGCATTCCTCTGTTGATGGACATTTTCGTAGCTTCCAAGTGTTGGCTGTGGTCAATATTGCTGGAGTGCAGGATTGCCAGCATGTGTCTTTTTTTGTGGTACATGGGCCTCTCACTGCCGTGGGCCCTCCCATTGCAGAGCACAGGCTCCGGACGTGCAGGCCCAGCAGCCATAGCTCACGGGAACAGCCGCTCCGCGGCATGTGGGATCTCCCCAAATCGGGGCATGAATCCATGTCCCCTGCACTGGCAGGCGGACTCTCATCCACTGCGCCACCAGTGAATCCCAGCCTGTCTTTTTGAGTCTCATCCCCTCAGGTGATAGGCCCAGCAGTGGGTATGCTTGATTGAATGTTAGCTCAGTATTTATCTTTACAAGGCACGTCATTTTTGTTTTCATGACTGGCTCTTACCATGTCCCATGTTGAAGCAAGGGTAGGCATTTCTCCAAAACCCCTTCAGCATTTATTGTTTGCAGAATTTTTGCTGATGGCCATTCTGACTGCTGTGAGCTGATAGGTTTTTGTAATTTGGATCTGCATATCTTTAATTATTCCTAATGTTTTGCATTTTTCCATGCATTTTAAAATTTCTGGCAGAGGAAAACAGAAAAAAACGGAGAGTACAATTAAACTCTTGAAATTGTCTTCTTGGATGGTTGCCCTCTTTTGAATTTTTTGGTCAATTTTCGACCCCATGTTTGTTTTTGAGGGCAGGTGTTATTCACAGGCCTGCCAGGAGTGTGAATATTTAGTGACCATTAGCTGTGGGTTTAAAGCTGCTGTTGTGGGAAATGGCCACAAGGCGGCCGCGTTTCTCCATTCCCAAGTCTGGTTCCTAGGGCAGCAGAGCCTTTCTGGGACCAATGGAATACAGAAGAAGGCATCATTGAAGTCTAACACAGAATACCATGTCCTGGTGGATGGTAGAATGACCAGTAGGGTCTAGGAATTAGGAACTACTGGATGTATATCCTCGGTGGCTTCACTGACTGTCCTAACATCCTTTACCAGGTCCCCAGCAGCCAACGGGGTTCTCGTGGTCAGGCACCTCCCAGGGTATGGAGCTCACCTGTGAAACTACCCAGCAGCCCACGAGGCTCTCGTGCTTAGGCATCTCCCATGATACAGAGCTGCCCTGGGCAGGTACCATGGCAGGTCTGGGCACACAGGAACCGTGCACTTAGCCCTCATTGCAGAGCACCCCAGAACGCCTGTCACGCAGAGCTGACACAGAGCACCTCAGAGCAGGACTTGAACTAACAAACAGCAGCTCCGACAGGTCTCTGACCCTGGGCATCACTCTGTGCAGCCTCCCTCTGCCTGGTCTCCCAGAGACTTCCACTGCAGCCGGGGCACCAGGCCTTTGTCTCCAACCATCACCCCTCCTCCCCCTGACTCCTCGGTTCCTCTCATTAGGATTAGGCCTTCTTGAAATTGTCTCCCACTCATGGGCCAGATAAAATGATGAGAAAACAAGCCGGAGATGCAGCCCCTTGTCTATCCTGACTCTCTGGAGCCCACACCTGTTCCTTGGAACTGGCCGTTTCAGCGAGGTCCATTTTCTGCAATGGGAGCCACTGAGGGGTGAGGATTGTCTGACCGGAGCAGCCTGTCCCGCCCGGCCTGCCCTCCCTAGGTGTGCCTGTGTTGAGGTCAATATAAACACCGCTCCAGGGAGCAACAGCTCCTGCAGCTGTGCCTGACGCCATATTCTCTGCCCCGTCAGCAGTCTCGGTGCTGTGCCGGTGGGAGGGAGTGAGGGGGCACGGTTTTGTGGGTGGCCCGGTGTGAGAGGAGCTCTGCTGGACTTTCTGCAGGAGTCTCCAGACTGCCACCTGCTAAAGAAGAGGATGGGTCACCCATACCTTCCGCTGGAATTTCTCCGCGGGCAGAGGTGAGGGAGGAAAAAAGCAGTGGGGGCCAAGACAGGACGGATATCTCAGGCAGGGAAATGGAAAGTTTTCAGAAGAGCGCCTGGGGCCAGGATCATCCTGGCAGGCCTGCAGGCACCAAGTCAGCCTGCGTGCTTTCACTGGTGTGGATCCACGGCCCTTCCTCTATGCTTTCAAGTCCTTGTACATATTCAGGTGTTTTACCTGGGAAGGGTGGGAACAGTTCAGCAGCAGCTGGCTGGGGGCTCAGCTCACGTTTACTCACAGACGCCTATGTACGGTCCCCCAGCTTTGCAATGAGGACGCTCCTTGCGGGGGGGCTGCTGGCTGCATGGGAGATAATTCGGCACCTCTGACCACCTTCAGAATTGTTTACCACTGGAGCAAGTGCCCTGATAGGGTTTTCCTCTGTATAACTAGTGGGTTCTGTTTATTTTTTCTGTTTTTTTCAAGGTAGATTTTACTCCTCATTTATGTATTTATAGATATAAGCATGGAAATCATTCATTCATATAAATACATCTGTGTGAAGGGAAGAACATTTTTCTGTTTTATTTTTAAATTTTATTTGTTTTTTAAAAATTTGAAATTTAAGGTTATTTATTTTTTTATACAGCAGGTTATTGTTAGTTATCTATTTTATACTTATACATGTATACAAGTCAGTCCCAATCTCCCAACTCATCCCACCACCACCACCCCATGGCTTCCCCCCCTTGGTTTCCATACGTTTGTTCTCTAACCCTGTGTCTCTAATTCTGCCCTGCAAACCGGTTCATCTCTACCATTTTTCCAGCTTCCACATATATGCATTAATACGCAATATTTGTTTTTCTTTTTCTGACCTACTTCTCTCTGTATGACAGTCTCTAGATCCATCCACGTCTCTACAAATGACCCAGTTTCATTCCTTTTTATGGCTGAGCAATATTCCATTTTATATATGTACCACATCTTTATCCATTCGTCTGTCTGTGGGCATTTAGCTTGCTTCCATTACCTGGCTATTGTAAATAGTGCTGCAATGAACATTGTGGTGAATGTGTCTTTTTGATTTATGGTTTTCTCTGGGTATATGCCCAGAAGTGGGATTGCTGGATCATATGGTAATTGTATTTTTAGTTTTTTTAATGAACCTCCATACTGTTCTCCATAGTGACTGTATCAATTGACATTCCCACCAATAGTGGAAGAGGGATCCATTTGTCCACACCCTCCGCAGCATTTGTAGTTTGTAGATTTTCTGATGATGCCCATTCTAACAGGTGTGAGGTGATACCTCATTGAAGTTTTGATTTGCATTTCTCTAATAATTAGTGATGTTGAGCAGCTTTTCATGTGCATCTTGGCCATCTCTGAGTCTCCTTTGAAGAAATGTCTATTTAGATATTCTACCCATTTTTGAAGTGGGTTGTTTTTTTTTTTTAACATTAAGCTGCATGAGCTGTTTATGTATACTGGAGATTAAACCTTTGTCCATTGATTCGTTTTCACATATTTTCTCCCATTCTGAGGGTTGCCTTTTTCCATTCCCATTTTTTAACAAAAAGAAAGAAAGAAAGAAAAAGAAGCAGAACACAAATGTCCGTAAAATATGCCTCTTGAAACTGTCGTTTTGAAACATGGAGGTCTTTTGAATTTTTTGGTCAGTATACGACCCCAGGATTTCTTTTCAGGGCAGGACTCATTTACAGGCCTGCAATGATTTTGAATATCAACTGACCATTAGCGCTGGGATTCAAGCTGCTGTTGTGTGAAACGGCCACAAGGTGGCAGCAGTTCCCCTTTACCGAATCTGGTGACTAGGGCAACAGAGCCTCAATGGAAGTCGTGTTCTAGGTTGTAAGTTAGAATGGAATGTGCCAGGAAAAAGACCCTTAAGTTTGTCTCACTATTTCTTGTTCGTTTTTTTTCATTTAATTTTTATTTTTTATCACAGCAAGTTTGATTACAATGTTTGGCTTGTTGTAGGTGTGCAAGATGTGGTTCTTTTACACATATACATATGTCTGTTCTTCCTGGGATCCTTTTCCCATGTATGTTAGGACAGAATGTTGAGTAGTCTTCTCTTGGTATTCCGTAGGTGTTTGGTGATTATCTCTTTCACCTGTGTTTGTATCTGTCTGTTAACCCCAATATCCTAATGTATCCAATCCTCACACCTTTCCATTGGTGAACCATAAGTTTGTTTAATGAATCTGTGATTGCCCTTCTCTGTGGAAATATCTTCACTAGTATCAATTCTTAGGTAACACCTATAAGTGATATCATACGATATGTGTCTTTCTCTTTCTGACTTACTACAAGTCACGTGATTACCTCTAGACTCCTCTACGGTGCTGCAAATGGCATTGTGTCCTTTTTTTCCTAGGCTAATATTCTGTCTGGACATGTACCAGTTCTTCTTTGTCCACTCATCTGTTGATGGACTTTTTGGTTGCTCCCATGTCATGGCTATGGTAATGCTGCGGCAATGCACATTTGCCTGCCTGTGTCTTTCCAATTCTGGCTTCTTAGGTTATAGGCCCAGGAGTTCGCCTGCTGGATCATATGGTAGCAAAATGTTTACCTTGTAGAGGCACCGCCATTCTCTTCTCATTAGTGGCTCTTACCAGGTTACGTCCCACTAAAAGTTGAGGTTATGCTCTTCTCCACAACACCTTCAGCGTTTATTCTTTGTAGTAGTTTTTTCTGAAGTTTATTCTGACTAGTGTGAGCTGATACCGCTTTGTGGTTGGATTTGCATGCGTCTCATAATACCTTGAAATTGAGCTTTCTGGCATGTCCTTTGTTCCTTCAAACTGTGAGTACAGCTTACCTCTTCAAATTGTTTTCGGGAAGTATGTGTGACATTTAGAAATATTTTGGCCATTCCCTCCCTCAAGACATTATGAGGGCAGGTTTCACTCACAGCCCTCCAGTACTGGTGCATATGAAGTGACCCTTAGCACAGGTTTTAAAGCTGCTGTTGCAGGTAACGGCCAGAGGGCGGCAGCATTTCTGCTTTTCCCAATCTGTTAACTAGGGAAACAGACCATCCTGGCAGTGGTGTTCCTCGGTTATATATTAGAGTGGAATGTGCCCCAAAAAGCTGATGTCTCCTTACTTCTGTTTGTTGTAGAAATTGAATTTATATATTTTTTTTATTGGAGTCATATCCCATTGTGTTCATGGACCACTTCTTCTTTGAGCATTCCTCTGTTGATGGACATTTTCGTAGCTTCCAAGTGTTGGCTGTGGTCAATATTGCTGGAGTGCAGGATTGCCAGCATGTGTCTTTTTTTGTGGTACATGGGCCTCTCACTGCCGTGGGCCCTCCCATTGCAGAGCACAGGCTCCGGACGTGCAGGCCCAGCAGCCATAGCTCACGGGAACAGCCGCTCCGCGGCATGTGGGATCTCCCCAAATCGGGGCATGAATCCATGTCCCCTGCACTGGCAGGCGGACTCTCATCCACTGCGCCACCAGTGAATCCCAGCCTGTCTTTTTGAGTCTCATCCCCTCAGGTGATAGGCCCAGCAGTGGGTATGCTTGATTGAATGGTAGCTCAGTATTTATCTTTACAAGGCACGTCATTTTTGTTTTCATGACTGGCTCTTACCATGTCCCATGTTGAAGCAAGGGTAGGCATTTCTCCAAAACCCCTTCAGCATTTATTGTTTGCAGAATTTTTGCTGATGGCCATTCTGACTGCTGTGAGCTGATAGGTTTTTGTAATTTGGATCTGCATATCTTTAATTATTCCTAATGTTTTGCATTTTTCCATGCCTTTTAAAATTTCTGGCAGAGGAAAACCGAAAAAAACGGAGAGTACAATTAAACTCTTGAAATTGTCTTCTTGGATGGTTGCCCTCTTTTGAATTTTTTGGTCAATTTTCGACCCCATGTTTGTTTTTGAGGGCAGGTGTTATTCACAGGCCTGCCAGGAGTGTGAATATTTAGTGACCATTAGCTGTGGGTTTAAAGCTGCTGTTGTGGGAAATGGCCACAAGGCGGCCGCGTTTCTCCATTCCCAAGCCTGGTTCCTAGGGCAGCAGAGCCTTTCTGGGACCAATGGAATACAGAAGAAGGCATCATTGAAGTCTAACACAGAATACCATGTCCTGGTGGATGGTAGAATGACCAGTAGGGTCTAGGAATTAGGAACTACTGGATGTATATCCTCGGTGGCTTCACTGACTGTCCTAACATCGTTTACCAGGTCCCCAGCAGCCAACGGGGTTCTCGTGGTCAGGCACCTCCCATGGTATGGAGCTCACCTGTGAAACTACCCAGCAGCCCACGAGGCTCTCGTGCTTAGGCACCTCCCATGATACAGAGCTGCCCTGGGCAGGTACCATGGCAGGGCTGGGCACACAGGAACCGTGCACTTAGCCCTCATTGCAGAGCACCCCAGGACGCCTGTCACGCAGAGCTGACACAGAGCACCTCAGAGCAGGACTTGAACTAACAAACAGCAACTCCGACAGGTCTCTGACCCTGGGCATCACTCTGTGCAGCCTCCCTCTGCCTGGTCTCCCAGAGACTTCCACTGCAGCCGGGGCACCAGGCCTTTGTCTCCAACCATCACCCCTCCTCCCCCTGACTCCTCGGTTCCTCTCATTAGGATTAGGCCTTCTTGAAATTGTCTCCCACTCATGGGCCAGATAAAATGATGAGAAAACAAGCCGGAGATGCAGCCCCTTGTCTATCCTGACTCTCTGGAGCCCACACCTGTTCCTTGGAACTGGCCGTTTCAGCGAGGTCCATTTTCTGCAATGTGAGCCACTGAGGGGTGAGGATTGGCTGACCGGAGCAGCCTGTCCCGCCCGGCCTGCCCTCCCTAGGTGTGCCTGTGTTGAGGTCAATATAAACACCGCTCCAGGGAGCAACAGCTCCTGCAGCTGTGCCTGACGCCATATTCTCTGCCCCGTCAGCAGTCTTGGGGCTGTGCCGGTGGGAGGGAGTGAGGGGGCACGGTTTTGTGGGTGGCCCGGTGTGAGAGGAGCTCTGCTGGACTTTCTGCAGGAGTCTCCAGACTGCCACCTGCTAAAGAAGAGGATGGGTCACCCATACCTTCCGCTGGAATTTCTCCGCGGGCAGAGGTGAGGGAGGAAAAAAGCAGTGGGGGCCAAGACAGGACGGATATCTCAGGCAGGGAAATGGAAAGTTTTCAGAAGAGCGCCTGGGGCCAGGATCATCCTGGCAGGCCTGCAGGCACCAAGTCAGCCTGCGTGCTTTCACTGGTGTGGATCCACGGCCCTTCCTCTATGCTTTCAAGTCCTTGTACATATTCAGGTGTTTTACCTGGGAAGGGTGGGAACAGTTCAGCAGCAGCTGGCTGGGGGCTCAGCTCACGTTTACTCACAGACGCCTATGTACGGTCCCCCAGCTTTGCAATGAGGACGGTCCTTGCGGGGGGGCTGCTGGCTGCATGGGAGATAATTCGGCACCTCCGACCACCTTCAGAATTGTTTACCACTGGAGCAAGTGCCCTGATAGGGTTTTCCTCTGTATAACTAGTGGGTTCTGTTTATTTTTTCTGTTTTTTTCAAGGTAGATTTTAGTCCTCATTTATGTATTTATAGATATAAGCATGGAAATCATTCATTCATATAAATACATCTGTGTGAAGGGAAGAACATTTTTCTGTTTTATTTTTAAATTTTATTTGTTTTTTAAAAGTTTGAAATTTAAGGTTATTTATTTTTTTATACAGCAGGTTATTGTTAGTTATCTATTTTATACATATACATGTATACAAGTCAGTCCCAATCTCCCAACTCATCCCACCACCACCACCCCATGGCTTCCCCCCCTTGGTTTCCATACGTTTGTTCTCTAACCCTGTGTCTCTAATTCTGCCCTGCAAACCGGTTCATCTCTACCATTTTTCCAGCTTCCACATATATGCATTAATAGGCAATATTTGTTTTTCTCTTTCTGACCTACTTCTCTCTGTATGACAGTCTCTAGATCCATCCACGTCTCTACAAATGACCCAGTTTCATTCCTTTTTATGGCTGAGCAATATTCCATTTTATATATGTACCACATCTTTATCCATTCGTCTGTCTGTGGGCATTTAGCTTGCTTCCATTACCTGGCTATTGTAAATAGTGCTGCAATGAACATTGTGGTGAATGTGTCTTTTTGATTTATGGTTTTCTCTGGGTATATGCCCAGAAGTGGGATTGCTGGATCATATGGTAATTGTATTTTTAGTTTTTTTAATGAACCTCCATACTGTTCTCCATAGTGACTGTATCAATTGACATTCCCACCAATAGTGGAAGAGGGATCCATTTGTCCACACCCTCCACAGCATTTGTAGTTTGTAGATTTTCTGATGATGCCCATTCTAACAGGTGTGAGGTGATACCTCATTGAAGTTTTGATTTGCATTTCTCTAATAATTAGTGATGTTGAGCAGCTTTTCATGTGCATCTTGGCCATCTCTGAGTCTCCTTTGAAGAAATGTCTATTTAGATATTCTACCCATTTCTGAAGTGGGTTGTTTTTTTTTAATATTAAGCTGCATGAGCTGTTTACGTATACTGGAGATTAAACCTTTGTCCATTGATTCGTTTTCACATATTTTCTCCCATTCTGAGGGTTGCCTTTTTCCATTCGCGTTTTTTAACAAAAAGAAAGAAAGAAAGAAAAAGAAGCAGAACACAAATGTCCGTAAAATATGCCTCTTGAAACTGTCGTTTTGAAACATGGAGGTCTTTTGAATTTTTTGGTCAGTATACGACCCCAGGATTTCTTTTCAGGGCAGGTCTCATTTACAGGCCTGCAATGATTTTGAATATCAACTGACCATTAGCGCTGGGATTCAAGCTGCTGTTGTGTGAAACGGCCACAAGGTGGCAGCAGTTCCCCTTTACCGAATCTGGTGACTAGGGCAACAGAGCCTCAATGGAAGTCGTGTTCTAGGTTGTAAGTTAGAATGGAATGTGCCAGGAAAAAGACCCTTAAGTTTGTCTCACTATTTCTTGTTCGTTTTTTTTCATTTAATTTTTATTTTTTATCACAGCAAGTTTGATTACAATGTTTGGCTTGTTGTAGGTGTGCAAGATGTGGTTATTTTACACATATACATATGTCTGTTCTTCCTGGGATCCTTTTCCCATGTATGTTAGGACAGAATGTTGAGTAGTCTTCTCTTGGTATTCCGTAGGTGTTTGGTGATTATCTCTTTCACCTGTGTTTGTATCTGTCTGTTAACCCCAATATCCTAATGTATCCAATCCTCACACCTTTCCATTGGTGAACCATAAGTTTGTTTAATGAATCTGTGATTGCCCTTCTCTGTGGAAATATCTTCACTAGTATCAATTCTTAGGTAACACCTATAAGTGATATCATACGATATGTGTCTTTCTCTTTCTGACTTACTACAAGTCACGTGATTACCTCTAGACTCCTCTACGGTGCTGCAAATGGCATTGTGTCCTTTTATTCCTTGGCTAATATTCTGTCTGGACATGTACCAGTTCTTCTTTGTCCACTCATCTGTTGATGGACTTTTTGGTTGCTCCCATGTCATGGCTATGGTAATGCTGCGGCAATGCACATTTGCCTGCCTGTGTCTTTCCAATTCTGGCTTCTTAGGTTATAGGCCCAGGAGTTCGCCTGCTGGATCATATGGTAGCAAAATGTTTACCTTGTAGAGGCACCGCCATTCACTTCTCATTAGTGGCTCTTACCAGGTTACGTCCCACTAAAAGTTGAGGTTATGCTCTTCTCCACAACACCTTCAGCGTTTATTCTTTGTAGTAGTTTTTTCTGAAGTTTATTCTGACTAGTGTGAGCTGATACCGCTTTGTGGTTGGATTTGCATGCGTCTCATAATACCTTGAAATTGAGCTTTCTGGCATGTCCTTTGTTCCTTCAAACTGTGAGTACAGCTTACTTCTTCAAATTGTTTTCGGGAAGTATGTGTGACATTTAGAAATATTTTGGCCATTCCCTCCCTCAAGACATTATGAGGGCAGGTTTCACTCACAGCCCTCCAGTACTGGTGCCTATGAAGTGACCCTTAGCACAGGTTTTAAAGCTGCTGTTGCAGGTAACGGCCAGAGGGCGGCAGCATTTCTGCTTTTCCCAATCTGTTAACTAGGGAAACAGACCATCATGGCAGTGGTGTTCCTCGGTTATATATTAGAGTGGAATGTGCCCCAAAAAGCTGATGTCTCCTTACTTCTGTTTGTTGTAGAAATTGAATTTATATATTTTTTTATTGGACTCATATCCCATTGTGTTCATGGACCACTTCTTCTTTGAGCATTCCTCTGTTGATGGACATTTTCGTAGCTTCCAAGTGTTGGCTGTGGTCAATATTGCTGGAGTGCAGGATTGCCAGCATGTGTCTTTTTTTGTGGTACATGGGCCTCTCACTGCTGTGGGCCCTCCCATTGCAGAGCACAGGCTCCGGACGTGCAGGCCCAGCAGCCATAGCTCACGGGAACAGCCGCTCCGCGGCATGTGGGATCTCCCCAAATCGGGGCATGAATCCATGTCCCCTGCACTGGCAGGCGGACTCTCATCCACTGCGCCACCAGTGAATCCCAGCCTGTCTTTTTGAGTCTCATCCCCTCAGGTGATAGGCCCAGCAGTGGGTATGCTTGATTGAATGATAGCTCAGTATTTATCTTTACAAGGCACGTCATTTTTGTTTTCATGACTGGCTCTTACCATGTCCCAGGTTGAAGCAAGGGTAGGCGTTTCTCCAAAACCCCTTCAGCATTTATTGTTTGCAGAATTTTTGCTGATGGCCATTCTGACTGCTGTGAGCTGATAGGTTTTTGTAATTTGGATCTGCATATCTTTAATTATTCCTAATGTTTTGCATTTTTCCATGCCTTTTAAAATTTCTGGCAGAGGAAAACAGAAAAAAACGGAGAGTACAATTAAACTCTTGAAATTGTCTTCTTGGATGGTTGCCCTCTTTTGAATTTTTTGGTCAATTTTCGACCCCATGTTTGTTTTTGAGGGCAGGTGTTATTCACAGGCCTGCCAGGAGTGTGAATATTTAGTGACCATTAGCTGTGGGTTTAAAGCTGCTGTTGTGGGAAATGGCCACAAGGCGGCCACGTTTCTCCATTCCCAAGCCTGGTTCCTAGGGCAGCAGAGCCTTTCTGGGACCAATGGAATACAGAAGAAGGCATCATTGAAGTCTAACACAGAATACCATGTCCTGGTGGATGGTAGAATGACCAGTAGGGTCTAGGAATTAGGAACTACTGGATGTATATCCCCGGTGGCTTCACTGACTGTCCTAACATCCTTTACCAGGTCCCCAGCAGCCCACGGGGCTCTCGTGGTCAGGCACCTCCCAGGATATGGGGCTCACCTGAGCAGGGCTCCAGCAGCCAACGGGGTTCTCATGTTCAGGCCACTCCCAGGGTATGGAGCTCACCTGTGAAACTACCCAGCAGCCCACAAGGCTCTCGTGCTTAGGCACCTCCCATGATACAGAGCTGCCCTGGGCAGGTACCATGGCAGGGCTGGGCACACAGGAACCGTGCACATAGCCCTCATTGCAGAGCACCCCAGAACGCCTGTCACGCAGAGCTGACACAGAGCACCTCAGAGCAGGACTTGAACTAACAAACAGCAGCTCCGACAGGTCTCTGACCCTGGGCATCACTCTGTGCAGCCTCCCTCTGCCTGGTCTTCCAGAGACTTCCACTGCAGCCGGGGCACCAGGCCTTTGTCTCCAACCATCACCCCTCCTCCCCCTGACTCCTGGGTTCCTCTCATTAGGATTAGGCCTTCTTGAAATTGTCTCCCACTCATGGGCCAGATAAAATGATGAGAAAACAAGCCGGAGATGCAGCCCCTTGTCTATCCTGACTCTCTGGAGCCCACACCTGTTCCTTGGAACTGGCCGTTTCAGCGAGGTCCATTTTCTGCAATGTGAGCCACTGAGGGGTCAGGATTGGCTGACCGGAGCAGCCTGTCCCGCCCGGCCTGCCCTCCCTAGGTGTGCCTGTGTTGAGGTCAATATAAACACCGCTCCAGGGAGCAATAGCTCCTGCAGCTGTGCCTGACGCCATATTCTCTGCCCCGTCAGCAGTCTCGGGGCTGTGCCGGTGGGAGGGAGTGAGGGCGCACGGTTTTGTGGGTGGCCCGGTGTGAGAGGAGCTCTGCTGGACTTTCTGCAGGAGTCTCCAGACTGCCACCTGCTAAAGAAGAGGATGGGTCACCCATACCTTCCGCTGGAATTTCTCCGCGGGCAGAGGTGAGGGAGGAAAAAAGCAGTGGGGGCCAAGACAGGACGGATATCTCAGGCAGGGAAATGGAAAGTTTTCAGAAGAGCGCCTGGGGCCAGGATCATCCTGGCAGGCCTGCAGGCACCAAGTCAGCCTGCGTGCTTTCACTGGTGTGGATCCACGGCCCTTCCTCTATGCTTTCAAGTCCTTGTACATATTCAGGTGTTTTACCTGGGAAGGGTGGGAAGAGTTCAGCAGCAGCTGGCTGGGGGCTCAGTTCACGTTTACTCACAGACGCCTATGTAAGGTCCCCCAGCTTTGCAATGAGGACGCTCCTTGCCGGGGGGCTGCTGGCTGCATGGGAGATAATTCTGCACCTCCGACCACCTTCAGAATTATTTACCACTGGAGCAAGTGCCCTGATAGGGTTTTCCTCTGTATAACTAGTGGGTTCTGTTTATTTTTTCTGTTTTTTTCAAGGTAGATTTTAGTCCTCATTTATGTATTTATAGATATAAGCATGGAAATCATTCATTCATATAAATACATCTGTGTGAAGGGAAGAACATTTTTCTGTTTTATTTTTAAATTTTATTTGTTTTTTAAAAATTTGAAATTTAAGGTTATTTATTTTTTTATACAGCAGGTTATTGTTAGTTATCTATTTTATACATATACATGTATACAACTCAGTCCCAATCTCCCAACACTTCCCAACACCACCACCCCATGGCTTCCCCCCCTTGGTTTCCATACGTTTGTTCTCTAACCCTGTGTCTCTAATTCTGCCCTGCAAACCGGTTCATCTCTACCATTTTTCTAGCTTCCACATATATGCATTAATACGCAATATTTGTTTTTCTCTTTCTGACCTACTTCTCTCTGTATGACAGTCTCTAGATCCATCCACGTCTCTACAAATGACCCAGTTTCATTCCTTTTTATGGCTGAGCAATATTCCATTTTATATACGTACCACATCTTTATCCATTCGTCTGTCTGTGGGCATTTAGCTTGCTTCCATTACCTGGCTATTGTAAATAGTGCTGCAATGAACATTGTGGTGAATGTGTCTTTTTGATTTATGATTTTCTCTGGGTATATGCCCAGAAGTGGGATTGCTGGATCATATGGTAATTGTATTTTTAGTTTTTTTAATGAACCTCCATACTGTTCTCCATAGTGACTGTATCAATTGACATTCCCACCAATAGTGGAAGAGGGATCCATTTCTCCACACCCTCCGCAGCATTTGTAGTTTGTAGATTTTCTGATGATGCCCATTCTAACAGGTGTGAGGTGATACCTCATTGAAGTTTTGATTTGCATTTCTCTAATAATTAGTGATGTTGAGCAGCTTTTCATGTGCATCTTGGCCATATTTGAGTCTCCTTTGAAGAAATGTCTATTTAGATATTCTACCCATTTTTGAAGTGGGTTGTTTTTTTTTTTTTAATATTAAGCTGCATGAGCTGTTTATGTATACTGGAGATTAAACCTTTGTCCATTGATTCGTTTTCACATATTTTCTCCCATTCTGAGGGTTGCCTTTTTCCATTCCCATTTTTTAACAAAAAGAAAGAAAGAAAGAAAAAGAAGGAGAACACAAATGTCCGTAAAATATGCCTCTTGAAACTGTCGTTTTGAAACATGGAGGTCTTTTGAATTTTTTGGTCAGTATACGACCCCAGGATTTCTTTTCAGGGCAGGTCTCATTTACAGACCTGCAATGATTTTGAATATCAACTGACCATTAGCGCTGGGATTCAAGCTGCTGTTGTGTGAAACGGCCACAAGGTGGCAGCAGTTCCCCTTTACCAAATCTGGTGACTAGGGCAACAGAGCCTCAATGGAAGTCGTGTTCTAGGTTGTAAGTTAGAATGGAATGTGCCAGGAAAAAGACGCTTAAGTTTGTCTCACTATTTCTTGTTCGTTTTTTTTCATTTAATTTTTATTTTTTATCACAGCAAGTTTGATTACAATGTTTGGCTTGTTGTAGGTGTGCAAGATGTGGTTCTTTTACACATATACATATGTCTGTTCTTCCTGGGATCCTTTTCCCATGTATGTTAGGACAGAATGTTGAGTAGTCTTCTCTTGGTATTCCGTAGGTGTTTGGTGATTATCTCTTTCACCCGTGTTTGTATCTGTCTGTTAACCCCAATATCCTAATGTATCCAATCCTCACACCTTTCCATTGGTGAACCATAAGTTTGTTTAATGAATCTGTGATTGCCCTTCTCTGTGGAAATATCTTCACTAGTATCAATTCTTAAGTAACACCTATAAGTGATATCATACGATATGTGTCTTTCTCTTTCTGACTTACTACAAGTCACGTGATTACCTCTAGACTCCTCTACGGTGCTGCAAATGGCATTGTGTCCTTTTTTTCCTTGGCTAATATTATGTCTGGACATGTACCAGTTCTTCTTTGTCCACTCATCTGTTGATGGACTTTTTGGTTGCTCCCATGTCATGGCTATGGTAATGCTGCGGCAATGCACATTTGCCTGCCTGTGTCTTTCCAATTCTGGCTTCTTAGGTTATAGGCCCAGGAGTTCGCCTGCTGGATCATATGGTAGCAAAATGTTTACCTTGTAGAGGCACCGCCATTCACTTCTCATTAGTGGCTCTTACCAGGTTACGTCCCACTAAAAGTTGAGGTTATGCTCTTCTCCACAACACCTTCAGCGTTTATTCCTTGTAGTAGTTTTTTCTGAAGTTTATTCTGACTAGTGTGAGCTGATACCGCTTTGTGGTTGGATTTGCATGCGTCTCATAATACCTTGAAATTGAGCTTTCTGGCATGTCCTTTGTTCCTTCAAACTGTGAGTACAGCTTACCTCTTCAAATTGTTTTCGGGAAGTATGTGTGACATTTAGAAATATTTTGGCCATTCCCTCCCTCAAGACATTATGAGGGCAGGTTTCACTCACAGCCCTCCAGTACTGGTGCATATGAAGTGACCCTTAGCACAGGTTTTAAAGCTGCTGTTGCAGGTAACGGCCAGAGGGCGGCAGCATTTCTGCTTTTCCCAATCTGTTAACTAGGGAAACAGACCATCATGGCAGTGGTGTTCCTCGGTTATATATTAGAGTGGAATGTGCCCCAAAAAGCTGATGTCTCCTTACTTCTGTTTGTTGTAGAAATTGAATTTATATATTTTTTTTATTGGACTCATATCCCATTGTGTTCATGGACCACTTCTTCTTTGAGCATTCCTCTGTTGATGGACATTTTCGTAGCTTCCAAGTGTTGGCTGTGGTCAATATTGCTGGAGTGCAGGATTGCCAGCATGTGTCTTTTTTTGTGGTACATGGGCCTCTCACTGCTGTGGGCCCTCCCATTGCAGAGCACAGGCTCCGGACGTGCAGGCCCAGCAGCCATAGCTCACGGGAACAGCCGCTCCGCGGCATGTGGGATCTCCCCAAATCGGGGCATGAATCCATGTCCCCTGCACTGGCAGGCGGACTCTCATCCACTGCGCCACCAGTGAATCCCAGCCTGTCTTTTTGAGTCTCATCCCCTCAGGTGATAGGCCCAGCAGTGGGTATGCTTGATTGAATGGTAGCTCAGTATTTATCTTTACAAGGCACGTCATTTTTGTTTTCATGACTGGCTCTTACCATGTCCCAGGTTGAAGCAAGTGTAGGCGTTTCTCCAAAACCCCTTCAGCATTTATTGTTTGCAGAATTTTTGCTGATGGCCATTCTGACTGCTGTGAGCTGATAGGTTTTTGTAATTTGGATCTGCATATCTTTAATTATTCCTAATGTTTTGCATTTTTCCATGCCTTTTAAAATTTCTGGCAGAGGAAAACAGAAAAAAACGGAGAGTACAATTAAACTCTTGAAATTGTCTTCTTGGATGGTTGCCCTCTTTTGAATTTTTTGGTCAATTTTCGACCCCATGTTTGTTTTTGAGGGCAGGTGTTATTCACAGGCCTGCCAGGAGTGTGAATATTTAGTGACCATTAGCTGTGGGTTTAAAGCTGCTGTTGTGGGAAATGGCCACAAGGCGGCCACGTTTCTCCATTCCCAAGCCTGGTTCCTAGGGCAGCAGAGCCTTTCTGGGACCAATGGAATACAGAAGAAGGCATCATTGAAGTCTAACACAGAATACCATGTCCTGGTGGATGGTAGAATGACCAGTAGGGTCTAGGAATTAGGAACTACTGGATGTATATCCTCGGTGGCTTCACTGACTGTCCTAACATCCTTTACCAGGTCCCCAGCAGCCAACGGGGTTCTCGTGGTCAGGCACCTCCCAGGGTATGGAGCTCACCTGTGAAACTACCCAGCAGCCCACGAGGCTCTCGTGCTTAGGCACCTCCCATGATACAGAGCTGCCCTGGGCAGGTACCATGGCAGGGCTGGGCACACAGGAACCGTGCACTTAGCCCTCATTGCAGAGCACCCCAGA
This sequence comes from Mesoplodon bidens, assembly GCF_964165515.1. Classification (NCBI taxonomy): domain Eukaryota; kingdom Metazoa; phylum Chordata; class Mammalia; order Artiodactyla; family Ziphiidae; genus Mesoplodon; species Mesoplodon bidens. The sequence continues at coordinate 476,861 of NW_027672624.1, read as the reverse complement.
ACGCCTGTCACGCAGAGCTGACACAGAGCACCTCAGAGCAGGACTTGAACTAACAAACAGCAACTCCGACAGGTCTCTGACCCTGGGCATCACTCTGTGCAGCCTCCCTCTGCCTGGTCTCCCAGAGACTTCCACTGCAGCCGGGGCACCAGGCCTTTGTCTCCAACCATCACCCCTCCTCCCCCTGACTCCTGGGTTCCTCTCATTAGGATTAGGCCTTCTTGAAATTGTCTCCCACTCATGGGCCAGATAAAATGATGAGAAAACAAGCCGGAGATGCAGCCCCTTGTCTATCCTGACTCTCTGGAGCCCACACCTGTTCCTTGGAACTGGCCGTTTCAGCGAGGTCCATTTTCTGCAATGTGAGCCACTGAGGGGTCAGGATTGGCTGACCGGAGCAGCCTGTCCCGCCCGGCCTGCCCTCCCTAGGTGTGCCTGTGTTGAGGTCAATATAAACACCGCTCCAGGGAGCAACAGCTCCTGCAGCTGTGCCTGACGCCATATTCTCTGCCCCGTCAGCAGTCTCGGGGCTGTGCCGGTGGGAGGGAGTGAGGGGGCACGGTTTTGTGGGTGGCCCGGTGTGAGAGGAGCTCTGCTGGACTTTCTGCAGGAGTCTCCAGACTGCCACTTGCTAAAGAAGAGGATGGGTCACCCATACCTTCCGCTGGAATTTCTCCGCGGGCAGAGGTGAGGGAGGAAAAAAGCAGTGGGGGCCAAGACAGGACGGATATCTCAGGCAGGGAAATGGAAAGTTTTCAGAAGAGCGCCTGGGGCCAGGATCATCCTGGCAGGCCTGCAGGCACCAAGTCAGCCTGCGTGCTTTCACTGGTGTGGATCCACGGCCCTTCCTCTATGCTTTCAAGTCCTTGTACATATTCAGGTGTTTTACCTGGGAAGGGTGGGAACAGTTCAGCAGCAGCTGGCTGGGGGCTCAGCTCACGTTTACTCACAGACGCCTATGTACGGTCCCCCAGCTTTGCAATGAGGACGCTCCTTGCGGGGTGGCTGCTGGCTGCATGGGAGATAATTCGGCACCTCCGACCACCTTCAGAATTGTTTACCACTGGAGCAAGTGCCCTGATAGGGTTTTCCTCTGTATAACTAGTGGGTTCTGTTTATTTTTTCTGTTTTTTTCAAGGTAGATTTTAGTCCTCATTTATGTATTTATAGATATAAGCATGGAAATCATTCATTCATATAAATACATCTGTGTGAAGGGAAGAACATTTTTCTGTTTTATTTTTAAATTTTATTTGTTTTTTAAAAATTTGAAATTTAAGGTTATTTATTTTTTTATACAGCAGGTTATTGTTAGTTATCTATTTTATACATATACATGTATACAAGTCAGTCCCAATCTCCCAACTCATCCCACCACCACCACCCCATGGCTTCCCCCCCTTGGTTTCCATACGTTTGTTCTCTAACCCTGTGTCTCTAATTCTGCCCTGCAAACCGGTTCATCTCTACCATTTTTCCAGCTTCCACATATATGCATTAATACGCAATATTTGTTTTTCTCTTTCTGACCTACTTCTCTCTGTATGACAGTCTCTAGATCCATCCACGTCTCTACAAATGACCCAGTTTCATTCCTTTTTATGGCTGAGCAATATTCCATTTTATATATGTACCACATCTTTATCCATTCGTCTGTCTGTGGGCATTTAGCTTGCTTCCATTACCTGGCTATTGTAAATAGTGCTGCAATGAACATTGTGGTGAATGTGTCTTTTTGATTTATGGTTTTCTCTGGGTATATGCCCAGAAGTGGGATTGCTGGATCATATGGTAATTGTATTTTTAGTTTTTTTAATGAACCTCCATACTGTTCTCCATAGTGACTGTATCAATTGACATTCCCACCAATAGTGGAAGAGGGATCCATTTGTCCACACCCTCCGCAGCATTTGTAGTTTGTAGATTTTCTGATGATGCCCATTCTAACAGGTGTGAGGTGATACCTCATTGAAGTTTTGATTTGCATTTCTCTAATAATTAGTGATGTTGAGCAGCTTTTCATGTGCATCTTGGCCATATTTGAGTCTCCTTTGAAGAAATGTCTATTTAGATATTCTACCCATTTTTGAAGTGGGTTGTTTTTTTTTTTTTAATATTAAGCTGCATGAGCTGTTTATGTATACTGGAGATTAAACCTTTGTCCATTGATTCGTTTTCACATATTTTCTCCCATTCTGAGGGTTGCCTTTTTCCATTCCCATTTTTTAACAAAAAGAAAGAAAGAAAGAAAAAGAAGGAGAACACAAATGTCCGTAAAATATGCCTCTTGAAACTGTCGTTTTGAAACATGGAGGTCTTTTGAATTTTTTGGTCAGTATACGACCCCAGGATTTCTTTTCAGGGCAGGTCTCATTTACAGACCTGCAATGATTTTGAATATCAACTGACCATTAGCGCTGGGATTCAAGCTGCTGTTGTGTGAAACGGCCACAAGGTGGCAGCAGTTCCCCTTTACCAAATCTGGTGACTAGGGCAACAGAGCCTCAATGGAAGTCGTGTTCTAGGTTGTAAGTTAGAATGGAATGTGCCAGGAAAAAGACGCTTAAGTTTGTCTCACTATTTCTTGTTCGTTTTTTTTCATTTAATTTTTATTTTTTATCACAGCAAGTTTGATTACAATGTTTGGCTTGTTGTAGGTGTGCAAGATGTGGTTCTTTTACACATATACATATGTCTGTTCTTCCTGGGATCCTTTTCCCATGTATGTTAGGACAGAATGTTGAGTAGTCTTCTCTTGGTATTCCGTAGGTGTTTGGTGATTATCTCTTTCACCCGTGTTTGTATCTGTCTGTTAACCCCAATATCCTAATGTATCCAATCCTCACACCTTTCCATTGGTGAACCATAAGTTTGTTTAATGAATCTGTGATTGCCCTTCTCTGTGGAAATATCTTCACTAGTATCAATTCTTAAGTAACACCTATAAGTGATATCATACGATATGTGTCTTTCTCTTTCTGACTTACTACAAGTCACGTGATTACCTCTAGACTCCTCTACGGTGCTGCAAATGGCATTGTGTCCTTTTTTTCCTTGGCTAATATTATGTCTGGACATGTACCAGTTCTTCTTTGTCCACTCATCTGTTGATGGACTTTTTGGTTGCTCCCATGTCATGGCTATGGTAATGCTGCGGCAATGCACATTTGCCTGCCTGTGTCTTTCCAATTCTGGCTTCTTAGGTTATAGGCCCAGGAGTTCGCCTGCTGGATCATATGGTAGCAAAATGTTTACCTTGTAGAGGCACCGCCATTCACTTCTCATTAGTGGCTCTTACCAGGTTACGTCCCACTAAAAGTTGAGGTTATGCTCTTCTCCACAACACCTTCAGCGTTTATTCCTTGTAGTAGTTTTTTCTGAAGTTTATTCTGACTAGTGTGAGCTGATACCGCTTTGTGGTTGGATTTGCATGCGTCTCATAATACCTTGAAATTGAGCTTTCTGGCATGTCCTTTGTTCCTTCAAACTGTGAGTACAGCTTACCTCTTCAAATTGTTTTCGGGAAGTATGTGTGACATTTAGAAATATTTTGGCCATTCCCTCCCTCAAGACATTATGAGGGCAGGTTTCACTCACAGCCCTCCAGTACTGGTGCATATGAAGTGACCCTTAGCACAGGTTTTAAAGCTGCTGTTGCAGGTAACGGCCAGAGGGCGGCAGCATTTCTGCTTTTCCCAATCTGTTAACTAGGGAAACAGACCATCATGGCAGTGGTGTTCCTCGGTTATATATTAGAGTGGAATGTGCCCCAAAAAGCTGATGTCTCCTTACTTCTGTTTGTTGTAGAAATTGAATTTATATATTTTTTTTATTGGACTCATATCCCATTGTGTTCATGGACCACTTCTTCTTTGAGCATTCCTCTGTTGATGGACATTTTCGTAGCTTCCAAGTGTTGGCTGTGGTCAATATTGCTGGAGTGCAGGATTGCCAGCATGTGTCTTTTTTTGTGGTACATGGGCCTCTCACTGCTGTGGGCCCTCCCATTGCAGAGCACAGGCTCCGGACGTGCAGGCCCAGCAGCCATAGCTCACGGGAACAGCCGCTCCGCGGCATGTGGGATCTCCCCAAATCGGGGCATGAATCCATGTCCCCTGCACTGGCAGGCGGACTCTCATCCACTGCGCCACCAGTGAATCCCAGCCTGTCTTTTTGAGTCTCATCCCCTCAGGTGATAGGCCCAGCAGTGGGTATGCTTGATTGAATGGTAGCTCAGTATTTATCTTTACAAGGCACGTCATTTTTGTTTTCATGACTGGCTCTTACCATGTCCCAGGTTGAAGCAAGTGTAGGCGTTTCTCCAAAACCCCTTCAGCATTTATTGTTTGCAGAATTTTTGCTGATGGCCATTCTGACTGCTGTGAGCTGATAGGTTTTTGTAATTTGGATCTGCATATCTTTAATTATTCCTAATGTTTTGCATTTTTCCATGCCTTTTAAAATTTCTGGCAGAGGAAAACAGAAAAAAACGGAGAGTACAATTAAACTCTTGAAATTGTCTTCTTGGATGGTTGCCCTCTTTTGAATTTTTTGGTCAATTTTCGACCCCATGTTTGTTTTTGAGGGCAGGTGTTATTCACAGGCCTGCCAGGAGTGTGAATATTTAGTGACCATTAGCTGTGGGTTTAAAGCTGCTGTTGTGGGAAATGGCCACAAGGCGGCCACGTTTCTCCATTCCCAAGCCTGGTTCCTAGGGCAGCAGAGCCTTTCTGGGACCAATGGAATACAGAAGAAGGCATCATTGAAGTCTAACACAGAATACCATGTCCTGGTGGATGGTAGAATGACCAGTAGGGTCTAGGAATTAGGAACTACTGGATGTATATCCTCGGTGGCTTCACTGACTGTCCTAACATCCTTTACCAGGTCCCCAGCAGCCAACGGGGTTCTCGTGGTCAGGCACCTCCCAGGGTATGGAGCTCACCTGTGAAACTACCCAGCAGCCCACGAGGCTCTCGTGCTTAGGCACCTCCCATGATACAGAGCTGCCCTGGGCAGGTACCATGGCAGGGCTGGGCACACAGGAACCGTGCACTTAGCCCTCATTGCAGAGCACCCCAGAACGCCTGTCACGCAGAGCTGACACAGAGCACCTCAGAGCAGGACTTGAACTAACAAACAGCAACTCCGACAGGTCTCTGACCCTGGGCATCACTCTGTGCAGCCTCCCTCTGCCTGGTCTCCCAGAGACTTCCACTGCAGCCGGGGCACCAGGCCTTTGTCTCCAACCATCACCCCTCCTCCCCCTGACTCCTGGGTTCCTCTCATTAGGATTAGGCCTTCTTGAAATTGTCTCCCACTCATGGGCCAGATAAAATGATGAGAAAACAAGCCGGAGATGCAGCCCCTTGTCTATCCTGACTCTCTGGAGCCCACACCTGTTCCTTGGAACTGGCCGTTTCAGCGAGGTCCATTTTCTGCAATGTGAGCCACTGAGGGGTCAGGATTGGCTGACCGGAGCAGCCTGTCCCGCCCGGCCTGCCCTCCCTAGGTGTGCCTGTGTTGAGGTCAATATAAACACCGCTCCAGGGAGCAACAGCTCCTGCAGCTGTGCCTGACGCCATATTCTCTGCCCCGTCAGCAGTCTCGGGGCTGTGCCGGTGGGAGGGAGTGAGGGGGCACGGTTTTGTGGGTGGCCCGGTGTGAGAGGAGCTCTGCTGGACTTTCTGCAGGAGTCTCCAGACTGCCACTTGCTAAAGAAGAGGATGGGTCACCCATACCTTCCGCTGGAATTTCTCCGCGGGCAGAGGTGAGGGAGGAAAAAAGCAGTGGGGGCCAAGACAGGACGGATATCTCAGGCAGGGAAATGGAAAGTTTTCAGAAGAGCGCCTGGGGCCAGGATCATCCTGGCAGGCCTGCAGGCACCAAGTCAGCCTGCGTGCTTTCACTGGTGTGGATCCACGGCCCTTCCTCTATGCTTTCAAGTCCTTGTACATATTCAGGTGTTTTACCTGGGAAGGGTGGGAACAGTTCAGCAGCAGCTGGCTGGGGGCTCAGCTCACGTTTACTCACAGACGCCTATGTACGGTCCCCCAGCTTTGCAATGAGGACGCTCCTTGCGGGGTGGCTGCTGGCTGCATGGGAGATAATTCGGCACCTCCGACCACCTTCAGAATTGTTTACCACTGGAGCAAGTGCCCTGATAGGGTTTTCCTCTGTATAACTAGTGGGTTCTGTTTATTTTTTCTGTTTTTTTCAAGGTAGATTTTAGTCCTCATTTATGTATTTATAGATATAAGCATGGAAATCATTCATTCATATAAATACATCTGTGTGAAGGGAAGAACATTTTTCTGTTTTATTTTTAAATTTTATTTGTTTTTTAAAAATTTGAAATTTAAGGTTATTTATTTTTTTATACAGCAGGTTATTGTTAGTTATCTATTTTATACATATACATGTATACAAGTCAGTCCCAATCTCCCAACTCATCCCACCACCACCACCCCATGGCTTCCCCCCCTTGGTTTCCATACGTTTGTTCTCTAACCCTGTGTCTCTAATTCTGCCCTGCAAACCGGTTCATCTCTACCATTTTTCCAGCTTCCACATATATGCATTAATACGCAATATTTGTTTTTCTCTTTCTGACCTACTTCTCTCTGTATGACAGTCTCTAGATCCATCCACGTCTCTACAAATGACCCAGTTTCATTCCTTTTTATGGCTGAGCAATATTCCATTTTATATATGTACCACATCTTTATCCATTCGTCTGTCTGTGGGCATTTAGCTTGCTTCCATTACCTGGCTATTGTAAATAGTGCTGCAATGAACATTGTGGTGAATGTGTCTTTTTGATTTATGGTTTTCTCTGGGTATATGCCCAGAAGTGGGATTGCTGGATCATATGGTAATTGTATTTTTAGTTTTTTTAATGAACCTCCATACTGTTCTCCATAGTGACTGTATCAATTGACATTCCCACCAATAGTGGAAGAGGGATCCATTTGTCCACACCCTCCGCAGCATTTGTAGTTTGTAGATTTTCTGATGATGCCCATTCTAACAGGTGTGAAGTGATACCTCATTGAAGTTTTGATTTGCATTTCTCTAATAATTAGTGATGTTGAGCAGCTTTTCATGTGCATCTTGGCCATCTCTGAGTCTCCTTTGAAGAAATGTATATTTAGATATTCTACCCATTTTTGAAGTGGGTTGTTTTTTTTTTTAATATTAAGCTGCATGAGCTGTTTATGTATACTGGAGATTAAACCTTTGTCCATTGATTCGTTTTCACATATTTTCTCCCATTCTGAGGGTTGCCTTTTTCCATTCCCATTTTTTAACAAAAAGAAAGAAAGAAAGAAAAAGAAGCAGAACACAAATGTCCGTAAAATATGCCTCTTGAAACTGTCGTTTTGAAACATGGAGGTCTTTTGAATTTTTTGGTCAGTATACGACCCCAGGATTTCTTTTCAGGGCAGGTCTCATTTACAGGCCTGCAATGATTTTGAATATCAACTGACCATTAGCGCTGGGATTCAAGCTGCTGTTGTGTGAAACGGCCACAAGGTGGCAGCAGTTCCCCTTTACCAAATCTGGTGACTAGGGCAACAGAGCCTCAATGGAAGTCGTGTTCTAGGTTGTAAGTTAGAATGGAATGTGCCAAGAAAAAGACGCTTAAGTTTGTCTCACTATTTCTTGTTCGTTTTTTTTCATTTAATTTTTATTTTTTATCACAGCAAGTTTGATTACCATGTTTGGCTTGTTGTAGGTGTGCAAGATGTGGTTCTTTTACACATATACATATGTCTGTTCTTCCTGGGATCCTTTTCCCATGTATGTTAGGACAGAATGTTGAGTAGTCTTCTCTTGGTATTCCGTAGGTGTTTGGTGATTATCTCTTTCACCTGTGTTTGTATCTGTCTGTTAACCCCAATATCCTAATGTATCCAATCCTCACACCTTTCCATTGGTGAACCATAAGTTTGTTTAATGAATCTGTGATTGCCCTTCTCTGTGGAAATATCTTCACTAGTATCAATTCTTAGGTAACACCTATAAGTGATATCATACGATATGTGTCTTTCTCTTTCTGACTTACTACAAGTCACGTGATTACCTCTAGACTCCTCTACGGTGCTGCAAATGGCATTGTGTCCTTTTTTTCCTTGGCTAATATTCTGTCTGGACATGTACCAGTTCTTCTTTGTCCACTCATCTGTTGATGGACTTTTTGGTTGCTCCCATGTCATGGCTATGGTAATGCTGCGGCAATGCACATTTGCCTGCCTGTGTCTTTCCAATTCTGGCTTCTTAGGTTATAGGCCCAGGAGTTCGCCTGCTGGATCATATGGTAGCAATATGTTTACCTTGTAGAGGCACCGCCATTCTCTTCTCATTAGTGGCTCTTACCAGGTTACGTCCCACTAAAAGTTGAGGTTATGCTCTTCTCCACAACACCTTCAGCGTTTATTCTTTGTAGTAGTTTTTTCTGAAGTTTATTCTGACTAGTGTGAGCTGATACCGCTTTGTGGTTGGATTTGCATGCGTCTCATAATACCTTGAAATTGAGCTTTCTGGCATGTCCTTTGTTCCTTCAAACTGTGAGTACAGCTTACCTCTTCAAATTGTTTTCGGGAAGTATGTGTGACATTTAGAAATATTTTGGCCATTCCCTCCCTCAAGACATTATGAGGGCAGGTTTCACTCACAGCCCTCCAGTACTGGTGCATATGAAGTGACCCTTAGCACAGGTTTTAAAGCTGCTGTTGCAGGTAACGGCCAGAGGGCGGCAGCATTTCTGCTTTTCCCAATCTGTTAACTAGGGAAACAGACCATCCTGGCAGTGGTGTTCCTCGGTTATATATTAGAGTGGAATGTGCCCCAAAAAGCTGATGTCTCCTTACTTCTGTTTGTTGTAGAAATTGAATTTATATATTTTTTTATTGGACTCATATCCCATTGTGTTCATGGACCACTTCTTCTTTGAGCATTCCTCTGTTGATGGACATTTTCGTAGCTTCCAAGTGTTGGCTGTGGTCAATATTGCTGGAGTGCAGGATTGCCAGCATGTGTCTTTTTTTGTGGTACATGGGCCTCTCACTGCTGTGCGCCCTCCCATTGCAGAGCACAGGCTCCGGACGTGCAGGCCCAGCAGCCATAGCTCACGGGAACAGCCGCTCCGCGGCATGTGGGATCTCCCCAAATCGGGGCATGAATCCATGTCCCCTGCACTGGCAGGCGGACTCTCATCCACTGCGCCACCAGTGAATCCCAGCCTGTCTTTTTGAGTCTCATCCCCTCAGGTGATAGGCCCAGCAGTGGGTATGCTTGATTGAATGGTAGCTCAGTATTTATCTTTACAAGGCACGTCATTTTTGTTTTCATGACTGGCTCTTACCATGTCCCATGTTGAAGCAAGTGTAGGCATTTCTCCAAAACCCCTTCAGCATTTATTGTTTGCAGAATTTTTGCTGATGGCCATTCTGACTGCTGTGAGCTGATAGGTTTTTGTAATTTGGATCTGCATATCTTTAATTATTCCTAATATTTTGCATTTTTCCATGCCTTTTAAAATTTCTGGCAGAGGAAAACAGAAAAAAACGGAGAGTACAATTATACTCTTGAAATTGTCTTCTTGGATGGTTGCCCTCTTTTGAATTTTTTGGTCAATTTTCGACCCCATGTTTGTTTTTGAGGGCAGGTGTTATTCACAGGCCTGCCAGGAGTGTGAATATTTAGTGACCATTAGCTGTGGGTTTAAAGCTGCTGTTGTGGGAAATGGCCACAAGGCGGCCGCGTTTCTCCATTCCCAAGTCTGGTTCCTAGGGCAGCAGAGCCTTTCTGGGACCAATGGAATACAGAAGAAGGCATCATTGAAGTCTAACACAGAATACCATGTCCTGGTGGATGGTAGAATGACCAGTAGGGTCTAGGAATTAGGAACTACTGGATGTATATCCTCGGTGGCTTCACTGACTGTCCTAACATCCTTTACCAGGTCCCCAGCAGCCAACGGGGTTCTCGTGGTCAGGCACCTCCCAGGGTATGGAGCTCACCTGTGAAACTACCCAGCAGCCCACGAGGCTCTCGTGCTTAGGCACCTCCCATGATACAGAGCTGCCCTGGGCAGGTACCATGGCAGGGCTGGGCACACAGGAACCGTGCACTTAGCCCTCATTGCAGAGCACCCCAGAACGCCTGTCACGCAGAGCTGACACAGAGCACCTCAGAGCAGGACTTGAACTAACAAACAGCAACTCCGACAGGTCTCTGACCCTGGGCATCACTCTGTGCAGCCTCCCTCTGCCTGGTCTCCCAGAGACTTCCACTGCAGCCGGGGCACCAGGCCTTTGTCTCCAACCATCACCCCTCCTCCCCCTGACTCCTCGGTTCCTCTCATTAGGATTAGGCCTTCTTGAAATTGTCTCCCACTCATGGGCCAGATAAAATGATGAGAAAACAAGCCGGAGATGCAGCCCCTTGTCTATCCTGACTCTCTGGAGCCCACACCTGTTCCTTGGAACTGGCCGTTTCAGCGAGGTCCATTTTCTGCAATGTGAGCCACTGAGGTGTGAGGATTGGCTGACCAGAGCAGCCTGTCCCGCCCGGCCTGCCCTCCCTAGGTGTGCCTGTGTTGAGGTCAATATAAACACCGCTCCAGGGAGCAACAGCTCCTGCAGCTGTGCCTGACGCCATATTCTCTGCCCCGTCAGCAGTCTCGGGGCTGTGCCGGTGGGAGGGAGTGAGGGGGCACGGTTTTGTGGGTGGCCCGGTGTGAGAGGAGCTCTGCTGGACTTTCTGCAGGAGTCTCCAGACTGCCACCTGCTAAAGAAGAGGATGGGTCACCCATACCTTCCGCTGGAATTTCTCCGCGGGCAGAGGTGAGGGAGGAAAAAAGCAGTGGGGGCCAAGACAGGACGGATATCTCAGGCAGGGAAATGGAAAGTTTTCAGAAGAGCGCCTGGGGCCAGGATCATCCTGGCAGGCCTGCAGGCACCAAGTCAGCCTGCGTGCTTTCACTGGTGTGGATCCACGGCCCTTCCTCTATGCTTTCAAGTCCTTGTACATATTCAGGTGTTTTACCTGGGAAGGGTGGGAACAGTTCAGCAGCAGCTGGCTGGGGGCTCAGCTCACGTTTACTCACAGACGCCTATGTACGGTCCCCAAGCTTTGCAATGAGGACGGTCCTTGCGGGGGGGCTGCTGGCTGCATGGGAGATAATTCGGCACCTCCGACCACCTTCAGAATTGTTTACCACTGGAGCAAGTGCCCTGATAGGGTTTTCCTCTGTATAACTAGTGGGTTCTGTTTATTTTTTCTGTTTTTTTCAAGGTAGATTTTAGTCCTCATTTATGTATTTATAGATATAAGCATGGAAATCATTCATTCATATAAATACATCTGTGTGAAGGGAAGAACATTTTTCTGTTTTATTTTTAAATTTTATTTGTTTTTTAAAAATTTGAAATTTAAGGTTATTTATTTTTTTATACAGCAGGTTATTGTTAGTTATCTATTTTATACATATACATGTATACAAGTCAGTCCCAATCTCCCAACTCATCCCACCACCACCACCCCATGGCTTCCCCCCCTTGGTTTCCATACGTTTGTTCTCTAACCCTGTGTCTCTAATTCTGCCCTGCAAACCGGTTCATCTCTACCATTTTTCCAGCTTCCACATATATGCATTAATACGCAATATTTGTTTTTCTCTTTCTGACCTACTTCTCTCTGTATGACAGTCTCTAGATCCATCCACGTCTCTACAAATGACCCAGTTTCATTCCTTTTTATGGCTGAGCAATATTCCATTTTATATATGTACCACATCTTTATCCATTCGTCTGTCTGTGGGCATTTAGCTTGCTTCCATTACCTGGCTATTGTAAATAGTGCTGCAATGAACATTGTGGTGAATGTGTCTTTTTGATTTATGGTTTTCTCTGGGTATATGCCCAGAAGTGGGATTGCTGGATCATATGGTAATTGTATTTTTAGTTTTTTTAATGAACCTCCATACTGTTCTCCATAGTGACTGTATCAATTGACATTCCCACCAATAGTGGAAGAGGGATCCATTTGTCCACACCCTCCGCAGCATTTGTAGTTTGTAGATTTTCTGATGATGCCCATTCTAACAGGTGTGAAGTGATACCTCATTGAAGTTTTGATTTGCATTTCTCTAATAATTAGTGATGTTGAGCAGCTTTTCATGTGCATCTTGGCCATCTCTGAGTCTCCTTTGAAGAAATGTATATTTAGATATTCTACCCATTTTTGAAGTGGGTTGTTTTTTTTTTAATATTAAGCTGCATGAGCTGTTTATGTATACTGGAGATTAAACCTTTGTCCATTGATTCGTTTTCACATATTTTCTCCCATTCTGAGGGTTGCCTTTTTCCATTCCCATTTTTTAACAAAAAGAAAGAAAGAAAGAAAAAGAAGCAGAACACAAATGTCCGTAAAATATGCCTCTTGAAACTGTCGTTTTGAAACATGGAGGTCTTTTGAATTTTTTGGTCAGTATACGACCCCAGGATTTCTTTTCAGGGCAGGTCTCATTTACAGGCCTGCAATGATTTTGAATATCAACTGACCATTAGCGCTGGGATTCAAGCTGCTGTTGTGTGAAACGGCCACAAGGTGGCAGCAGTTCCCCTTTACCAAATCTGGTGACTAGGGCAACAGAGCCTCAATGGAAGTCGTGTTCTAGGTTGTAAGTTAGAATGGAATGTGCCAGGAAAAAGACGCTTAAGTTTGTCTCACTATTTCTTGTTCGTTTTTTTTCATTTAATTTTTATTTTTTATCACAGCAAGTTTGATTACCATGTTTGGCTTGTTGTAGGTGTGCAAGATGTGGTTCTTTTACACATATACATATGTCTGTTCTTCCTGGGATCCTTTTCCCATGTATGTTAGGACAGAATGTTGAGTAGTCTTCTCTTGGTATTCCGTAGGTGTTTGGTGATTATCTCTTTCACCTGTGTTTGTATCTGTCTGTTAACCCCAATATCCTAATGTATCCAATCCTCACACCTTTCCATTGGTGAACCATAAGTTTGTTTAATGAATCTGTGATTGCCCTTCTCTGTGGAAATATCTTCACTAGTATCAATTCTTAGGTAACACCTATAAGTGATATCATACGATATGTGTCTTTCTCTTTCTGACTTACTACAAGTCACGTGATTACCTCTAGACTCCTCTACGGTGCTGCAAATGGCATTGTGTCCTTTTTTTCCTTGGCTAATATTCTGTCTGGACATGTACCAGTTCTTCTTTGTCCACTCATCTGTTGATGGACTTTTTGGTTGCTCCCATGTCATGGCTATGGTAATGCTGCGGCAATGCACATTTGCCTGCCTGTGTCTTTCCAATTCTGGCTTCTTAGGTTATAGGCCCAGGAGTTCGCCTGCTGGATCATATGGTAGCAAAATGTTTACCTTGTAGAGGCACCGCCATTCTCTTCTCATTAGTGGCTCTTACCAGGTTACGTCCCACTAAAAGTTGAGGTTATGCTCTTCTCCACAACACCTTCAGCGTTTATTCTTTGTAGTAGTTTTTTCTGAAGTTTATTCTGACTAGTGTGAGCTGATACCGCTTTGTGGTTGGATTGGCATGCGTCTCATAATACCTTGAAATTGAGCTTTCTGGCATGTCCTTTGTTCCTTCAAACTGTGAGTACAGCTTACCTCTTCAAATTGTTTTCGGGAAGTATGTGTGACATTTAGAAATATTTTGGCCATTCCCTCCCTCAAGACATTATGAGGGCAGGTTTCACTCACAGCCCTCCAGTACTGGTGCATATGAAGTGACCCTTAGCACAGATTTTAAAGCTGCTGTTGCAGGTAACGGCCAGAGGGCGGCAGCATTTCTGCTTTTCCCAATCTGTTAACTAGGGAAACAGACCATCCTGGCAGTGGTGTTCCTCGGTTATATATTAGAGTGGAATGTGCCCCAAAAAGCTGATGTCTCCTTACTTCTGTTTGTTGTAGAAATTGAATTTATATATTTTTTTATTGGACTCATATCCCATTGTGTTCATGGACCACTTCTTCTTTGAGCATTCCTCTGTTGATGGACATTTTCGTAGCTTCCAAGTGTTGGCTGTGGTCAATATTGCTGGAGTGCAGGATTGCCAGCATGTGTCTTTTTTTGTGGTACATGGGCCTCTCACTGCTGTGCGCCCTCCCATTGCAGAGCACAGGCTCCGGACGTGCAGGCCCAGCAGCCATAGCTCACGGGAACAGCCGCTCCGCGGCATGTGGGATCTCCCCAAATCGGGGCATGAATCCATGTCCCCTGCACTGGCAGGCGGACTCTCATCCACTGCGCCACCAGTGAATCCCAGCCTGTCTTTTTGAGTCTCATCCCCTCAGGTGATAGGCCCAGCAGTGGGTATGCTTGATTGAATGGTAGCTCAGTATTTATCTTTACAAGGCACGTCATTTTTGTTTTCATGACTGGCTCTTACCATGTCCCATGTTGAAGCAAGGGTAGGCATTTCTCCAAAACCCCTTCAGCATTTATTGTTTGCAGAATTTTTGCTGATGGCCATTCTGACTGCTGTGAGCTGATAGGTTTTTGTAATTTGGATCTGCATATCTTTAATTATTCCTAATGTTTTGCATTTTTCCATGCCTTTTAAAATTTCTGGCAGAGGAAAACAGAAAAAAACGGAGAGTACAATTAAACTCTTGAAATTGTCTTCTTGGATGGTTGCCCTCTTTTGAATTTTTTGGTCAATTTTCGACCCCATGTTTGTTTTTGAGGGCAGGTGTTATTCACAGGCCTGCCAGGAGTGTGAATATTTAGTGACCATTAGCTGTGGGTTTAAAGCTGCTGTTGTGGGAAATGGCCACAAGGCGGCCGCGTTTCTCCATTCCCAAGTCTGGTTCCTAGGGCAGCAGAGCCTTTCTGGGACCAATGGAATACAGAAGAAGGCATCATTGAAGTCTAACACAGAATACCATGTCCTGGTGGATGGTAGAATGACCAGTAGGGTCTAGGAATTAGGAACTACTGGATGTATATCCTCGGTGTCTTCACTGACTGTCCTAACATCCTTTACCAGGTCCCCAGCAGCCAACGGGGTTCTCGTGGTCAGGCACCTCCCAGGGTATGGAGCTCACCTGTGAAACTACCCAGCAGCCCACGAGGCTCTCGTGCTTAGGCACCTCCCATGATACAGAGCTGCCCTGGGCAGGTACCATGGCAGGGCTGGGCACACAGGAACCGTGCACTTAGCCCTCATTGCAGAGCACCCCAGAACGCCTGTCACGCAGAGCTGACACAGAGCACCTCAGAGCAGGACTTGAACTAACAAACAGCAACTCCGACAGGTCTCTGACCCTGGGCATCACTCTGTGCAGCCTCCCTCTGCCTGGTCTCCCAGAGACTTCCACTGCAGCCGGGGCACCAGGCCTTTGTCTCCAACCATCACCCCTCCTCCCCCTGACTCCTCGGTTCCTCTCATTAGGATTAGGCCTTCTTGAAATTGTCTCCCACTCATGGGCCAGATAAAATGATGAGAAAACAAGCCGGAGATGCAGCCCCTTGTCTATCCTGACTCTCTGGAGCCCACACCTGTTCCTTGGAACTGGCCGTTTCAGCGAGGTCCATTTTCTGCAATGTGAGCCACTGAGGTGTGAGGATTGGCTGACCAGAGCAGCCTGTCCCGCCCGGCCTGCCCTCCCTAGGTGTGCCTGTGTTGAGGTCAATATAAACACCGCTCCAGGGAGCAACAGCTCCTGCAGCTTTGCCTGACGCCATATTCTCTGCCCCGTCAGCAGTCTCGGGGCTGTGCCGGTGGGAGGGAGTGAGGGGGCACGGTTTTGTGGGTGGCCCGGTGTGAGAGGAGCTCTGCTGGACTTTCTGCAGGAGTCTCCAGACTGCCACCTGCTAAAGAAGAGGATGGGTCACCCATACCTTCCGCTGGAATTTCTCCGCGGGCAGAGGTGAGGGAGGAAAAAAGCAGTGGGGGCCAAGACAGGACGGATATCTCAGGCAGGGAAATGGAAAGTTTTCAGAAGAGCGCCTGGGGCCAGGATCATCCTGGCAGGCCTGCAGGCACCAAGTCAGCCTGCGTGCTTTCACTGGTGTGGATCCACGGCCCTTCCTCTATGCTTTCAAGTCCTTGTACATATTCAGGTGTTTTACCTGGGAAGGGTGGGAACAGTTCAGCAGCAGCTGGCTGGGGGCTCAGCTCACGTTTACTCACAGACGCCTATGTACGGTCCCCAAGCTTTGCAATGAGGACGGTCCTTGCGGGGGGGCTGCTGGCTGCATGGGAGATAATTCGGCACCTCCGACCACCTTCAGAATTGTTTACCACTGGAGCAAGTGCCCTGATAGGGTTTTCCTCTGTATAACTAGTGGGTTCTGTTTATTTTTTCTGTTTTTTTCAAGGTAGATTTTACTCCTCATTTATGTATTTATAGATATAAGCATGGAAATCATTCATTCATATAAATACATCTGTGTGAAGGGAAGAACATTTTTCTGTTTTATTTTTAAATTTTATTTGTTTTTTAAAAATTTGAAATTTAAGGTTATTTATTTTTTTATACAGCAGGTTATTGTTAGTTATCTATTTTATACATATACATGTATACAAGTCAGTCCCAATCTCCCAACTCATCCCACCACCACCACCCCATGGCTTCCCCCCCTTGGTTTCCATACGTTTGTTCTCTAACCCTGTGTCTCTAATTCTGCCCTGCAAACCGGTTCATCTCTACCATTTTTCCAGCTTCCACATATATGCATTAATACGCAATATTTGTTTTTCTCTTTCTGACCTACTTCTCTCTGTATGACAGTCTCTTGATCCATCCACGTCTCTACAAATGACCCAGTTTCATTCCTTTTTATGGCTGAGCAATATTCCATTTTATATATGTACCACATCTTTATCCATTCGTCTGTCTGTGGGCATTTAGCTTGCTTCCATTACCTGGCTATTGTAAATAGTGCTGCAATGAACATTGTGGTGAATGTGTCTTTTTGATTTATGGTTTTCTCTGGGTATATGCCCAGAAGTGGGATTGCTGGATCATATGGTAATTGTATTTTTAGTTTTTTTAATGAACCTCCATACTGTTCTCCATAGTGACTGTATCAATTGACATTCCCACCAATAGTGGAAGAGGGATCCATTTGTCCACACCCTCCGCAGCATTTGTAGTTTGTAGATTTTCTGATGATGCCCATTCTAACAGGTGTGAGGTGATACCTCATTGAAGTTTTGATTAGCATTTCTCTAATAATTAGTGATGTTGAGCAGCTTTTCATGTGCATCTTGGCCATCTCTGAGTCTCCTTTGAAGAAATGTCTATTTAGATATTCTACCCATTTTTGAAGTGGGTTGTTTTTTTTTTAATATTAAGCTGCATGAGCTGTTTATGTATACTGGAGATTAAACCTTTGTCCATTGATTCGTTTTCACATATTTTCTCCCATTCTGAGGGTTGCCTTTTTCCATTCCCATTTTTTAACAAAAAGAAAGAAAGAAAGAAAAAGAAGCAGAACACAAATGTCCGTAAAATATGCCTCTTGAAACTGTCGTTTTGAAACATGGAGGTCTTTTGAATTTTTTGGTCAGTATATGACCCCAGGATTTCTTTTCAGGGCAGGTCTCATTTACAGGCCTGCAATGATTTTGAATATCAACTGACCATTAGCGCTGGGATTCAAGCTGCTGTTGTGTGAAACGGCCACAAGGTGGCAGCAGTTCCCCTTTACCAAATCTGGTGACTAGGGCAACAGAGCCTTAATGGAAGTCGTGTTCTAGGTTGTAAGTTAGAATGGAATGTGCCAGGAAAAAGACCCTTAAGTTTGTCTCACTATTTCTTGTTCGTTTTTTTTCATTTAATTTTTATTTTTTATCACAGCAAGTTTGATTACCATGTTTGGCTTGTTGTAGGTGTGCAAGATGTGGTTCTTTTACACATATACATATGTCTGTTCTTCCTGGGATCCTTTTCCCATGTATGTTAGGACAGAATGTTGAGTAGTCTTCTCTTGGTATTCCGTAGGTGTTTGGTGATTATCTCTTTCACCTGTGTTTGTATCTGTCTGTTAACCCCAATATCCTAATGTATCCAATCCTCACACCTTTCCATTGGTGAACCATAAGTTTGTTTAATGAATCTGTGATTGCCCTTCTCTGTGGAAATATCTTCACTAGTATCAACTCTTAGGTAACACCTATAAGTGATATCATACGATATGTGTCTTTCTCTTTCTGACTTACTACAAGTCACGTGATTACCTCTAGACTCCTCTACGGTGCTGCAAATGGCATTGTGTCCTTTTTTTCCTTGGCTAATATTCTGTCTGGACATGTACCAGTTCTTCTTTGTCCACTCATCTGTTGATGGACTTTTTGGTTGCTCCCATGTCATGGCTATGGTAATGCTGCGGCAATGCACATTTGCCTGCCTGTGTCTTTCCAATTCTGGCTTCTTAGGTTATAGGCCCAGGAGTTCGCCTGCTGGATCATATGGTAGCAAAGTGTTTACCTTGTAGAGGCACCGCCATTCTGTTCTCATTAGTGGCTCTTACCAGGTTACGTCCCACTAAAAGTTGAGTTTATGCTCTTCTCCACAACACCTTCAGCGTTTATTCTTTGTAGTAGTTTTTTCTGAAGTTTATTCTGACTAGTGTGAGCTGATACCGCTTTGTGGTTGGATTTGCATGCGTCTCATAATACCTTGAAATTGAGCTTTCTGGCATGTCCTTTGTTCCTTCAAACTGTGAGTACAGCTTACCTCTTCAAATTGTTTTCGGGAAGTATGTGTGACATTTAGAAATATTTTGGCCATTCCCTCCTTCAAGACATTATGAGGGCAGGTTTCACTCACAGCCCTCCAGTACTGGTGCATATGAAGTGACCCTTAGCACAGGTTTTAAAGCTGCTGTTGCAGGTAACGGCCAGAGGGCGGCAGCATTTCTGCTTTTCCCAATCTGTTAACTAGGGAAACAGACCATCGTGGCAGTGGTGTTCCTCGGTTATATATTAGAGTGGAATGTGCCCCAAAAAGCTGATGTCTCCTTACTTCTGTTTGTTGTAGAAATTGAATTTATATATTTTTTTTTATTGGAGTCATATCGCATTGTGTTCATGGACCACTTTTTCTTTGAGCATTCCTCTGTTGATGGACATTTTCGTAGCTTCCAAGTGTTGGCTGTGGTCAATATTGCTGGAGTGCAGGATTGCCAGCATGTGTCTTTTTTTGTGGTACATGGGCCTCTCACTGCCGTGGACCCTCCCATTGCAGAGCACAGGCTCCGACGTGCAGGCCCAGCAGCCATAGCTCACGGGAACAGCCGCTCCGCGGCATGTGGGATCT
Organism: Mesoplodon bidens; assembly: GCF_964165515.1. Classification (NCBI taxonomy): domain Eukaryota; kingdom Metazoa; phylum Chordata; class Mammalia; order Artiodactyla; family Ziphiidae; genus Mesoplodon; species Mesoplodon bidens. The sequence continues at coordinate 457,536 of NW_027672624.1, read as the reverse complement.
CCCCAAATCGGGGCATGAATCCATGTCCCCTGCACTGGCAGGCGGACTCTCATCCACTGCGCCACCAGTGAATCCCAGCCTGTCTTTTTGAGTCTCATCCCCTCAGGTGATAGGCCCAGCAGTGGGTATGCTTGATTGAATGGTAGCTCAGTATTTATCTTTACAAGGCACGTCATTTTTGTTTTCATGACTGGCTCTTACCATGTCCCACGTTGAAGCAAGGGTAGGCATTTCTCCAAAGCCCCTTCAGCATTTATTGTTTGCAGAATTTTTGCTGATGGCCATTCTGACTGCTGTGAGCTGATAGGTTTTTGTAATTTGGATCTGCATATCTTTAATTATTCCTAATGTTTAGCATTTTTCCATGCCTTTTAAAATTTCTGGCAGAGAAAAAGAGAAAAAAACGGAGAGTACAATTAAACTCTTGAAATTGTCTTCTTGGATGGTTGCCCTCTTTTGAATTTTTTGGTCAATTTTCGACCCCATGTTTGTTTTTGAGGGCAGGTGTTATTCACAGGCCTGCAAGGAGTGTGAATATTTAGTGACCATTAGCAGTGGGTTTAAAGCTGCTGTTGTGGGAAATGGCCACAAGGCGGCCGCGTTTCTCCATTCCCAAGTCTGGTTCCTAGGGCAGCAGAGCCTTTCTGGGACCAATGGAATACAGAAGAAGGCATCATTGAAGTCTAACACAGAATACCATGTCCTGGTGGATGGTAGAATGACCAGTAGGGTCTAGGAATTAGGAACTACTGGATGTATATCCCCGGTGGCTTCACTGACTGTCCTAACATCCTTTACCAGGTCCCCAGCAGCCCACGGGGCTCTCGTGGTCAGGCACCTCCCAGGATATGGGGCTCACCTGAGCAGGGCCCCAGCAGCCAACGGGGTTCTCATGTTCAGGCCACTCCCAGGGTATGGAGCTCACCTGTGAAACTACCCAGCAGCCCACAAGGCTCTCGTGCTTAGGCACCTCCCATGATACAGAGCTGCCCTGGGCAGGTACCATGGCAGGGCTGGGCACACAGGAACCGTGCACATAGCCCTCATTGCAGAGCACCCCAGAACGCCTGTCACGCAGAGCTGACACAGAGCACCTCAGAGCAGGACTTGAACTAACAAACAGCAGCTCCGACAGGTCTCTGACCCTGGGCATCACTCTGTGCAGCCTCCCTCTGCCTGGTCTTCCAGAGACTTCCACTGCAGCCGGGGCACCAGGCCTTTGTCTCCAACCATCACCCCTCCTCCCCCTGACTCCTGGGTTCCTCTCATTAGGATTAGGCCTTCTTGAAATTGTCTCCCACTCATGGGCCAGATAAAATGATGAGAAAACAAGCCGGAGATGCAGCCCCTTGTCTATCCTGACTCTCTGGAGCCCACACCTGTTCCTTGGAACTGGCCGTTTCAGCGAGGTCCATTTTCTGCAATGGGAGCCACTGAGGGGTGAGGATTGGCTGACCGGAGCAGCCTGTCCCTGCCGGCCAGCCCTCCCCAGGTGTGCCTGGGTTGAGGTCAATATAAACACCGCTCCAGGGAGCAACAGCCCCTGCAGCTGTGCCTGACGCCATATTCTCTGCCCCGTCAGCAGTCTCGGGGCTGTGCCGGTGGGAGGGAGTGAGGGGGCACGGTTTTGTGGGTGGCCCGGTGTGAGAGGAGCTCTGCTGGACTTTCTGCAGGAGTCTCCAGACTGCCACCTGCTAAAGAAGAGGATGGGTCACCCATACCTTCCGCTGGAATTTCTCCGCGGGCAGAGGTGAGGGAGGAAAAAAGCAGTGGGGGCCAAGACAGGACGGATATCTCAGGCAGGGAAATGGAAAGTTTTCAGAAGAGCGCCTGGGGCCAGGATCATCCTGGCAGGCCTGCAGGCACCAAGTCAGCCTGCGTGCTTTCACTGGTGTGGATCCACGGCCCTTCCTCTATGCTTTCAAGTCCTTGTACATATTCAGGTGTTTTACCTGGGAAGGGTGGGAAGAGTTCAGCAGCAGCTGGCTGGGGGCTCAGTTCACGTTTACTCACAGACGCCTATGTAAGGTCCCCCAGCTTTGCAATGAGGATGCTCCTTGCCGGGGGGCTGCTGGCTGCATGGGAGATAATTCTGCACTTCCGACCACCTTCAGAATTATTTACCACTGGAGCAAGTGCCCTGATAGGGTTTTCCTCTGTATAACTAGTGGGTTCTGTTTATTTTTTCTGTTTTTTTCAAGGTAGATTTTAGTCCTCATTTATGTATTTATAGATATAAGCATGGAAATCATTCATTCATATAAATACATCTGTGTGAAGGGAAGAACATTTTTCTGTTTTATTTTTAAATTTTATTTGTTTTTTAAAAATTTGAAATTTAAGGTTATTTATTTTTTTATACAGCAGGTTATTGTTAGTTATCTATTTTATACATATACATGTATACAACTCAGTCCCAATCTCCCAACACTTCCCAACACCACCACCCCATGGCTTCCCTCCCTTGGTTTCCATACGTTTGTTCTCTAACCCTGTGTCTCTAATTCTGCCCTGCAAACCGGTTCATCTCTACCATTTTTCTAGCTTCCACATATATGCATTAATACGCAATATTTGTTTTTCTCTTTCTGACCTACTTCTCTCTGTATGACAGTCTCTAGATCCATCCACGTCTCTACAAATGACCCAGTTTCATTCCTTTTTATGGCTGAGCAATATTCCATTTTATATATGTACCACATCTTTATCCATTCGTCTGTCTGTGGGCATTTAGCTTGCTTCCATTACCTGGCTATTGTAAATAGTGCTGCAATGAACATTGTGGTGAATGTGTTTTTTGATTTATGATTTTCTCTGGGTATATGCCCAGAAGTGGGATTGCTGGATCATATGGTAATTGTATTTTTAGTTTTTTTAATGAACCTCCATACTGTTCTCCATAGTGACTGTATCAATTGACATTCCCACCAATAGTGGAAGAGGGATCCATTTCTCCACACCCTCCGCAGCATTTGTAGTTTGTAGATTTTCTGATGATGCCCATTCTAACAGGTGTGAGGTGATACCTCATTGAAGTTTTGATTTGCATTTCTCTAATAATTAGTGATGTTGAGCAGCTTTTCATGTGCATCTTGGCCATATTTGAGTCTCCTTTGAAGAAATGTCTATTTAGATATTCTACCCATTTTTGAAGTGGGTTGTTTTTTTTTTTTTAATATTAAGCTGCATGAGCTGTTTATGTATACTGGAGATTAAACCTTTGTCCATTGATTCGTTTTCACATATTTTCTCCCATTCTGAGGGTTGCCTTTTTCCATTCCCATTTTTTAACAAAAAGAAAGAAAGAAAGAAAAAGAAGGAGAACACAAATGTCCGTAAAATATGCCTCTTGAAACTGTCGTTTTGAAACATGGAGGTCTTTTGAATTTTTTGGTCAGTATACGACCCCAGGATTTCTTTTCAGGGCAGGTCTCATTTACAGACCTGCAATGATTTTGAATATCAACTGACCATTAGCGCTGGGATTCAAGCTGCTGTTGTGTGAAACGGCCACAAGGTGGCAGCAGTTCCCCTTTACCAAATCTGGTGACTAGGGCAACAGAGCCTCAATGGAAGTCGTGTTCTAGGTTGTAAGTTAGAATGGAATGTGCCAGGAAAAAGACGCTTAAGTTTGTCTCACTATTTCTTGTTCGTTTTTTTTCATTTAATTTTTATTTTTTATCACAGCAAGTTTGATTACAATGTTTGGCTTGTTGTAGGTGTGCAAGATGTGGTTCTTTTACACATATACATATGTCTGTTCTTCCTGGGATCCTTTTCCCATGTATGTTAGGACAGAATGTTGAGTAGTCTTCTCTTGGTATTCCGTAGGTGTTTGGTGATTATCTCTTTCACCTGTGTTTGTATCTGTCTGTTAACCCCAATATCCTAATGTATCCAATCCTCACACCTTTCCATTGGTGAACCATAAGTTTGTTTAATGAATCTGTGATTGCCCTTCTCTGTGGAAATATCTTCACTAGTATCAATTCTTAAGTAACACCTATAAGTGATATCATACGATATGTGTCTTTCTCTTTCTGACTTACTACAAGTCACGTGATTACCTCTAGACTCCTCTACGGTGCTGCAAATGGCATTGTGTCCTTTTTTTCCTTGGCTAATATTATGTCTGGACATGTACCAGTTCTTCTTTGTCCACTCATCTGTTGATGGACTTTTTGGTTGCTCCCATGTCATGGCTATGGTAATGCTGCGGCAATGCACATTTGCCTGCCTGTGTCTTTCCAATTCTGGCTTCTTAGGTTATAGGCCCAGGAGTTCGCCTGCTGGATCATATGGTAGCAAAGTGTTTACCTTGTAGAGGCACCGCCATTCTCTTCTCATTAGTGGCTCTTACCAGGTTACGTCCCACTAAAAGTTGAGGTTATGCTCTTCTCCACAACACCTTCAGCGTTTATTCTTTGTAGTAGTTTTTTCTGAAGTTTATTCTGACTAGTGTGAGCTGATACCGCTTTGTGGTTGGATTGGCATGCGTCTCATAATACCTTGAAATTGAGCTTTCTGGCATGTCCTTTGTTCCTTCAAACTGTGAGTACAGCTTACCTCTTCAAATTGTTTTCGGGAAGTATGTGTGACATTTAGAAATATTTTGGCCATTCCCTCCCTCAAGACATTATGAGGGCAGGTTTCACTCACAGCCCTCCAGTACTGGTGCATAGGAAGTGACCCTTAGCACAGGTTTTAAAGCTGCTGTTGCAGGTAACGGCCAGAGGGCGGCAGCATTTCTGCTTTTCCCAATCTGTTAACTAGGGAAACAGACCATCCTGGCAGTGGTGTTCCTCGGTTATATATTTGAGTGGAATGTGCCCCAAAAAGCTGATGTCTCCTTACTTCTGTTTGTTGTAGAAATTGAATTTATATATTTTTTTTATTGGAGTCATATCCCATTGTGTTCATGGACCACTTCTTCTTTGAGCATTCCTCTGTTGATGGATATTTTCGTAGCTTCCAAGTGTTGGCTGTGGTCAATATTGCTGGAGTGCAGGATTGCCAGCATGTGTCTTTTTTTGTGGTACATGGGCCTCTCACTGCCGTGGGCCCTCCCATTGCAGAGCACAGGCTCCGGACGTGCAGGCCCAGCAGCCATAGCTCACGGGAACAGCCGCTCCGCGGCATGTGGGATCTCCCCAAATCGGGGCATGAATCCATGTCCCCTGCACTGGCAGGCGGACTCTCATCCACTGCGCCACCAGTGAATCCCAGCCTGTCTTTTTGAGTCTCATCCCCTCAGGTGATAGGCCCAGCAGTGGGTATGCTTGATTGAATGGTAGCTCAGTATTTATCTTTACAAGGCACGTCATTTTTGTTTTCATGACTGGCTCTTACCATGTCCCATGTTGAAGCAAGGGTAGGCATTTCTCCAAAGCCCCTTCAGCATTTATTGTTTGCAGAATTTTTGCTGATGGCCATTCTGACTGCTGTGAGCTGATAGGTTTTTGTAATTTGGATCTGCATATCTTTAATTATTCCTAATGTTTTGCATTTTTCCATGCCTTTTAAAATTTCTGGCAGAGGAAAACAGAAAAAAACGGAGAGTACAATTAAACTCTTGAAATTGTCTTCCTGGATGGTTGCCCTCTTTTGAATTTTTTGGTCAATTTTCGACCCCATGTTTGTTTTTGAGGGCAGGTGTTATTCACAGGCCTGCCAGGAGTGTGAATATTTAGTGACCATTAGCTGTGGGTTTAAAGCTGCTGTTGTGGGAAATGGCCACAAGGCGGCCGCGTTTCTCCATTCCCAAGTCTGGTTCCTAGGGCAGCAGAGCCTTTCTGGGACCAATGGAATACAGAAGAAGGCATCATTGAAGTCTAACACAGAATACCATGTCCTGGTGGATGGTAGAATGACCAGTACGGTCTAGGAATTAGGAACTACTGGATGTATATCCTCGGTGGCTTCACTGACTGTCCTAACATCCTTTACCAGGTCCCCAGCAGCCAACGGGGTTCTCGTGGTCAGGCACCTCCCAGGGTATGGAGCTCACCTGTGAAACTACCCAGCAGCCCACGAGGCTCTCGTGCTTAGGCACCTCCCATGATACAGAGCTGCCCTGGGCAGGTACCATGGCAGGGCTGGGCACACAGGAACCGTGCACTTAGCCCTCATTGCAGAGCACCCCAGAACGCCTGTCACGCAGAGCTGACACAGAGCACCTCAGAGCAGGACTTGAACTAACAAACAGCAACTCCGACAGGTCTCTGACCCTGGGCATCACTCTGTGCAGCCTCCCTCTGCCTGGTCTCCCAGAGACTTCCACTGCAGCCGGGGCACCAGGCCTTTGTCTCCAACCATCACCCCTCCTCCCCCTGACTCCTCGGTTCCTCTCATTAGGATTAGGCCTTCTTGAAATTGTCTCCCACTCATGGGCCAGATAAAATGATGAGAAAACAAGCCGGAGATGCAGCCCCTTGTCTATCCTGACTCTCTGGAGCCCACACCTGTTCCTTGGAACTGGCCGTTTCAGCGAGGTCCATTTTCTGCAATGTGAGCCACTGAGGTGTGAGGATTGGCTGACCAGAGCAGCCTGTCCCGCCCGGCCTGCCCTCCCTAGGTGTGCCTGTGTTGAGGTCAATATAAACACCGCTCCAGGGAGCAACAGCTCCTGCAGCTGTGCCTGACGCCATATTCTCTGCCCCGTCAGCAGTCTCGGGGCTGTGCCGGTGGGAGGGAGTGAGGGGGCACGGTTTTGTGGGTGGCCCGGTGTGAGAGGAGCTCTGCTGGACTTTCTGCAGGAGTCTCCAGACTGCCACCTGCTAAAGAAGAGGATGGGTCACCCATACCTTCCGCTGGAATTTCTCCGCGGGCAGAGGTGAGGGAGGAAAAAAGCAGTGGGGGCCAAGACAGGACGGATATCTCAGGCAGGGAAATGGAAAGTTTTCAGAAGAGCGCCTGGGGCCAGGATCATCCTGGCAGGCCTGCAGGCACCAAGTCAGCCTGCGTGCTTTCACTGGTGTGGATCCACGGCCCTTCCTCTATGCTTTCAAGTCCTTGTACATATTCAGGTGTTTTACCTGGGAAGGGTGGGAACAGTTCAGCAGCAGCTGGCTGGGGGCTCAGCTCACGTTTACTCACAGACGCCTATGTACGGTCCCCAAGCTTTGCAATGAGGACGCTCCTTGCGGGGGGGCTGCTGGCTGCATGGGAGATAATTCGGCACCTCCGACCACCTTCAGAATTGTTTACCACTGGAGCAAGTGCCCTGATAGGGTTTTCCTCTGTATAACTAGTGGGTTCTGTTTATTTTTTCTGTTTTTTTCAAGGTAGATTTTACTCCTCATTTATGTATTTATAGATATAAGCATGGAAATCATTCATTCATATAAATACATCTGTGTGAAGGGAAGAACATTTTTCTGTTTTATTTTTAAATTTTATTTGTTTTTTAAAAATTTGAAATTTAAGGTTATTTATTTTTTTATACAGCAGGTTATTGTTAGTTATCTATTTTATACATATACATGTATACAAGTCAGTCCCAATCTCCCAACTCATCCCACCACCACCACCCCATGGCTTCCCCCCCTTGGTTTCCATACGTTTGTTCTCTAACCCTGTGTCTCTAATTCTGCCCTGCAAACCGGTTCATCTCTACCATTTTTCCAGCTTCCACATATATGCATTAATACGCAATATTTGTTTTTCTCTTTCTGACCTACTTCTCTCTGTATGACAGTCTCTTGATCCATCCACGTCTCTACAAATGACCCAGTTTCATTCCTTTTTATGGCTGAGCAATATTCCATTTTATATATGTACCACATCTTTATCCATTCGTCTGTCTGTGGGCATTTAGCTTGCTTCCATTACCTGGCTATTGTAAATAGTGCTGCAATGAACATTGTGGTGAATGTGTCTTTTTGATTTATGGTTTTCTCTGGGTATATGCCCAGAAGTGGGATTGCTGGATCATATGGTAATTGTATTTTTAGTTTTTTTAATGAACCTCCATACTGTTCTCCATAGTGACTGTATCAATTGACATTCCCACCAATAGTGGAAGAGGGATCCATTTGTCCACACCCTCCGCAGCATTTGTAGTTTGTAGATTTTCTGATGATGCCCATTCTAACAGGTGTGAGGTGATACCTCATTGAAGTTTTGATTAGCATTTCTCTAATAATTAGTGATGTTGAGCAGCTTTTCATGTGCATCTTGGCGATCTCTGAGTCTCCTTTGAAGAAATGTCTATTTAGATATTCTACCCATTTTTGAAGTGGGTTGTTTTTTTTTTAATATTAAGCTGCATGAGCTGTTTATGTATACTGGAGATTAAACCTTTGTCCATTGATTCGTTTTCACATATTTTCTCCCATTCTGAGGGTTGCCTTTTTCCATTCCCATTTTTTAACAAAAAGAAAGAAAGAAAGAAAAAGAAGCAGAACACAAATGTCCGTAAAATATGCCTCTTGAAACTGTCGTTTTGAAACATGGAGGTCTTTTGAATTTTTTGGTCAGTATATGACCCCAGGATTTCTTTTCAGGGCAGGTCTCATTTACAGGCCTGCAATGATTTTGAATATCAACTGACCATTAGCGCTGGGATTCAAGCTGCTGTTGTGTGAAACGGCTACAAGGTGGCAGCAGTTCCCCTTTACCGAATCTGGTGACTAGGGCAACAGAGCCTTAATGGAAGTCGTGTTCTAGGTTGTAAGTTAGAATGGAATGTGCCAGGAAAAAGACCCTTAAGTTTGTCTCACTATTTCTTGTTCGTTTTTTTTCATTTAATTTTTATTTTTTATCACAGCAAGTTTGATTACCATGTTTGGCTTGTTGTAGGTGTGCAAGATGTGGTTCTTTTACACATATACATATGTCTGTTCTTCCTGGGATCCTTTTCCCATGTATGTTAGGACAGAATGTTGAGTAGTCTTCTCTTGGTATTCCGTAGGTGTTTGGTGATTATCTCTTTCACCTGTGTTTGTATCTGTCTGTTAACCCCAATATCCTAATGTATCCAATCCTCACACCTTTCCATTGGTGAACCATAAGTTTGTTTAATGAATCTGTGATTGCCCTTCTCTGTGGAAATATCTTCACTAGTATCAACTCTTAGGTAACACCTATAAGTGATATCATACGATATGTGTCTTTCTCTTTCTGACTTACTACAAGTCACGTGATTACCTCTAGACTCCTCTACGGTGCTGCAAATGGCATTGTGTCCTTTTTTTCCTTGGCTAATATTCTGTCTGGACATGTACCAGTTCTTCTTTGTCCACTCATCTGTTGATGGACTTTTTGGTTGCTCCCATGTCATGGCTATGGTAATGCTGCGGCAATGCACATTTGCCTGCCTGTGTCTTTCCAATTCTGGCTTCTTAGGTTATAGGCCCAGGAGTTCGCCTGCTGGATCATATGGTAGCAAAGTGTTTACCTTGTAGAGGCACCGCCATTCTGTTCTCATTAGTGGCTCTTACCAGGTTACGTCCCACTAAAAGTTGAGTTTATGCTCTTCTCCACAACACCTTCAGCGTTTATTCTTTGTAGTAGTTTTTTCTGAAGTTTATTCTGACTAGTGTGAGCTGATACCGCTTTGTGGTTGGATTTGCATGCGTCTCATAATACCTTGAAATTGAGCTTTCTGGCATGTCCTTTGTTCCTTCAAACTGTGAGTACAGCTTACCTCTTCAAATTGTTTTCGGGAAGTATGTGTGACATTTAGAAATATTTTGGCCATTCCCTCCTTCAAGACATTATGAGGGCAGGTTTCACTCACAGCCCTCCAGTACTGGTGCATATGAAGTGACCCTTAGCACAGGTTTTAAAGCTGCTGTTGCAGGTAACGGCCAGAGGGCGGCAGCATTTCTGCTTTTCCCAATCTGTTAACTAGGGAAACAGACCATCGTGGCAGTGGTGTTCCTCGGTTATATATTAGAGTGGAATGTGCCCCAAAAAGCTGATGTCTCCTTACTTCTGTTTGTTGTAGAAATTGAATTTATATATTTTTTTTTATTGGAGTCATATCGCATTGTGTTCATGGACCACTTTTTCTTTGAGCATTCCTCTGTTGATGGACATTTTCGTAGCTTCCAAGTGTTGGCTGTGGTCAATATTGCTGGAGTGCAGGATTGCCAGCATGTGTCTTTTTTTGTGGTACATGGGCCTCTCACTGCCGTGGACCCTCCCATTGCAGAGCACAGGCTCCGACGTGCAGGCCCAGCAGCCATAGCTCACGGGAACAGCCGCTCCGCGGCATGTGGGATCTCCCCAAATCGGGGCATGAATCCATGTCCCCTGCACTGGCAGGCGGACTCTCATCCACTGCGCCACCAGTGAATCCCAGCCTGTCTTTTTGAGTCTCATCCCCTCAGGTGATAGGCCCAGCAGTGGGTATGCTTGATTGAATGGTAGCTCAGTATTTATCTTTACAAGGCACGTCATTTTTGTTTTCATGACTGGCTCTTACCATGTCCCACGTTGAAGCAAGGGTAGGCATTTCTCCAAAGCCCCTTCAGCATTTATTGTTTGCAGAATTTTTGCTGATGGCCATTCTGACTGCTGTGAGCTGATAGGTTTTTGTAATTTGGATCTGCATATCTTTAATTATTCCTAATGTTTAGCATTTTTCCATGCCTTTTAAAATTTCTGGCAGAGAAAAAGAGAAAAAAACGGAGAGTACAATTAAACTCTTGAAATTGTCTTCTTGGATGGTTGCCCTCTTTTGAATTTTTTGGTCAATTTTCGACCCCATGTTTGTTTTTGAGGGCAGGTGTTATTCACAGGCCTGCAAGGAGTGTGAATATTTAGTGACCATTAGCAGTGGGTTTAAAGCTGCTGTTGTGGGAAATGGCCACAAGGCGGCCGCGTTTCTCCATTCCCAAGTCTGGTTCCTAGGGCAGCAGAGCCTTTCTGGGACCAATGGAATACAGAAGAAGGCATCATTGAAGTCTAACACAGAATACCATGTCCTGGTGGATGGTAGAATGACCAGTAGGGTCTAGGAATTAGGAACTACTGGATGTATATCCCCGGTGGCTTCACTGACTGTCCTAACATCCTTTACCAGGTCCCCAGCAGCCCACGGGGCTCTCGTGGTCAGGCACCTCCCAGGATATGGGGCTCACCTGAGCAGGGCCCCAGCAGCCAACGGGGTTCTCATGTTCAGGCCACTCCCAGGGTATGGAGCTCACCTGTGAAACTACCCAGCAGCCCACAAGGCTCTCGTGCTTAGGCACCTCCCATGATACAGAGCTGCCCTGGGCAGGTACCATGGCAGGGCTGGGCACACAGGAACCGTGCACATAGCCCTCATTGCAGAGCACCCCAGAACGCCTGTCACGCAGAGCTGACACAGAGCACCTCAGAGCAGGACTTGAACTAACAAACAGCAGCTCCGACAGGTCTCTGACCCTGGGCATCACTCTGTGCAGCCTCCCTCTGCCTGGTCTTCCAGAGACTTCCACTGCAGCCGGGGCACCAGGCCTTTGTCTCCAACCATCACCCCTCCTCCCCCTGACTCCTGGGTTCCTCTCATTAGGATTAGGCCTTCTTGAAATTGTCTCCCACTCATGGGCCAGATAAAATGATGAGAAAACAAGCCGGAGATGCAGCCCCTTGTCTATCCTGACTCTCTGGAGCCCACACCTGTTCCTTGGAACTGGCCGTTTCAGCGAGGTCCATTTTCTGCAATGGGAGCCACTGAGGGGTGAGGATTGGCTGACCGGAGCAGCCTGTCCCTGCCGGCCAGCCCTCCCCAGGTGTGCCTGGGTTGAGGTCAATATAAACACCGCTCCAGGGAGCAACAGCCCCTGCAGCTGTGCCTGACGCCATATTCTCTGCCCCGTCAGCAGTCTCGGGGCTGTGCCGGTGGGAGGGAGTGAGGGGGCACGGTTTTGTGGGTGGCCCGGTGTGAGAGGAGCTCTGCTGGACTTTCTGCAGGAGTCTCCAGACTGCCACCTGCTAAAGAAGAGGATGGGTCACCCATACCTTCCGCTGGAATTTCTCCGCGGGCAGAGGTGAGGGAGGAAAAAAGCAGTGGGGGCCAAGACAGGACGGATATCTCAGGCAGGGAAATGGAAAGTTTTCAGAAGAGCGCCTGGGGCCAGGATCATCCTGGCAGGCCTGCAGGCACCAAGTCAGCCTGCGTGCTTTCACTGGTGTGGATCCACGGCCCTTCCTCTATGCTTTCAAGTCCTTGTACATATTCAGGTGTTTTACCTGGGAAGGGTGGGAAGAGTTCAGCAGCAGCTGGCTGGGGGCTCAGTTCACGTTTACTCACAGACGCCTATGTAAGGTCCCCCAGCTTTGCAATGAGGATGCTCCTTGCCGGGGGGCTGCTGGCTGCATGGGAGATAATTCTGCACTTCCGACCACCTTCAGAATTATTTACCACTGGAGCAAGTGCCCTGATAGGGTTTTCCTCTGTATAACTAGTGAGTTCTGTTTATTTTTTCTGTTTTTTTCAAGGTAGATTTTAGTCCTCATTTATGTATTTATAGATATAAGCATGGAAATCATTCATTCATATAAATACATCTGTGTGAAGGGAAGAACATTTTTCTGTTTTATTTTTAAATTTTATTTGTTTTTTAAAAATTTGAAATTTAAGGTTATTTATTTTTTTATACAGCAGGTTATTGTTAGTTATCTATTTTATACATATACATGTATACAACTCAGTCCCAATCTCCCAACACTTCCCAACACCACCACCCCATGGCTTCCCTCCCTTGGTTTCCATACGTTTGTTCTCTAACCCTGTGTCTCTAATTCTGCCCTGCAAACCGGTTCATCTCTACCATTTTTCTAGCTTCCACATATATGCATTAATACGCAATATTTGTTTTTCTCTTTCTGACCTACTTCTCTCTGTATGACAGTCTCTAGATCCATCCACGTCTCTACAAATGACCCAGTTTCATTCCTTTTTATGGCTGAGCAATATTCCATTTTATATATGTACCACATCTTTATCCATTCGTCTGTCTGTGGGCATTTAGCTTGCTTCCATTACCTGGCTATTGTAAATAGTGCTGCAATGAACATTGTGGTGAATGTGTTTTTTGATTTATGATTTTCTCTGGGTATATGCCCAGAAGTGGGATTGCTGGATCATATGGTAATTGTATTTTTAGTTTTTTTAATGAACCTCCATACTGTTCTCCATAGTGACTGTATCAATTGACATTCCCACCAATAGTGGAAGAGGGATCCATTTCTCCACACCCTCCGCAGCATTTGTAGTTTGTAGATTTTCTGATGATGCCCATTCTAACAGGTGTGAGGTGATACCTCATTGAAGTTTTGATTTGCATTTCTCTAATAATTAGTGATGTTGAGCAGCTTTTCATGTGCATCTTGGCCATATTTGAGTCTCCTTTGAAGAAATGTCTATTTAGATATTCTACCCATTTTTGAAGTGGGTTGTTTTTTTTTTTTTAATATTAAGCTGCATGAGCTGTTTATGTATACTGGAGATTAAACCTTTGTCCATTGATTCGTTTTCACATATTTTCTCCCATTCTGAGGGTTGCCTTTTTCCATTCCCATTTTTTAACAAAAAGAAAGAAAGAAAGAAAAAGAAGGAGAACACAAATGTCCGTAAAATATGCCTCTTGAAACTGTCGTTTTGAAACATGGAGGTCTTTTGAATTTTTTGGTCAGTATACGACCCCAGGATTTCTTTTCAGGGCAGGTCTCATTTACAGACCTGCAATGATTTTGAATATCAACTGACCATTAGCGCTGGGATTCAAGCTGCTGTTGTGTGAAACGGCCACAAGGTGGCAGCAGTTCCCCTTTACCAAATCTGGTGACTAGGGCAACAGAGCCTCAATGGAAGTCGTGTTCTAGGTTGTAAGTTAGAATGGAATGTGCCAGGAAAAAGACGCTTAAGTTTGTCTCACTATTTCTTGTTCGTTTTTTTTCATTTAATTTTTATTTTTTATCACAGCAAGTTTGATTACAATGTTTGGCTTGTTGTAGGTGTGCAAGATGTGGTTCTTTTACACATATACATATGTCTGTTCTTCCTGGGATCCTTTTCCCATGTATGTTAGGACAGAATGTTGAGTAGTCTTCTCTTGGTATTCCGTAGGTGTTTGGTGATTATCTCTTTCACCTGTGTTTGTATCTGTCTGTTAACCCCAATATCCTAATGTATCCAATCCTCACACCTTTCCATTGGTGAACCATAAGTTTGTTTAATGAATCTGTGATTGCCCTTCTCTGTGGAAATATCTTCACTAGTATCAATTCTTAAGTAACACCTATAAGTGATATCATACGATATGTGTCTTTCTCTTTCTGACTTACTACAAGTCACGTGATTACCTCTAGACTCCTCTACGGTGCTGCAAATGGCATTGTGTCCTTTTTTTCCTTGGCTAATATTATGTCTGGACATGTACCAGTTCTTCTTTGTCCACTCATCTGTTGATGGACTTTTTGGTTGCTCCCATGTCATGGCTATGGTAATGCTGCGGCAATGCACATTTGCCTGCCTGTGTCTTTCCAATTCTGGCTTCTTAGGTTATAGGCCCAGGAGTTCGCCTGCTGGATCATATGGTAGCAAAGTGTTTACCTTGTAGAGGCACCGCCATTCTCTTCTCATTAGTGGCTCTTACCAGGTTACGTCCCACTAAAAGTTGAGGTTATGCTCTTCTCCACAACACCTTCAGCGTTTATTCTTTGTAGTAGTTTTTTCTGAAGTTTATTCTGACTAGTGTGAGCTGATACCGCTTTGTGGTTGGATTGGCATGCGTCTCATAATACCTTGAAATTGAGCTTTCTGGCATGTCCTTTGTTCCTTCAAACTGTGAGTACAGCTTACCTCTTCAAATTGTTTTCGGGAAGTATGTGTGACATTTAGAAATATTTTGGCCATTCCCTCCCTCAAGACATTATGAGGGCAGGTTTCACTCACAGCCCTCCAGTACTGGTGCATAGGAAGTGACCCTTAGCACAGGTTTTAAAGCTGCTGTTGCAGGTAACGGCCAGAGGGCGGCAGCATTTCTGCTTTTCCCAATCTGTTAACTAGGGAAACAGACCATCCTGGCAGTGGTGTTCCTCGGTTATATATTTGAGTGGAATGTGCCCCAAAAAGCTGATGTCTCCTTACTTCTGTTTGTTGTAGAAATTGAATTTATATATTTTTTTTATTGGAGTCATATCCCATTGTGTTCATGGACCACTTCTTCTTTGAGCATTCCTCTGTTGATGGATATTTTCGTAGCTTCCAAGTGTTGGCTGTGGTCAATATTGCTGGAGTGCAGGATTGCCAGCATGTGTCTTTTTTTGTGGTACATGGGCCTCTCACTGCCGTGGGCCCTCCCATTGCAGAGCACAGGCTCCGGACGTGCAGGCCCAGCAGCCATAGCTCACGGGAACAGCCGCTCCGCGGCATGTGGGATCTCCCCAAATCGGGGCATGAATCCATGTCCCCTGCACTGGCAGGCGGACTCTCATCCACTGCGCCACCAGTGAATCCCAGCCTGTCTTTTTGAGTCTCATCCCCTCAGGTGATAGGCCCAGCAGTGGGTATGCTTGATTGAATGGTAGCTCAGTATTTATCTTTACAAGGCACGTCATTTTTGTTTTCATGACTGGCTCTTACCATGTCCCATGTTGAAGCAAGGGTAGGCATTTCTCCAAAGCCCCTTCAGCATTTATTGTTTGCAGAATTTTTGCTGATGGCCATTCTGACTGCTGTGAGCTGATAGGTTTTTGTAATTTGGATCTGCATATCTTTAATTATTCCTAATGTTTTGCATTTTTCCATGACTTTTAAAATTTCTGGCAGAGGAAAACAGAAAAAAACGGAGAGTACAATTAAACTCTTGAAATTGTCTTCCTGGATGGTTGCCCTCTTTTGAATTTTTTGGTCAATTTTCGACCCCATGTTTGTTTTTGAGGGCAGGTGTTATTCACAGGCCTGCAAGGAGTGTGAATATTTAGTGACCATTAGCTGTGGGTTTAAAGCTGCTGTTGTGGGAAATGGCCACAAGGCGGCCGCGTTTCTCCATTCCCAAGTCTGGTTCCTAGGGCAGCAGAGCCTTTCTGGGACCAATGGAATACAGAAGAAGGCATCATTGAAGTCTAACACAGAATACCATGTCCTGGTGGATGGTAGAATGACCAGTACGGTCTAGGAATTAGGAACTACTGGATGTATATCCTCGGTGGCTTCACTGACTGTCCTAACATCCTTTACCAGGTCCCCAGCAGCCCACGGGGCTCTCGTGGTCAGGCCCCTCCCAGGATATGGGGCTCACCTGAGCAGGGCCCCAGCAGCCAACAGGGTTCTCATGTTCAGGCCACTCCCAGGGTATGGAGCTCACCTGTGAAACTACCCAGCAGCCCACGAGGCTCTCGTGCTTAGGCACCTCCCATGATACAGAGCTGCCCTGGGCAGGTTCCATGGCAGGGCTGGGCACACAGGAACTGTGCACATAGCCCTCATTGCAGAGTACCCCAGAACGCCTGTCACGCAGAGCTGACACAGAGCACCTCAGAGCAGGACTTGAACTAACAAACAGCAACTCTGACAGGTCACTGACGCAGGGCATCACTCTGTGCAGCCTCCCTCTGCCTGGTCTCCCAGAGTCTTCCACTGCAGCCGGGGCACCAGGCCTTTGTCTCCAACCATCACCCCTCCTCCCCCTGACTCCTGGGTTCCTCTCATTAGGATTAGGCCTTCTTGAAATTGTCTCCCACTCATGGGCCAGATAAAATGATGAGAAAACAAGCCGGAGATGCAGCCCTTTGTCTATCCTGACTCTCTGGAGCCCACACCTGTTCCTTGGAACTGGCCGTTTCAGCGAGGTCCATTTTCTGCAATGGGAGCCACTGAGGGGTGAGGATTGGCTGACCGGAGCAGCCTGTCCCTGCCGGCCTGCCCTCCACAGGTGTGCCTGGGTTGAGGTCAATATAAACACCGCTCCAGGGAGCAACAGCCCCCGCAGCTGTGCCTAACGCCATATTCTCTGCCCCGTCAGCAGTCTCGGTGCTGTGCCGGTGGGAGGGAGTGAGGGGGCACGGTTTTGTGGGTGGCCCGGTGTGAGAGGAGCTCTGCTGGACTTTCTGCAGGAGTCTCCAGACTGCCACCTGCTAAAGAAGAGGATGGGTCACCCATACGTTCCGCTGGAAATTCTCCGCGGGCAGAGGTGAGGGAGGAAAAAAGCAGTGGGGGCCAAGACAGGACGGATATCTCAGGCAGGGAAATGGAAAGTTTTCAGAAGAGCGCCTGGGGCCAGGATCATCCTGGCAGGCCTGCAGGCACCAAGTCAGCCTGCGTGCTTTCACTGGTGTGGATCCACGGCCCTTCCTCTATGCTTTCAAGTCCTTGTACATATTCAGGTGTTTTACCTGGGAAGGGTGGGAACAGTTCAGCAGCAGCTGGCTGGGGGCTCAGCTCACGTTTACTCACAGACGCCTATGTACGGTCCCCCAGCTTTGCAATGAGGACGGTCCTTGCGGGGGGGCTGCTGGCTGCATGGGAGATAATTCGGCACCTCCGACCACCTTCAGAATTGTTTACCACTGGAGCAAGTGCCCTGATAGGGTTTTCCTCTGTATAACTAGTGGGTTCTGTTTATTTTTTCTGTTTTTTTCAAGGTAGATTTTAGTCCTCATTTATGTATTTATAGATATAAGCATGGAAATCATTCATTCATATAAATTCATCTGTGTGAAGGGAATAACATTTTTCTGTTTTATTTTTAAATTTTATTTGTTTTTTAAAAATTTGAAATTTAAGGTTATTTATTTTTTTATACAGCAGGTTATTGTTAGTTATCTATTTTATACATATACATGTATACAAGTCAGTCCCAATCTCCCAACTCATCCCACCACCACCACCCCATGGCTTCCCCCCCTTGGTTTCCATACGTTTGTTCTCTAACCCTGTGTCTCTAATTCTGCCCTGCAAACCGGTTCATCTCTACCATTTTTCTAGCTTCCACATATATGCATTAATACGCAATATTTGTTTTTCTCTTTCTGACCTACTTCTCTCTGTATGACAGTCTCTAGATCCATCCACGTCTCTACAAATGACCCAGTTTCATTCCTTTTTATGGCTGAGCAATATTCCATTTTATATATGTACCACATCTTTATCCATTCGTCTGTCTGTGGGCATTTAGCTTGCTTCCATTACCTGGCTATTGTAAATAGTGCTGCAATGAACATTGTGGTGAATGTGTCTTTTTGATTTATGGTTTTCTCTGGGTATATGCCCAGAAGTGGGATTGCTGGATCATATGGTAATTGTATTTTTAGTTTTTTTAATGAACCTCCATACTGTTCTCCATAGTGACTGTATCAATTGACATTCCCACCAATAGTGGAAGAGGGATCCATTTGTCCACACCCTCCGCAGCATTTGTAGTTTGTAGATTTTCTGATGATGCCCATTCTAACAGGTGTGAGGTGATACCTCATTGAAGTTTTGATTAGCATTTCTCTAATAATTAGTGATGTTGAGCAGCTTTTCATGTGCATCTTGGCCATCTCTGAGTCTCCTTTGAAGAAATGTCTATTTAGATATTCTACCCATTTTTGAAGTGGGTTTTTTTTTTAATATTAAGCTGAATGAGCTGTTTACGTATACTGGAGATTAAACCTTTGTCCATTGATTCGTTTTCACATATTTTCTCCCATTCTGAGGGTTGCCTTTTTCCATTCCCATTTTTTAACAAAAAGAGAGAAAGAAAGAAAAAGAAGCAGAACACAAATGTCCGTAAAATATGCCTCTTGAAACTGTCGTTTTGAAACATGGAGGTCTTTTGAATTTTTTGGTCAGTATACGACCCCAGGATTTCTTTTCAGGGCAGGTCTCATTTACAGGCCTGCAATGATTTTGAATATCAACTGACCATTAGCGCTGGGATTCAAGCTGCTGTTGTGTGAAACGGCCACAAGGTGGCAGCAGTTCCCCTTTACCAAATCTGGTGACTAGGGCAACAGAGCCTCAATGGAAGTCGTGTTCTAGGTTGTAAGTTAGAATGGAATGTGCCAGGAAAAAGACCCTTAAGTTTGTCTCACTATTTCTTGTTCGTTTTTTTTCATTTAATTTTTATTTTTTATCACAGCAAGTTTGATTACCATGTTTGGCTTGTTGTAGGTGTGCAAGATGTGGTTCTTTTACACATATACATATGTCTGTTCTTCCTGGGATCCTTTTCCCATGTATGTTAGGACAGAATGTTGAGTAGTCTTCTCTTGGTATTCCGTAGGTGTTTGGTGATTATCTCTTTCACCTGTGTTTGTATCTGTCTGTTAACCCCAATATCCTAATGTATCCAATCCTCACACCTTTCCATTGGTGAACCATAAGTTTGTTTAATGAATCTGTGATTGCCCTTCTCTGTGGAAATATCTTCACTAGTATCAATTCTTAAGTAACACCTATAAGTGATATCATACGATATGTGTCTTTCTCTTTCTGACTTACTACAAGTCACGTGATTACCTCTAGACTCCTCTACGGTGCTGCAAATGGCATTGTGTCCTTTTTTTCCTTGGCTAATATTCTGTCTGGACATGTACCAGTTCTTCTTTGTCCACTCATCTGTTGATGGACTTTTTGGTTGCTCCCATGTCATGGCTATGGTAATGCTGCGGCAATGCACATTTGCCTGCCTGTGTCTTTCCAATTCTGGCTTCTTAGGTTATAGGCCCAGGAGTTCGCCTGCTGGATGATATGGTAGCAAAGTGTTTACCTTGTAGAGGCACCGCCATTCTCTTCTCATTAGTGGCTCTTACCAGGTTACGTCCCACTAAAAGTTGAGGTTATGCTCTTCTCCACAACACCTTCAGCGTTTATTCTTTGTAGTAGTTTTTTCTGAAGTTTATTCTGACTAGTGTGAGCTGATACCGCTTTGTGGTTGGATTGGCATGCGTCTCATAATACCTTGAAATTGAGCTTTCTGGCATGTCCTTTGTTCCTTCAAACTGTGAGTACAGCTTACCTCTTCAAATTGTTTTCGGGAAGTATGTGTGACATTTAGAAATATTTTGGCCATTCCCTCCCTCAAGACATTATGAGGGCAGGTTTCACTCACAGCCCTCCAGTACTGGTGCATAGGAAGTGACCCTTAGCACAGGTTTTAAAGCTGCTGTTGCAGGTAACGGCCAGAGGGCGGCAGCACTTCTGCTTTTCCCAATCTCTTAACTAGGGAAACAGACCATCCTGGCAGTGGTGTTCCTCGGTTATATATTAGAGTGGAATGTGCCCTAAAAAGCTGATGTCTCCTTACTTCTGTTTGTTGTAGAAATTGAATTTATATATATTTTTTTATTGGATTCATATCCCATTGTGTTCATGGACCACTTCTTCTTTGAGCATTCCTCTGTTGATGGACATTTTCGTAGCTTCCAAGTGTTGGCTGTGGTCAATATTGCTGGAGTGCAGGATTGCCAGCATGTGTCTTTTTTTGTGGTACATGGGCCTCTCACTGCCGTGGGCCCTCCCATTGCAGAGCACAGGCTCCGGACGTGCAGGCCCAGCAGCCATAGCTCACGGGAACAGCCGCTCCGTGGCATGTGGGATCTCCCCAAATCGGGGCATGAATCCATGTCCCCTGCACTGGCAGGCAGACTCTCATCCACTGCGCCACCAGTGAATCCCAGCCTGTCTTTTTGAGTCTCATCCCCTCAGGTGATAGGCCCAGCAGTGGGTATGCTTGATTGAATGGTAGCTCAGTATTTATCTTTACAAGGCACGTCATTTTTGTTTTCATGACTGGCTCTTACCATGTCCCATGTTGAAGCAAGGGTAGGCATTTCTCCAAAGCCCCTTCAGCATTTATTGTTTGCAGAATTTTTGCTGATGGCCATTCTGACTGCTTTGAGCTGGTAGGTTTTTGTAATTTGGATCTGCATATCTTTAATTATTCCTAATGTTTAGCATTTTTCCATGCCTTTTAAAATTTCTGGCAGAGAAAAACAGAAAAAAACGGGGAGTACAATTAAACTCTTGAAATTGTCTTCCTGGATGGTTGCCCTCTTTTGAAATTTTTGGTCAATTTTCGACCCCATGTTTGTTTTTGAGGGCAGGTGTTATTCACAGGCCTGCAAGGAGTGTGAATATTTAGTGACCATTAGCAATGGGTTTAAAGCTGCTGTTGTGGGAAATGGCCACAAGGCGGCCGCGTTTCTCCATTCCCAAGTCTGGTTCCTAGGGCAGCAGAGCCTTTCTGGGACCAATGGAATACAGAAGAAGGCATCATTGAAGTCTAACACAGAATACCATATCCTGGTGGATGGTAGAATGACCAGTAGGGTCTAGGAATTAGGAACTACTGGATGTATATCCTCGGTGGCTTCACTGACTGTCCTAACATCCTTTACCAGGTCCCCAGCAGCCCACGGGGCTCTCGTGGTCAGGCACCTCCCAGGACATGCGGCTCACCTGAGCAGGGCCCCAGCAGCCAACGGGGTTCTCATGTTCAGGCCACTCCCAGGGTATGGAGCTCACCTGTGAAACTACCCAGCAGCCCACGAGGCTCTCGTGCTTAGGCACCTCCCAAGATACAGAGCTGCCCTGGGCAGGTACCATGGCAGGGCTGGGCACACAGGAACCGTGCACATAGCCCTCATTGCAGAGCACCCCAGAACGCCTGTCACGCAGAGCTGACACAGAGCACCTCAGAGCAGGACTTGAACTAACAAACAGCAACTCCGACAGGTCTCTGACCCTGGACATCACTCTGTGCAGCCTCCCTCTGCCTGGTCTCCCAGAGACTTCCACTGCAGCCGGGGCACCAGGCCTTTGTCTCCAACCATCACCCCTCCTCCCCCTGACTCCTGGGTTCCTCTCATTAGGATTAGGCCTTCTTGAAATTGTCTCCCACTCATGGGCCAGATAAAATGATGAGAAAACAAGCCGGAGATGCAGCCCCTTGTCTATCCTGACTCTCTGGAGCCCACACCTGTTCCTTGGAACTGGCCGTTTCAGCGAGGTCCATTTTCTGCAATGGGAGCCACTGAGGGGTGAGGATTGGCTGACCGGAGCAGCCTGTCCCTGCCGGCCTGCCCTCCCCAGGTGTGCCTGTGTTGAGGTCAATATAAACACCGCTCCAGGGAGCAACAGCCCCTGCAGCTGTGCCTGACACCATATTCTATGCCCCGTCAGCAGTCTCGGTGCCGTGCCGGTGGGAGGGAGTGAGGGGGCACGGTTTTGTGGGTGGCCCGGTGTGAGAGGAGCTCTGCTGGACTTTCTGCAGGAGTCTCCAGACTGCCACCTGCTAAAGAAGAGGATGGGTCACCCATACCTTCCGCTGGAATTTCTCCGCGGGCAGAGGTGAGGGAGGAAAAAAGCAGTGGGGGCCAAGACAGGACGGATATCTCAGGCAGGGAAATGGAAAGTTTTCAGAAGAGCGCCTGGGGCCAGGATCATCCTGGCAGGCCTGCAGGCACCAAGTCAGCCTGCGTGCTTTCACTGGTGTGGATCCACGGCCCTTCCTCTATGCTTTCAAGTCCTTGTACATATTCAGGTGTTTTACCTGGGAAGGGTGGGAACAGTTCAGCAGCAGCTGGCTGGGGGCTCAGCTCACGTTTACTCACAGACGCCTATGTACGGTCCCCCAGCTTTGCAATGAGGACGGTCCTTGCGGGGGGGCTGCTGGCTGCATGGGAGATAATTCGGCACCTCCGACCACCTTCAGAATTGTTTACCACTGGAGCAAGTGCCCTGATAGGGTTTTCCTCTGTATAACTAGTGGGTTCTGTTTATTTTTTCTGTTTTTTTCAAGGTAGATTTTAGTCCTCATTTATGTATTTATAGATATAAGCATGGAAATCATTCATTCATATAACTACATCTGTGGGAAGGGAAGAACATTTTTCTGTTTTATTTTTAAATTTTATTTGTTTTTTTAAAAATTTGAAATTTAATGTTATTTATTTTTTTATACAGCAGGTTATTGTTAGTTATCTATTTTATACATATACATGTATACAAGTCAGTCCCAATCTCCCAACTCATCCCACCACCACCACCCCATGGCTTCCCCACCTTGGTTTCCATACGTTTGTTCTCTAACCCTGTGTCTCTAATTCTGCCCTGCAAACCGGTTCATCTCTACCATTTTTCCAGCTTCCACATATATGCATTAATACGCAATATTTGTTTTTCTCTTTCTGACCTACTTCTCTCTGTATGACAGTCTCTAGATCCATCCACGTCTCTACAAATGACCCAGTTTCATTCCTTTTTATGGCTGAGCAATATTCCATTTTATATATGTACCACATCTTTATCCATTCGTCTGTCTGTGGGCATTTAGCTTGCTTCCATTACCTGGCTATTGTAAATAGTGCTGCAATGAACATTGTGGTGAATGTGTCTTTTTGATTTATGGTTTTCTCTGGGTATATGCCCAGAAGTGGGATTGCTGGATCATATGGTAATTGTATTTTTAGTTTTTTTAATGAACCTCCATACTGTTCTCCATAGTGACTGTATCAATTGACATTCCCACCAATAGTGGAAGAGGGATCCATTTGTCCACACCCTCCGCAGCATTTGTAGTTTGTAGATTTTCTGATGATGCCCATTCTAACAGGTGTGAGGTGATACCTCATTGAAGTTTTGATTTGCATTTCTCTAATAATTAGTGATGTTGAGCAGCTTTTCATGTGCATCTTGGCCATCTCTGAGTCTCCTTTGAAGAAATGTATATTTAGATATTCTACCCATTTTTGAAGTGGGTTGTTTTTTTTTTAATATTAAGCTGCATGAGCTGTTTATGTATACTGGAGATTAAACCTTTGTCCATTGATTCGTTTTCACATATTTTCTCCCATTCTGAGGGTTGCCTTTTTCCATTCCCATTTTTTAACAAAAAGAAAGAAAGAAAGAAAAAGAAGCAGAACACAAATGTCCGTAAAATATGCCTCTTGAAACTGTCGTTTTGAAACATGGAGGTCTTTTGAATTTTTTGGTCAGTATACGACCCCAGGATTTCTTTTCAGGGCAGGTCTCATTTACAGGCCTGCAATGATTTTGAATATCAACTGACCATTAGCGCTGGGATTCAAGCTGCTGTTGTGTGAAACGGCCACAAGGTGGCAGCAGTTCCCCTTTACCGAATCTGGTGACTAGGGCAACAGAGCCTCAATGGAAGTCGTGTTCTAGGTTGTAAGTTAGAATGGAATGTGCCAGGAAAAAGACCCTTAAGTTTGTCTCACTATTTCTTGTTCGTTTTTTTTCATTTAATTTTTATTTTTTATCACAGCAAGTTTGATTACCATGTTTGGCTTGTTGTAGGTGTGCAAGATGTGGTTCTTTTACACATATACATATGTCTGTTCTTCCTGGGATCCTTTTCCCATGTATGTTAGGACAGAATGTTGAGTAGTCTTCTCTTGGTATTCCGTAGGTGTTTGGTGATTATCTCTTTCACCTGTGTTTGTATCTGTCTGTTAACCCCAATATCCTAATGTATCCAATCCTCACACCTTTCCATTGGTGAACCATAAGTTTGTTTAATGAATCTGTGATTGCCCTTCTCTGTGGAAATATCTTCACTAGTATCAATTCTTAGGTAACACCTATAAGTGATATCATACGATATGTGTCTTTCTCTTTCTGACTTACTACAAGTCACGTGATTACCTCTAGACTCCTCTACGGTGCTGCAAATGGCATTGTGTCCTTTTTTTCCTTGGCTAATATTCTGTCTGGACATGTACCAGTTCTTCTTTGTCCACTCATCTGTTGATGGACTTTTTGGTTGCTCCCATGTCATGGCTATGGTAATGCTGCGGCAATGCACATTTGCCTGCCTGTGTCTTTCCAATTCTGGCTTCTTAGGTTATAGGCCCAGGAGTTCGCCTGCTGGATCATATGGTAGCAAAATGTATACCTTGTAGAGGCACCGCCATTCTCTTCTCATTAGTGGCTCTTACCAGGTTACGTCCCACTAAAAGTTGAGGTTATGCTCTTCTCCACAACACCTTCAGCGTTTATTCTTTGTAGTAGTTTTTTCTGAAGTTTATTCTGACTAGTGTGAGCTGATACCGCTTTGTGGTTGGATTGGCATGCGTCTCATAATACCTTGAAATTGAGCTTTCTGGCATGTCCTTTGTTCCTTCAAACTGTGAGTACAGCTTACCTCTTCAAATTGTTTTCGGGAAGTATGTGTGACATTTAGAAATATTTTGGCCATTCCCTCCCTCAAGACATTATGAGGGCAGGTTTCACTCACAGCCCTCCAGTACTGGTGCATATGAAGTGACCCTTAGCACAGGTTTTAAAGCTGCTGTTGCAGGTAACGGCCAGAGGGCGGCAGCATTTCTGCTTTTCCCAATCTGTTAACTAGGGAAACAGACCATCCTGGCAGTGGTGTTCCTCGGTTATATATTAGAGTGGAATGTGCCCCCAAAAAGCTGATGTCTCCTTACTTCTGTTTGTTGTAGAAATTGAATTTATATATTTTTTTTATTGGAGTCATATCCCATTGTGTTCATGGACCACTTCTTCTTTGAGCATTCCTCTGTTGATGGACATTTTCGTAGCCTCCAAGTGTTGGCTGTGGTCAATATTGCTGGAGTGCAGGATTGCCAGCATGTGTCTTTTTTTGTGGTACATGGGCCTCTCACTGCCGTGGGCCCTCCCATTGCAGAGCACAGGCTCCGGACGTGCAGGCCCAGCAGCCATAGCTCACGGGAACAGCCGCTCCGCGGCATGTGGGATCTCCCCAAATCGGGGCATGAATCCATGTCCCCTGCACTGGCAGGCGGACTCTCATCCACTGCGCCACCAGTGAATCCCAGCCTGTCTTTTTGAGTCTCATCCCCTCAGGTGATAGGCCCAGCAGTGGGTATGCTTGATTGAATGGTAGCTCAGTATTTATCTTTACAAGGCACGTCATTTTTGTTTTCATGACTGGCTCTTACCATGTCCCACGTTGAAGCAAGAGTAGGCATTTCTCCAAAGCCCCTTCAGCATTTATTGTTTGCAGAATTTTTGCTGATGGCCATTCTGACTGCTGTGAGCTGATAGGTTTTTGTAATTTGGATCTGCATATCTTTAATTATTCCTAATGTTTTGCATTTTTCCATGCCTTTTAAAATTTCTGGCAGAGGAAAACAGAAAAAAACGGAGAGTACAATTAAACTCTTGAAATTGTCTTCTTGGATGGTTGCCCTCTTTTGAATTTTTTGGTCAATTTTCGACCCCATGTTTGTTTTTGAGGGCAGGTGTTATTCACAGGCCTGCAAGGAGTGTGAACATTTAGTGACCATTAGCTGTGGGTTTAAAGCTGCTGTTGTGGGAAATGGCCACAAGGCGGCCGCGTTTCTCCATTCCCAAGTCTGGTTCCTAGGGCAGCAGAGCCTTTCTGGGACCAATGGAATACAGAAGAAGGCATCATTGAAGTCTAACACAGAATACCATGTCCTGGTGGATGGTAGAATGACCAGTAGGGTCTAGGAATTAGGAACTATTGGATGTATATCCTCGGTGGCTTCACTGACTTTCCTAACATTCTTTACCAGGTCCCCAGCAGCCCACGGGGCTCTCGTGGTCAGGCACCTCCCAGGATATGGGGCTCACCTGAGCAGGGCCCCAGCAGCCAACGGGGTTCTCATGTTCAGGCCACTCCCAGGGTATGGAGCTCACCTGTGAAACTACCCAGCAGCCCACAAGGCTCTCGTGCTTAGGCACCTCCCATGATACAGAGCTGCCCTGGGCAGGTACCATGGCAGGGCTGGGCACACAGGAACCGTGCACATAGCCCTCATTGCAGAGCACCCAAGAACGCCTGTCACGCAGAGCTGACACAGAGCACCTCAGAGCAGGACTTGAACTAACAAACAGCAGCTCCGACAGGTCTCTGACCCTGGGCATCACTCTGTGCAGCCTCCCTCTGCCTGGTCTTCCAGAGACTTCCACTGCAGCCGGGGCACCAGGCCTTTGTCTCCAACCATCACCCCTCCTACCCCTTACTCCTGGGTTCCTCTCATTAGGATTAGGCCTTCTTGAAATTGTCTCCCACTCATGGGCCAGATAAAATGATGAGAAAACAAGCCGGAGATGCAGCCCCTTGTCTATCCTGACTCTCTGGAGCCCACACCTGTTCC
Source organism: Mesoplodon bidens (assembly GCF_964165515.1). Classification (NCBI taxonomy): domain Eukaryota; kingdom Metazoa; phylum Chordata; class Mammalia; order Artiodactyla; family Ziphiidae; genus Mesoplodon; species Mesoplodon bidens. The sequence goes on along the minus strand of NW_027672624.1, from coordinate 430,482 downwards.
TTGGAACTGGCCATTTCAGCGAGGTCCATTTTCTGCAATGGGAGCCACTGAGGGGTGAGGATTGGCTGACCGGAGCAGCCTGTCCCTGCCGGCCAGCCTTCCCCAGGTGTGCCTGGGTTGAGGTCAATATAAACACCGCTCCAGGGAGCAACAGCCCCTGCAGCTGTGCCTGACGCCATATTCTCTGCCCCGTCAGCAGTCTCGGGGCTGTGCCGGTGGGAGGGAGTGAGGGGGCACGGTTTTGTGGGTGGCCCGGTGTGAGAGGAGCTCTGCTGGACTTTCTGCAGGAGTCTCCAGACTGCCACCTGCTAAAGAAGAGGATGGGTCACCCATACCTTCCGCTGGAATTTCTCCGCGGGCAGAGTTGAGGGAGGAAAAAAGCAGTGGGGGCCAAGACAGGACGGATATCTCAGGCAGGGAAATGGAAAGTTTTCAGAAGAGCGCCTGGGGCCAGGATCATCCTGGCAGGCCTGCAGGCACCAAGTCAGCCTGTGTGCTTTCACTTGTGTGGATCCACGGCCCTTCCTCTATGCTTTCAAGTCCTTGTACATATTCAGGTGTTTTACCTGGGAAGGGTGGGAAGAGTTCAGCAGCAGCTGGCTGGGGGCTCAGTTCACGTTTACTCACAGACGCCTATGTAAGGTCCCCCAGCTTTGCAATGAGGACGCTCCTTGCCGGGGGGCTGCTGGCTGCATGGGAGATAATTCGGCACCTCCGACCACCTTCAGAATTGTTTACCACTGGAGCAAGTGCCCTGATAGGGTTTTCCTCTGTATAACTAGTGGGTTCTGTTTATTTTTTCTGTTTTTTTCAAGGTAGACTTTATTCCTCATTTATGTATTTATAGATATAAGCATGGAAATCATTCATTCATATAAATACATCTGTGTGAAGGGAAGAACATTTTTCTGTTTTATTTTTAAATTTTATTTGTTTTTTAAAAATTTGAAATTTAAGGTTATTTATTTTTTTATACAGCAGGTTATTGTTAGTTATCTATTTTATACATATACATGTATACAAGTCAGTCCCAATCTCCCAACTCTTCCCACCACCAACACCCCATGGCTTCCACCCCTTGGTTTCCATACGTTTGTTCTCTAACCCTGTGTCTCTAATTCTGCCCTGCAAACCGGTTCATCTCTACCATTTTTCTAGCTTCCACATATATGCATTAATACGCAATATTTGTTTTTCTCTTTCTGACCTACTTCTCTCTGTATGACAGTCTCTAGATCCATCCACGTCTCTACAAATGACCCAGTTTCATTCCTTTTTATGGCTGAGCAATATTCCATTTTATATATGTACCACATCTTTATCCATTCGTCTGTCTGTGGGCATTTAGCTTGCTTCCATTACCTGGCTATTGTAAATAGTGCTGCAATGAACATTGTGGTGAATGTGTCTTTTTGATTTATGGTTTTCTCTGGGTATATGCCCAGAAGTGGGATTGCTGGATCATATGGTAATTGTATTTTTAGTTTTTTTAATGAACCTCCATACTGTTCTCCATAGTGACTGTATCAATTGACATTCCCACCAATAGTGGAAGAGGGATCCATTTGTCCACACCCTCCGCAGCATTTGTAGTTTGTAGATTTTCTGATGATGCCCATTCTAACAGGTGTGAGGTGATACCTCATTGAAGTTTTGATTTGCATTTCTCTAATAATTAGTGATGTTGAGCAGCTTTTCATGTGCATCTTGGCCATCTCTGAGTCTCCTTTGAAGAAATGTCTATTTAGATATTCTACCCATTTTTGAAGTGGGTTGATTTTTTTAATATTAAGCTGCATGAGCTGTTTATGTATACTGGAGATTAAACCTTTGTCCATTGATTCGTTTTCACATATTTTCTCCCATTCTGAGGGTTGCCTTTTTCCATTCCCATTTTTTAACAAAAAGAAAGAAAGAAAGAAAAAGAAGCAGAACACAAATGTCCGTAAAATATGCCTCTTGAAACTGTCGTTTTGAAACATGGAGGTCTTTTGAATTTTTTGGTCAGTATACGACCCCAGGATTTCTTTTCAGGGCAGGTCTCATTTACAGGCGTGCAATGATTTTGAATATCAACTGACCATTAGCGCTGGGATTCAAGCTGCTGTTGTGTGAAACGGCCACAAGGTGGCAGCAGTTCCCCTTTACCAAATCTGGTGACTAGGGCAACAGAGCCTCAATGGAAGTCGTGTTCTAGGTTGTAAGTTAGAATGGAATGTGCCAGGAAAAAGACGCTTAAGTTTGTCTCACTATTTCTTGTTCGTTTTTTTTCATTTAATTTTTATTTTTTATCACAGCAAGTTTGATTACAATGTTTGGCTTGTTGTAGGTGTGCAAGATGTGGTTCTTTTACACATATACACATGTCTGTTCTTCCTGGGATCCTTTTCCCATGTATGTTAGGACAGAATGTTGAGTAGTCTTCTCTTGGTATTCTGTAGGTGTTTGGTGATTATCTCTTTCACCTGTGTTTGTATCTGTCTGTTAACCCCAATATCCTAATGTATCCAATCCTCACACCTTTCCATTGGTGAACCATAAGTTTGTTTAATGAATCTGTGATTGCCCTTCTCTGTGGAAATATCTTCACTAGTATCAATTCTTAGGTAACACCTATAAGTGATATCATACGATATGTGTCTTTCTCTTTCTGACTTACTACAAGTCACGTGATTACCTCTAGACTCCTCTACGGTGCTGCAAATGGAATTGTGTCCTTTTTTTCCTTGGCTAATATTCTGTCTGGACATGTACCAGTTCTTCTTTGTCCACTCATCTGTTGATGGACTTTTTGGTTGCTCCCATGTCATGGCTATGGTAATGCTGCGGCAATGCACATTTGCCTGCCTGTGTCTTTCCAATTCTGGCTTCTTAGGTTATAGGCCCAGGAGTTCGCCTGCTGGATCATATAGTAGCAAAGTGTTTACCTTGTAGAGGCACCGCCATTCTCTTCTCATTAGTGGCTCTTACCAGGTTACGTCCCACTAAAAGTTGAGGTTATGCTCTTTTCCACAACACCTTCTGCGTTTATTCTTTGTAGTAGTTTTTTCTGAAGTTTATTCTGACTAGTGTGAGCTGATACCGCTTTGTGGTTGGATTGGCATGCGTCTCATAATACCTTGAAATTGAGCTTTCTGGCATGTCCTTTGTTCCTTCAACCTGTGAGTACAGCTTACCTCTTCAAATTGTTTTCGGGAAGTATGTGTGACATTTAGAAATATTTTGGCCATTCCCTCCCTCAAGACATTATGAGGGCAGGTTTCACTCACAGCCCTCCAGTACTGGTGCCTATGAAGTGACCCTTAGCACAGGTTTTAAAGCTGCTGTTGCAGGTAACGGCCAGAGGGCGGCAGCATTTCTGCTTTTCCCAATCTGTTAACTAGGGAAACAGACCATCCTGGCAGTGGTGTTCCTCGGTTATATATTAGAGTGGAATGTGCCTCAAAAAGCTGATGTCTCCTTACTTCTGTTTGTTGTAGAAATTGAATTTATATATATTTTTTTTATTGGAGTCATATCCCATTGTGTTCATGGACCACTTTTTCTTTGAGCATTCCTCTGTTGATGGATATTTTCGTAGCTTCCAAGTGTTGGCTGTGGTCAATATTGCTGGAGTGCAGGATTGCCAGCATGTGTCTTTTTTTGTGGTACATGGGCCTCTCACTGCCGTGGGGCCTCCCATTGCAGAGCACAGGCTCCGGACGTGCAGGCCCAGCAGCCATAGCTCACGGGAACAGCCGCTCCGCGGCATGTGGGATCTCCCCAAATCGGGGCATGAATCCATGTCCCCTGCACTGGCAGGCGGACTCTCATCCACTGCGCCACCAGTGAATCCCAGCCTGTCTTTTTGAGTCTCATCCCCTCAGGTGATAGGCCCAGCAGTGGGTATGCTTGATTGAATGGTAGCTCAGTATTTATCTTTACAAGGCACGTCATTTTTGTTTTCATGACTGGCTCTTACCATGTCCCACGTTGAAGCAAGTGTAGGCATTTCTCCAAAGCCCCTTCAGCATTTATTGTTTGCAGAATTTTTGCTGATGGCCATTCTGACTGCTGTGAGCTGATAGGTTTTTGTAATTTGGATCTGCATATCTTTAATTATTCCTAATGTTTAGCATTTTTCCATGCATTTTTAAATTTCTGGCAGAGAAAACGAGAAAAAAACGGAGAGTACAATTAAACTCTTGAAATTGTCTTCTTGGATGGTTGCCCTCTTTTGAATTTTTTGGTCAATTTTCGACCCCATGTTTGTTTTTGAGGGCAGGTGTTATTCACAGGCCTGCAAGGAGTGTGAATATTTAGTGACCATTAGCAGTGGGTTTAAAGCTGCTGTTGTGGGAAATGGCCACAAGGCGGCCGCGTTTCTCCATTCCCAAGTCTGGTTCCTAGGGCAGCAGAGCCTTTCTGGGACCAATGGAATACAGAAGAAGGCATCATTGAAGTCTAACACAGAATACCATGTCCTGGTGGATGGTAGAATGACCAGTAGGGTCTAGGAATTAGGAACTACTGGATGTATATCCTCGGTGGCTTCACTGACTGTCCTAACATCCTTTACCAGGTCCCCAGCAGCCCACGGGGCTCTCGTGGTCAGGCCCCTCCCAGGATATGGGGCTCACCTGAGCAGGGCCCCAGCAGCCAACGGGGTTCTCATGTTCAGGCCACTCCCAGGGTATGGAGCTCACCTGTGAAACTACCCAGCAGCCCACGAGGATCTCGTGCTTAGGCACCTCCCAAGATACAGAGCGGCCCTGGGCAGGTACCATGGCAGGGCTGGGCACACAGGAACCGTGCACATAGCCCTCATTGCAGAGCACCCCAGAACGCCTGTCACGCAGAGCTGACACAGAGCACCACAGAGCAGGACTTGAACTAACAAACAGCAGCTCCGACAGGTCTCTGACCCTGGGCATCACTCTGTGCAGCCTCCCTCTGCCTGGTCTCCCAGAGACTTCCACTGCAGCCGGGGCACCAGGCCTTTGTCTCCAACCATCACCCCTCCTCCCCCTGACTCCTGGGTTCCTCTCATTAGGATTAGGCCTTCTTGAAATTGTCTCCCACTCATGGGCCAGATAAAATGATGAGAAAACAAGCCGGAGATGCAGCCCCTTGTCTATCCTGACTCTCTGGGTCCCACACCTGTTCCTTGGAACTGGCCGTTTCAGCGAGGTCCATTTTCTGCAATGGGAGCCACTGAGGGGTGAGGATTGGCTGACCGGAGCAGCCTGTCCCTGCCGGCCAGCCCTCCCCAGGTGTGCCTGGGTTGAGGTCAATATAAACACCGCTCCAGGGAGCAGCAGCCCCTGCAGCTGTGCCTGACGCCATATTCTCTGCCCCGTCAGCAGTCTCGGGGCTGTGCCGGTGGGAGGGAGTGAGGGGGCACGGTTTTGTGGGTGGCCCGGTGTGAGAGGAGCTCTGCTGGACTTTCTGCAGGAGTCTCCAGACTGCCACCTGCTAAAGAAGAGGATGGGTCACCCATACCTTCCGCTGGAATTTCTCCGCGGGCAGAGGTGAGGGAGGAAAAAAGCAGTGGGGGCCAAGACAGGACGGATATCTCAGGCAGGGAAATGGAAAGTTTTCAGAAGAGCGCCTGGGGCCAGGATCATCCTGGCAGGCCTGCAGGCACCAAGTCAGCCTGCGTGCTTTCACTGGTGTGGATCCACGGCCCTTCCTCTATGCTTTCAAGTCCTTGTACATATTCAGGTGTTTTACCTGGGAAGGGTGGGAACAGTTCAGCAGCAGCTGGCTGGGGGCTCAGCTCACGTTTACTCACAGACGCCTATGTACGGTCCCCCAGCTTTGCAATGAGGACGCTCCTTGCGGGGGGGCTGCTGGCTGCATGGGAGATAATTCGGCACCTCCGACCACCTTCAGAATTGTTTACCACTGGAGCAAGTGCCCTGATAGGGTTTTCCTCTGTATAACTAGTGGGTTCTGTTTATTTTTTCTGTTTTTTTCAAGGTAGATTTTAGTCCTCATTTATGTATTTATAGATATAAGCATGGAAATCATTCATTCATATAACTACATCTGTGGGAAGGGAAGAACATTTTTCTGTTTTATTTTTAAATTTTATTTGTTTTTTTAAAAATTTGAAATTTAATGTTATTTATTTTTTTATACAGCAGGTTATTGTTAGTTATCTATTTTATACATATACATGTATACAAGTCAGTCCCAATCTCCCAACTCATCCCACCACCACCACCCCATGGCTTCCCCCCCTTGGTTTCCATACGTTTGTTCTCTAACCCTGTGTCTCTAATTCTGCCCTGCCAACCGGTTCATCTCTACCATTTTTCCAGCTTCCACATATATGCATTAATACGCAATATTTGTTTTTCTCTTTCTGACCTACTTCTCTCTGTATGACAGTCTCTAGATCCATCCACGTCTCTACAAATGACCCAGTTTCATTCCTTTTTATGGCTGAGCAATATTCCATTTTATATATGTACCACATCTTTATCCATTCGTCTGTCTGTGGGCATTTAGCTTGCTTCCATTACCTGGCTATTGTAAATAGTGCTGCAATGAACATTGTGGTGAATGTGTCTTTTTGATTTATGGTTTTCTCTGGGTATATGCCCAGAAGTGGGATTGCTGGATCATATGGTAATTGTATTTTTAGTTTTTTTAATGAACCTCCATACTGTTCTCCATAGTGACTGTATCAATTGACATTCCCACCAATAGTGGAAGAGGGATCCATTTGTCCACACCCTCCGCAGCATTTGTAGTTTGTAGATTTTCTGATGATGCCCATTCTAACAGGTGTGAGGTGATACCTCATTGAAGTTTTGATTTGCATTTCTCTAATAATTAGTGATGTTGAGCAGCTTTTCATGTGCATCTTGGCCATCTCTGAGTCTCCTTTGAAGAAATGTCTATTTAGATATTCTACCCATTTTTGAAGTGGGTTGTTTTTTTTTTTAATATTAAGCTGCATGAGCTGTTTATGTATACTGGAGATTAAACCTTTGTCCATTGATTCGTTTTCACATATTTTCTCCCATTCTGAGGGTTGCCTTTTTCCATTCCCATTTTTTAACAAAAAGAAAGAAAGAAAGAAAAAGAAGCAGAACACAAATGTCCGTAAAATATGCCTCTTGAAACTGTCGTTTTGAAACATGGAGGTCTTTTGAATTTTTTGGTCAGTATACGACCCCAGGATTTCTTTTCAGGGCAGGTCTCATTTACAGGCCTGCAATGATTTTGAATATCAACTGACCATTAGCGCTGGGATTCAAGCTGCTGTTGTGTGAAACGGCCACAAGGTGGCAGCAGTTCCCCTTTACCAAATCTGGTGACTAGGGCAACAGAGCCTCAATGGAAGTCGTGTTCTAGGTTGTAAGTTAGAATGGAATGTGCCAGGAAAAAGACCCTTAAGTTTGTCTCACTATTTCTTGTTCGTTTTTTTTCATTTAATTTTTATTTTTTATCACAGCAAGTTTGATTACAATGTTTGGCTTGTTGTAGGTGTGCAAGATGTGGTTCTTTTACACATATACATATGTCTGTTCTTCCTGGGATCCTTTTCCCATGTATGTTAGGACAGAATGTTGAGTAGTCTTCTCTTGGTATTCCGTAGGTGTTTGGTGATTATCTCTTTCACCTGTGTTTGTATCTGTCTGTTAACCCCAATATCCTAATGTATCCAATCCTCACACCTTTCCATTGGTGAACCATAAGTTTGTTTAATGAATCTGTGATTGCCCTTCTCTGTGGAAATATCTTCACTAGTATCAATTCTTAGGTAACACCTATAAGTGATATCATACGATATGTGTCTTTCTCTTTCTGACTTACTACAAGTCACGTGATTACCTCTAGACTCCTCTACGGTGCTGCAAATGGCATTGTGTCCTTTTTTTCCTTGGCTAATATTCTGTCTGGACATGTACCAGTTCTTCTTTGTCCACTCATCTGTTGATGGACTTTTTGGTTGCTCCCATGTCATGGCTATGGTAATGCTGCGGCAATGCACATTTGCCTGCCTGTGTCTTTCCAATTCTGGCTTCTTAGGTTATAGGCCCAGGAGTTCGCCTGCTGGATCATATAGTAGCAAAGTGTTTACCTTGTAGAGGCACCGCCATTCTCTTCTCATTAGTGGCTCTTACCAGGTTACGTCCCACTAAAAGTTGAGGTTATGCTCTTCTCCACAACACCTTCAGCGTTTATTCTTTGTAGTAGTTTTTTCTGAAGTTTATTCTGACTAGTGTGAGCTGATACCGCTTTGTGGTTGGATTGGCATGCGTCTCATAATACCTTGAAATTGAGCTTTCTGGCATGTCCTTTGTTCCTTCAAACTGTGAGTACAGCTTACCTCTTCAAATTGTTTGCGGGAAGTATGTGTGACATTTAGAAATATTTTGGCCATTCCCTCCCTCAAGACATTATGAGGGCAGGTTTCACTCACAGCCCTCCAGTACTGGTGCATATGAAGTGACCCTTAGCACAGGTTTTAAAGCTGCTGTTGCAGGTAACGGCCAGAGGGCGGCAGCATTTCTGCTTTTCCCAATCTGTTAACTAGGGAAACAGACCATCCTGGCAGTGGTGTTCCTCGGTTATATATTAGAGTGGAATGTGCCCCAAAAAGCTGATGTCTCCTTACTTCTGTTTGTTGTAGAAATTGAATTTATATATTTTTTTTATTGGAGTCATATCCCATTGTGTTCATGGACCACTTCTTCTTTGAGCATTCCTCTGTTGATGGACATTTTCGTAGCTTCCAAGTGTTGGCTGTGGTCAATATTGCTGGAGTGCAGGATTGCCAGCATGTGTCTTTTTTTGTGGTACATGGGCCTCTCACTGCCGTGGGCCCTCCCATTGCAGAGCACAGGCTCCGGACGTGCAGGCCCAGCAGCCATAGCTCACGGGAACAGCCGCTCCGCGGCATGTGAGATCTCCCCAAATCGAGGCATGAATCCATGTCCCCTGCACTGGCAGGCGGACTCTCATCCACTGCGCCACCAGTGAATCCCAGCCTGTCTTTTTGAGTCTCATCCCCTCAGGTGATAGGCCCAGCAGTGGGTATGCTTGATTGAATGGTAGCTCAGTATTTATCTTTACAAGGCACGTCATTTTTGTTTTCATGACTGGCTCTTACCATGTCCCACGTTGAAGCAAGGGTAGGCATTTCTCCAAAGCCCCTTCAGCATTAATTGTTTGCAGAATTTTTGCTGATGGCCATTCTGACTGCTGTGAGCTGATAGGTTTTTGTAATTTGGATCTGCATATCTTTAATTATTCCTAATGTTTAGCATTTTTCCATGCCTTTTAAAATTTCTGGCAGAGAAAAAGAGAAAAAACGGAGAGTACAATTAAACTCTTGAAATTGTCTTCTTGGATGGTTGCCCTCTTTTGAATTTTTTGGTCAATTTTCGACCCCATGTTTGTTTTTGAGGGCAGGTGTTATTCACAGGCCTGCAAGGAGTGTGAATATTTAGTGACCATTAGCAGTGGGTTTAAAGCTTCTGTTGTGGGAAATGGCCACAAGGCGGCCGCGTTTCTCCATTCCCAAGTCTGGTTCCTAGGGCAGCAGAGCCTTTCTGGGACCAATGGAATACAGAAGAAGGCATCATTGAAGTCTAACACAGAATACCATGTCCTGGTGGATGGTAGAATGACCAGTAGGGTCTAGGAATTAGGAACTACTGGATGTATATCCTCGGTGGCTTCACTGACTGTCCTAACATCCTTTACCAGGTCCCCAGCAGCCCACGGGGCTCTCGTGGTCAGGCCCCTCCCAGGATATGGGGCTCACCTGAGCAGGGCCCCAGCAGCCAACGGGGTTCTCATGTTCAGGCCACTCCCAGGGTATGGAGCTCACCTGTGAAACTACCCAGCAGCCCACGAGGCTCTCGTGCTTAGGCACCTCCCATGATACAGAGCTGCCCTGGGCTGGTACCATGGCAGGGCTGGGCACACAGGAACCGTGCACATAGCCCTCATTGCAGAGCACCCCAGAACGCCTGTCACGCAGAGCTGACACAGAGCACCTCAGAGCAGGACTTGAACTAACAAACAGCAGCTCCGACAGGTCTCTGACCCTGGGCATCACTCTGTGCAGCCTCCCTATGCCTGGTCTTCCAGAGACTTCCACTGCAGCCGGGGCACCAGGCCTTTGTCTCCAACCATCACCCCTCCTCCCCCTGACTCCTGGGTTCCTCTCATTAGGATTAGGCCTTCTTGAAATTGTCTCCCACTCATGGGCCAGATAAAATGATGAGAAAACAAGCCGGAGATGCAGCCCCTTGTCTATCCTGACTCTCTGGAGCCCACACCTGTTCCTTGGAACTGGCCGTTTCAGCGAGGTCCATTTTCTGCAAAGTGAGCCACTGATGGGTGAGGATTGGCTGACCGGAGCAGCCTGTCCCTGCCGGCCAGCCCTCCCCAGGTGTGCCTGGGTTGAGGTCAATATAAACACCGCTCCAGGGAGCAACAGCCCCTGCAGCTGTGCCTGACGCCATATTCTCTGCCCCGTCAGCAGTCTCGGGGCTGTGCCGGTGGGAGGGAGTGAGGGGGCACGGTTTTGTGGGTGGCCCGGTGTGAGAGGAGCTCTGCTGGACTTTCTGCAGGAGTCTCCAGACTGCCACCTGCTAAAGAAGAGGATGGGTCACCCATACCTACCGCTGGAATTTCTCCGCGGGCAGAGGTGAGGGAGGAAAAAAGCAGTGGGGGCCAAGACAGGACGGATATCTCAGGCAGGGAAATGGAAAGTTTTCAGAAGAGCGCCTGGGGCCAGGATCATCCTGGCAGGCCTGCAGTCACCATGTCAGCCTGCGTGCTTTCACTGGTGTGGATCCACGGCCCTTCCTCTATGCTTTCAAGTCCTTGTACATATTCAGGTGTTTTACCTGGGAAGGGTGGGAACAGTTCAGCAGCAGCTGGCTGGGGGCTCAGCTCACGTTTACTCACAGACGCCTATGTACGGTCCCCCAGCTTTGCAATGAGGACGCTCCTTGCGGGGGGGCTGCTGGCTGCATGGGAGATAATTCTGCACCTCCGACCACCTTCAGAATTGTTTACCACTGGAGCAAGTGCCCTGATAGGGTTTTCCTCTGTATAACTAGTGGGTTCTGTTTATTTTTTCTGTTTTTTTCAAGGTAGATATTATTCCTCATTTATGTATTTATAGATATAAGCATGGAAATCATTCATTCATATAACTACATCTGTGTGAAGGGAAGAACATTTTTCTGTTTTATTTTTAAATTTTATTTGTTTTTTTAAAAATTTGAAATTTAATGTTATTTATTTTTTTATACAGCAGGTTATTGTTAGTTATCTATTTTATACATATACATGTATACAAGTCAGTCCCAATCTCCCAACTCATCCCACCACCACCACCCCATGGATTCCCCCCCTTGGTTTCCATACGTTTGTTCTCTAACCCTGTGTCTCTAATTCTGCCCTGCAAACCGGTTCATCTCTACCATTTTTCCAGCTTCCACATATATGCATTAATACGCAATATTTGTTTTTCTCTTTCTGACCTACTTCTCTCTGTATGACAGTCTCTAGATCCATCCACGTCTCTACAAATGACCCAGTTTCATTCCTTTTTATGGCTGAGCAATATTCCGTTTTATATATGTACCACATCTTTATCCATTCGTCTGTCTGTGGGCATTTAGCTTGCTTCCATTACCTGGCTATTGTAAATAGTGCTGCAATGAACATTGTGGTGAATGTGTCTTTTTGATTTATGGTTTTCTCTGGGTATATGCCCAGAAGTGGGATTGCTGGATCATATGGTAATTGTATTTTTAGTTTTTTTAATGAACCTCCATACTGTTCTCCATAGTGACTGTATCAATTGACATTCCCACCAATAGTGGAAGAGGGATCCATTTGTCCACACCCTCCGCAGCATTTGTAGTTTGTAGATTTTCTGATGATGCCCATTCTAACAGGTGTGAGGTGATACCTCATTGAAGTTTTGATTTGCATTTCTCTAATAATTAGTGATGTTGAGCAGCTTTTCATGTGCATCTTGGCCATCTCTGAGTCTCCTTTGAAGAAATGTCTATTTAGATATTCTACCCATTTTTGAAGTGGGTTGTTTTTTTTTTTAATATTAAGCTGCATGAGCTGTTTATGTATACTGGAGATTAAACCTTTGTCCATTGATTCGTTTTCACATATTTTCTCCCATTCTGAGGGTTGCCTTTTTCCATTCCCATTTTTTAACAAAAAGAAAGAAAGAAAGAAAAAGAAGCAGAACACAAATGTCCGTAAAATATGCCTCTTGAAACTGTCGTTTTGAAACATGGAGGTCTTTTGAATTTTTTGGTCAGTATACGACCCCAGGATTTCTTTTCAGGGCAGGTCTCATTTACAGGCCTGCAATGATTTTGAATATCAACTGACCATTAGCGCTGGGATTCAAGCTGCTGTTGTGTGAAACGGCCACAAGGTGGCAGCAGTTCCCCTTTACCAAATCTGGTGACTAGGGCAACAGAGCCTCAATGGAAGTCGTGTTCTAGGTTGTAAGTTAGAATGGAATGTGCCAGGAAAAAGACCCTTAAGTTTGTCTCACTATTTCTTGTTCGTTGTTTTTCATTTAATTTTTATTTTTTATCACAGCAAGTTTGATTACAATGTTTGGCTTGTTGTAGGTGTGCAAGATGTGGTTCTTTTACACATATACATATGTCTGTTCTTCCTGGGATCCTTTTCCCATGTATGTTAGGACAGAATGTTGAGTAGTCTTCTCTTGGTATTCCGTAGGTGTTTGGTGATTATCTCTTTCACCTGTGTTTGTATCTGTCTGTTAACCCCAATATCCTAATGTATCCAATCCTCACACCTTTCCATTGGTGAACCATAAGTTTGTTTAATGAATCTGTGATTGCCCTTCTCTGTGGAAATATCTTCACTAGTATCAATTCTTAGGTAACACCTATAAGTGATATCATACGATATGTGTCTTTCTCTTTCTGACTTACTACAAGTCACGTGATTACCTCTAGACTCCTCTACGGTGCTGCAAATGGCATTGTGTCCTTTTTTTCCTTGGCTAATATTCTGTCTGGACATGTACCAGTTCTTCTTTGTCCACTCATCTGTTGATGGACTTTTTGGTTGCTCCCATGTCATGGCTATGGTAATGCTGTGGCAATGCACATTTGCCTGCCTGTGTCTTTCCAATTCTGGCTTCTTAGGTTATAGGCCCAGGAGTTCGCCTGCTGGATCATATGGTAGCAAAGTGTTTACCTTGTAGAGGCACCGCCATTCTCTTCTCATTAGTGGCTCTTACCAGGTTACGTCCCACTAAAAGTTGAGGTTATGCTCTTCTCCACAACACCTTCAGCGTTTATTCTTTGTAGTAGTTTTTTCTGAAGTTTATTCTGACTAGTGTGAGCTGATACCGCTTTGTGGTTGGATTGGCATGCGTCTCATAATACCTTGAAATTGAGCTTTCTGGCATGTCCTTTGTTCCTTCAAACTGTGAGTACAGCTTACCTCTTCAAATTGTTTGCGGGAAGTATGTGTGACATTTAGAAATATTTTGGCCATTCCCTCCCTCAAGACATTATGAGGGCAGGTTTCACTCACAGCCCTCCAGTACTGGTGCATATGAAGTGACCCTTAGCACAGGTTTTAAAGCTGCTGTTGCAGGTAACGGCCAGAGGGCGGCAGCATTTCTGCTTTTCCCAATCTGTTAACTAGGGAAACAGACCATCCTGGCAGTGGTGTTCCTCGGTTATATATTAGAGTGGAATGTGCCCCAAAAAGCTGATGTCTCCTTACTTCTGTTTGTTGTAGAAATTGAATTTATATATTTTTTTTATTGGAGTCATATCCCATTGTGTTCATGGACCACTTCTTATTTGAGCATTCCTCTGTTGATGGACATTTTCGTAGCTTCCAAGTGTTGGCTGTGGTCAATATTGCTGGAGTGCAGGATTTCCAGCATGTGTCTTTTTTTGTGGTACATGGGCCTCTCACTGCCGTGGGCCCTCCCATTGCAGAGCACAGGCTCCGGACGTGCAGGCCCAGCAGCCATAGCTCACGGGAACAGCCGCTCCGCGGCATGTGGGATCTCCCCAAATCGGGACATGAATCCATGTCCCCTGCACTGGCAGGCGGACTCTCATCCACTGCGCCACCAATGAATCCCAGCCTGTCTTTTTGAGTCTCATCCCCTCAGGTGATAGGGCCAGCAGTGGGTATGCTTGATTGAATGGTAGCTCAGTATTTATCTTTACAAGGCACGTCATTTTTGTTTTCATGACTGGCTCTTACCATGTCCCACGTTGAAGCAAGGGTAGGCATTTCTCCAAAGCCCCTTCAGCATTTATTGTTTGCAGAATTTTTGTTGATGGGCATTCTGACTGCTGTGAGCTGATAGGTTTTTGTAATTTGGATCTGCATATCTTTAATTATTCCTAATGTTTAGCATTTTTCCATGCCTTTTAAAATTTCTGGCAGAGAAAAACAGAAAAAAATGGAGAGTACAATTAAACTCTTGAAATTGTCTTCTTGGATGGTTGCCCTCTTTTGAATTTTTTGGTCAATTTTCGACCCCATGTTTGTTTTTGAGGGCAGGTGTTATTTACAGGCCTGCAAGGAGTGTTAATATTTAGTGACCATTAGCAGTGGGTTTAAAGCTGCTGTTGTGGGAAATGGCCACAAGGCGGCCGCGTTTCTCCATTCCCAAGTCTGGTTCCTAGGGCAGCAGAGCCTTTCTGGGACCAATGGAATACAGAAGAAGGCATCATTGAAGTCTAACACAGAATACCATGTCCTGGTGGATGGTAGAATGACCAGTAGGGTCTAGGAATTAGGAACTACTGGATGTATATCCTCGGTGGCTTCACTGACTGTCCTAACATCCTTTACCAGGTCCCCAGCAGCCCACGGGGCTCTCGTGGTCAGGCACCTCCCAGGATATGGGGCTCACCTGAGCAGGGCCCCAGCAGCCAACGGGGTTCTCATGTTCAGGCCACTCCCAGGGTATGGAGCTCACCTGTGAAACTACCCAGCAGCCCACGAGGCTCTCGTGCTTAGGCACCTCCCATGATACACAGCTGCCCTGGGCAGGTACCATGGCAGGGCTGGGCACACAGGAACCGTGCACATAGCCCTCATTGCAGAGCACCCTAGAACGCCTGTCACGCAGAGCTGAGACAGAGCACCTCAGAGCAGGACTTGAACTAACAAACAGCAGCTCCGACAGGTCTCTGACCCTGGGCATCACTCTGTGCAGCCTCCCTCTGCCTGGTCTTCCAGAGACTTCCACTGCAGCCGGGGCACCAGGCCTTTGTCTCCAACCATCACCCCTCCTCCCCCTGACTCCTGGGTTCCTCTCATTAGGATTAGGCCTTCTTGAAATTGTCTCCCACTCATGGGCCAGATAAAATGATGAGAAAACAAGCCGGAGATGCAGCCCCTTGTCTATCCTGACTCTCTGGAGCCCACACCTGTTCCTTGGAACTGGCCGTTTCAGCGAGGTCCATTTTCTGCAATGGGAGCCACTGAGGGGTGAGGATTGGCTGACCGGAGCAGCCTGTCCCTGCCGGCCAGCCCTCCCCAGGTGTGCCTGGGTTGAGGTCAATATAAACACCGCTCCAGGGAGCAACAGCCCCTGCAGCTGTGCCTGACGCCATATTCTCTGCCCCGTCAGCAGTCTCGGGGCTGTGCCGGTGGGAGGGAGTGAGGGGGCACGGTTTTGTGGGTGGCCCGGTGTGAGAGGAGCTCTGCTGGACTTTCTGCAGGAGTCTCCAGACTGCCACCTGCTGAAGAAGAGGATGGGTCACCCATACCTTCCGCTGGAATTTCTCCGCGGGCAGAGGTGAGGGAGGAAGAAAGCAGTGGGGGCCAAGACAGGACGGATATCTCAGGCAGGGAAATGGAAAGTTTTCAGAAGAGCGCCTGGGGCCAGGATCATCCTGGCAGGCCTGCAGGCACCAAGTCAGCCTGCGTGCTTTCACTGGTGTGGATCCACGGCCCTTCCTCTATGCTTTCAAGTCCTTGTACATATTCAGGTGTTTTACCTGGGAAGGGTGGGAACAGTTCAGCAGCAGCTGGCTGGGGGCTCAGCTCACGTTGACTCACAGACGCCTATGTACGGTCCCCCAGCTTTGCAATGAGGACGCTCCTTGTGGGGGGGCTGCTGGCTGCATGGGAGATAATTCGGCACCTCCGACCACCTTCAGAATTGTTTACCCCTGGAGCAAGTGCCCTGATAGGGTTTTCCTCTTATAACTAGTGGGTTCTGTTTATTTTTTCTGTTTTTTTCAAGGTAGATTTTAGTCCCCATTTATGTATTTATAGATATAAGCATGGAAATCATTCATTCATATAAATACATCTGTGTGAAGGGAAGAACATTTTTCTGTTTTATTTTTAAATTTTATTTGTTTTTTAAAAATTTGAAATTTAAGGTTATTTATTTTTTTACACAGCAGGTTATTGTTAGTTATCTATTTTATACATATACATGTATACAAGTCAGTCCCAATCTCCCAACTCATCCCACCACCACCACCCCATGGCTTCCCCCCCTTGGTTTCCATACGTTTGTTCTCTAACCCTGTGTCTCTAATTCTGCCCTGCAAACCGGTTCATCTCTACCATTTTTCTAGCTTCCACATATACGCATTAATACGCAATATTTGTTTTTCTCTTTCTGACCTACTTCTCTCTGTATGACAGTCTCTAGATCCATCCACGTCTCTACAAATGACCCAGTTTCATTCCTTTTTATGGCTGAGCAATATTCCATTTTATATATGTACCACATCTTTATCCATTCGTCTGTCTGTGGGCATTTAGCTTGCTTCCATTACCTGGCTATTGTAAATAGTGCTGCAATGAACATTGTGGTGAATGTGTCTTTTGGATTTATGGTTTTCTCTGGGTATATGCCAAGAAGTGGGATTGCTGGATCATATGGTAATTGTATTTTTAGTTTTTTTAATGAACCTCCATACTGTTCTCCATAGTGACTGTATCAATTGACATTCCCACCAATAGTGGAAGAGGGATCCATTTGTCCACACCCTCCGCAGCATTTGTAATTTGTACATTTTCTGATGATGCCCATTCTAACAGGTGTGAGGTGATACCTCATTGAAGTTTTGATTTGCATTTCTCTAATAATTAGTGATGTTGAGCAGCTTTTCATGTGCATCTTGGCCATCTCTGAGTCTCCTTTGAAGAAATGTCTATTTAGATATTCTACCCATTTTTGAAGTGGGTTGTTTTTTTTTTTTAATATTAAGCTGCATGAGCTGTTTATGTATACTGGAGATTAAACCTTTTTCCATTGATTCGTTTTCACATATTTTCTCCCATTCTGAGGGTTGCCTTTTTCCATTCCCATTTTTTAACAAAAAGAAAGAAAGAAAGAAAAAGAAGCAGAACACAAATGTCCGTAAAATATGCCTCTTGAAACTGTCGTTTTGAAACATGGAGGTCTTTTGAATTTTTTGGTCAGTATACGACCCCAGGATTTCTTTTCAGGGCAGGTCTCATTTACAGGCCTGCAATGATTTTGAATATCAACTGACCATTAGCGCTGGGATTCAAGCTGCTGTTGTGTGAAACGGCCACAAGGTGGCAGCAGTTCCCCTTTACCGAATCTGGTGACTAGGGCAACAGAGCCTCAATGGAAGTCGTGTTCTAGGTTGTAAGTTAGAATGGAATGTGCCAGGAAAAAGACCCTTAAGTTTGTCTCACTATTTCTTGTTCGTTTTTTTTCATTTAATTTTTATTTTTTATCACAGCAAGTTTGATTACAATGTTTGGCTTGTTGTAGGTGTGCAAGATGTGGTTCTTTTACACATATACATATGTCTGTTCTTCCTGGGATCCTTTTCCCATGTATGTTAGGACAGAATGTTGAGTAGTCTTCTCTTGGTATTCCGTAGGTGTTTGGTGATTATCTCTTTCACCTGTGTTTGTATCTGTCTGTTAACCCCAATATCCTAATGTATCCAATCCTCACACCTTTCCATTGGTGAACCATAAGTTTGTTTAATGAATCTGTGATTGCCCTTCTCTGTGGAAATATCTTCACTAGTATCAATTCTTAGGTAACACCTATAAGTGATATAATACGATATGTGTCTTTCTCTTTCTGACTTACTACAAGTCACGTGATTACCTCTAGACTCCTCTACGGTGCTGCAAATGGCATTGTGTCCTTATTTTCCTTGGCTAATATTCTGTCTGGACATGTACCAGTTCTTCTTTGTCCACTCATCTGTTGATGGACTTTTTGGTTGCTCCCATGTCATGGCTATGGTAATTCTGCGGCAATGCACATTTGCCTGCCTGTGTCTTTCCAATTCTGGCTTCTTAGGTTATAGGCCCAGGAGTTCGCCTGCTGGATCATATGGTAGCAAAGTGTTTACCTTGTAGAGGCACCGCCATTCTCTTCTCATTAGTGGCTCTTACCAGGTTACGTCCCACTAAAAGTTGAGGTTATGCTCTTCTCCACAACACCTTCAGCGTTTATTCTTTGTAGTAGTTTTTTCTGAAGTTTATTCTGACTAGTGTGAGCTGATACCGCTATGTGGTTGGATTGGCATGCGTCTCATAATACCTTGAAATTGAGCTTTCTGGCATGTCCTTTGTTCCTTCAAACTGTGAGTACAGCTTACCTCTTCAAATTGTTTTCGGGAAGTATGTGTGACATTTAGAAATATTTTGGCCATTCCCTCCCTCAAGACATTATGAGGGCAGGTTTCACTCACAGCCCTCCAGTACTGGTGCATATGAAGTGACCCTTAGCACAGGTTTTAAAGCTGCTGTTGCAGGTAACGGCCAGAGGGCGGCAGCATTTCTGCTTTTCCCAATCTGTTAACTAGGGAAACAGACCATCCTGGCAGTGGTGTTCCTCGGTTATATATTAGAGTGGAATGTGCCCCAAAAAGCTGATGTCTCCTTACTTCTGTTTGTTGTAGAAATTGAATTTATATATTTTTTTTATTGGAGTCATATCCCATTGTGTTCATGGACCACTTCTTCTTTGAGCATTCCTCTGTTGATGGACATTTTCGTAGCTTCCAAGTGTTGGCTGTGGTCAATATTGCTGGAGTGCAGGATTTCCAGCATGTGTCTTTTTTTGTGGTACATGGGCCTCTCACTGCCGTGGGCCCTCCCATTGCAGAGCACAGGCTCCGGACGTGCAGGCCCAGCAGCCATAGCTCACGGGAACAGCCGCTCCGCGGCATGTGGGATCTCCCCAAATCGGGGCATGAATCCATGTCCCCTGCACTGGCAGGCGGACTCTCATCCACTGCGCCACCAATGAATCCCAGCCTGTCTTTTTGAGTCTCATCCCCTCAGGTGATAGGCCCAGCAGTGGGTATGCTTGATTGAATGGTAGCTCAGTATTTATCTTTACAAGGCACGTCATTTTTGTTTTCATGACTGGCTCTTACCATGTCCCACGTTGAAGCAAGGGTAGGCATTTCTCCAAAGCCCCTTCAGCATTTATTGTTTGCAGAATTTTTGCTGATGGCCATTCTGACTGCTGTGAGCTGATAGGTTTTTGTAATTTGGATCTGCATATCTTTAATTATTCCTAATGTTTAGCATTTTTCCATGCCTTTTAAAATTTCTGGCAGAGAAAAAGAGAAAAAAATGGAGAGTACAATTAAACTCTTGAAATTGTCTTCTTGGATGGTTGCCCTCTTTTGAATTTTTTGGTCAATTTTCGACCCCATGTTTGTTTTTGAGGGCAGGTGTTATTCACAGGCCTGCAAGGAGTGTGAATATTTAGTGACCATTAGCAGTGGGTTTAAAGCTGCTGTTGTGGGAAATGGCCACAAGGCGGCCGCGTTTCTCCATTCCCAAGTCTGGTTCCTAGGGCAGCAGAGCCTTTCTGGGACCAATGGAATACAGAAGAAGGCATGATTGAAGTCTAACACAGAATACCATGTCCTGGTGGATGGTAGAATGACCAGTAGGGTCTAGGAATTAGGAACTACTGGATGTATATCCTCGGTGGCTTCACTGACTGTCCTAACATCCTTTACCAGGTCCCCAGCAGCCCACGGGGCTCTCGTGGTCAGGCCCCTCCCAGGATATGGGGCTCACCTGAGCAGGGCCCCAGCAGCCAACGGGGTTCTCATGTTCAGGCCACTCCCAGGGTATGGAGCTCACCTGTGAAACTACCCAGCAGCCCACGAGGCTCTCGTGCTTAGGCACCTCCCATGATACACAGCTGCCCTGGGCAGGTACCATGGCAGGGCTGGGCACACAGGAACCGTGCACATAGCCCTCATTGCAGAGCACCCCAGAACGCCTGTCACGCAGAGCTGACACAGAGCACCTGAGAGCAGGACTTGAACTAACAAACAGCAGCTCCGACAGGTCTCTGACCCTGGGCATCACTCTGTGCAGCCTCCCTCTGCCTGGTCTTCCAGAGACTTCCACTGCAGCCGGGGCACCAGGCCTTTGTCTCCAACCATCACCCCTCCTCCCCCTGACTCCTGGGTTCCTCTCATTAGGATTAGGCCTTCTTGAAATTGTCTCCCACTCATGGGCCAGATAAAATGATGAGAAAACAAGCTGGAGATGCAGCCCCTTGTCTATCCTGACTCTCTGGAGCCCACACCTGTTCCTTGGAACTGGCCGTTTCAGCGAGGTCCATTTTCTGCAATGGGAGCCACTGAGGGGTGAGGATTGGCTGACCGGAGCAGCCTGTCCCTGCCGGCCAGCCCTCCCCAGGTGTGCCTGGGTTGAGGTCAATATAAACACCGCTCCAGGGAGCAACAGCCCCTGCAGCTGTGCCTGACGCCATATTCTCTGCCCCGTCAGCAGTCTCGGGGCTGTGCCGGTGGGAGGGAGTGAGGGGGCACGGTTTTGTGGGTGGCCCGGTGTGAGAGGAGCTCTGCTGGACTTTCTGCAGGAGTCTCCAGACTGCCACCTGCTAAAGAAGAGGATGGGTCACCCATACCTTCCGCTGGAATTTCTCCGCGGGCAGAGGTGAGGGAGGAAAAAAGCAGTGGGGGCCAAGACAGGACGGATATCTCAGGCAGGGAAATGGAAAGTTTTCAGAAGAGCGCCTGGGGCCAGGATCATCCTGGCAGGCCTGCAGGCACCAAGTCAGCCTGCGTGCTTTCACTGGTGTGGATCCACGGCCCTTCCTCTATGCTTTCAAGTCCTGGTACATATTCAGGTGTTTTACCTGGGAAGGGTGGGAACAGTTCAGCAGCAGCTGGCTGGGGGCTCAGCTCACGTTTACTCACAGACGCCTATGTACGGTCCCCCAGCTTTGCAATGAGGACGCTCCTTGCGGGGGGGCTGCTGGCTGCATGGGAGATAATTCGGCACCTCCGACCACCTTCAGAATTGTTTACCACTGGAGCAAGTGCCCTGATAGGGTTTTCCTCTGTATAACTAGTGGGTTCTGTTTATTTTTTCTGTTTTTTTCAAGGTAGATTTTAGTCCTCATTTATGTATTTATAGATATAAGCATGGAAATCATTCATTCATATAAATACATCTGTGTGAAGGGAAGAACATTTTTCTGTTTTATTTTTAAATTTTATTTGTTTTTTAAATATTTGAAATTTAAGGTTATTTATTTTTTTATACAGCAGGTTATTGTTAGTTATCTATTTTATACATATACATGTATACAAGTCAGTCCCAATCTCCCAACTCATCCCACCACCACCACCCCATGGCTTCCCCCCCTTGGTTTCCATACGTTTGTTTTCTAACCCTGTGTCTCTAATTCTGCCCTGCAAACCGGTTCATCTCTACCATTTTTCTAGCTTCCACATATATGCATTAATACGCAATATTTGTTTTTCTCTTTCTGACCTACTTCTCTCTGTATGACAGTCTCTAGATCCATCCACGACTCTACAAATGACCCAGTTTCATTCCTTTTTATGGCTGAGCAATATTCCATTTTATATATGTACCACATCTTTATCCATTCGTCTGTCTGTGGGCATTTAGCTTGCTTCCATTACCTGGCTATTGTAAATAGTGCTGCAATGAACATTGTGGTGCATGTGTCTTTTTGATTTATGGTTTTCTCTGGGTATATGCCCAGAAGTGGGATTGCTGGATCATATGGTAATTGTATTTTTAGTTTTTTTAAAGAACCTCCATACTGTTCTCCATAGTGACTGTATCAATTGACATTCCCACCAATAGTGGAAGAGGGATCCATTTGTCCACACCCTCCGCAGCATTTGTAGTTTGTAGATTTTCTGATGATGCCCATTCTAACAGGTGTGAGGTGATACCTCATTGAAGTTTTGATTTGCATTTCTCTAATAATTAGTGATGTTGAGCAGCTTTTCATGTGCATCTTGGCCATCTCTGAGTCTCCTTTGAAGAAATGTCTATTTAGATATTCTACCCATTTTTGAAGTGGGTTGTTTTTTTTTTTAATATTAAGCTGCATGAGCTGTTTATGTATACTGGAGATTAAACCTTTGTCCATTGATTCGTTTTCACATATTTTCTCCCATTCTGAGGGTTGCCTTTTTCCATTCCCATTTTTTAACAAAAAGAAAGAAAGAAAGAAAAAGAAGCAGAACACAAATGTCCGTAAAATATGCCTCTTGAAACTGTCGTTTTGCAACATGGAGGTCTTTTGAATTTTTTGGTCAGTATACGACCCCAGGATTTCTTTTCAGGGCAGGTCTCATTTACAGGCCTGCAATGATTTTGAATATCAACTGACCATTAGCGCTGGGATTCAAGCTGCTGTTGTGTGAAACGGCCACAAGGTGGCAGCAGTTCCCCTTTACCGAATCTGGTGACTAGGGCAACAGAGCCTCAATGGAAGTCGTGTTCTAGGTTGTAAGTTAGAATGGAATGTGCCAGGAAAAAGACCCTTAAGTTTGTCTCACTATTTCTTGTTCGTTTTTTTTCATTTAATTTTTATTTTTTATCACAGCAAGTTTGATTACAATGTTTGGCTTGTTGTAGGTGTGCAAGATGTGGTTCTTTTACACATATACATATGTCTGTTCTTCCTGGGATCCTTTTCCCATGTATGTTAGGACAGAATGTTGAGTAGTCTTCTCTTGGTATTCCGTAGGTGTTTGGTGATTATCTCTTTCACCTGTGTTTGTATCTGTCTGTTAACCCCAATATCCTAATGTATCCAATCCTCACACCTTTCCATTGGTGAACCATAAGTTTGTTTAATGAATCTGTGATTGCCCTTCTCTGTGGACATATCTTCACTAGTATCAATTCTTAGGTAACACCTATAAGTGATATCATACGATATGTGTCTTTCTCTTTCTGACTTACTACAAGTCACGTGATTACCTCTAGACTCCTCTACGGTGCTGCAAATGGCATTGTGTCCTTTTTTTCCTTGGCTAATATTCTGTCTGCACATGTACCAGTTCTTCTTTGTCCACTCATCTGT
Source organism: Mesoplodon bidens (assembly GCF_964165515.1). Classification (NCBI taxonomy): domain Eukaryota; kingdom Metazoa; phylum Chordata; class Mammalia; order Artiodactyla; family Ziphiidae; genus Mesoplodon; species Mesoplodon bidens. The sequence goes on along the minus strand of NW_027672624.1, from coordinate 407,111 downwards.
TGATGGACTTTTTGGTTGCTCCCATGTCATGGCTATGGTAATGCTGCGGCAATGCACATTTGCCTGCCTGTGTCTTTCCAATTCTGGCTTCTTAGGTTATAGGCCCAGGAGTTCGCCTGCTGGATCATATGGTAGCAAAGTGTTTACCTTGTAGAGGCACCGCCATTCTCTTCTCATTAGTGGCTCTTACCAGGTTACGTCCCACTAAAAGTTGAGGTTATGCTCTTCTCCACAACACCTTCAGCGTTTATTCTTTGTAGTAGTTTTTTCTGAAGTTTATTCTGACTAGTGTGAGCTGATACCGCTTTGTGGTTGGATTGGCATGCGTCTCATAATACCTTGAAATTGAGCTTTCTGGCATGTCCTTTGTTCCTTCAAACTGTGAGTACAGCTTACCTCTTCAAATTGTTTTCGGGAAGTATGTGTGACATTTAGAAATATTTTGGCCATTCCCTCCCTCAAGACATTATGAGGGCAGGTTTCACTCACAGCCCTCCAGTACTGGTGCATATGAAGTGACCCTTAGCACAGGTTTTAAAGCTGCTGTTGCAGGTAACGGCCAGAGGGCGGCAGCATTTCTGCTTTTCCCAATCTGTTAACTAGGGAAACAGACCATCCTGGCAGTGGTGTTCCTCGGTTATATATTAGAGTGGAATGTGCCCCAAAAAGCTGATGTCTCCTTATTTCTGTTTGTTGTAGAAATTGAATTTATATATTTTTTTTATTGGAGTCATATCCCATTGTGTTCATGGACCACTTCTTCTTTGAGCATTCCTCTGTTGATGGACATTTTCGTAGCTTCCAAGTGTTGGCTGTGGTCAATATTGCTGGAGTGCAGGATTGCCAGCATGTGTCTTTTTTTGTGGTACATGGGCCTCTCACTGCCGTGGGCCCTCCCATTGCAGAGCACAGGCTCCGGACGTGCAGGCCCAGCAGCCATAGCTCACGGGAACAGCCGCTCCGCGGCATGTGGGATCTCCCCAAATCGGGGCATGAATCCATGTCCCCTGCACTGGCAGGCGGACTCTCATCCACTGCGCCACCAATGAATCCCAGCCTGTCTTTTTGAGTCTCATCCCCTCAGGTGATAGGCCCAGCAGTGGGTATGCTTGATTGAATGGTAGCTCAGTATTTATCTTTACAAGGCACGTCATTTTTGTTTTCATGACTGGCTCTTACCATGTCCCACGTTGAAGCAATGGTAGGCATTTCTCCAAAGCCCCTTCAGCATTTATTGTTTGCAGAATTTTTGCTGATGGCCATTCTGACTGCTGTGAGCTGATAGGTTTTTGTAATTTGGATCTGCATATCTTTAATTATTCCTAATGTTTAGCATTTTTCCATGCCTTTTAAAATTTCTGGCAGAGAAAAAGAGAAAAAAACGGAGAGTACAATTAAACTCTTGAAATTGTCTTCTTGGATGGTTGCCCTCTTTTGAATTTTTTGGTCAATCTTCGACCCCATGTTTGTTTTTGAGGGCAGGTGTTATTTACAGGCCTGCAAGGAGTGTGAATATTTAGTGACCATTAGCAGTGGGTTTAAAGCTGCTGTTGTGGGAAATGGCCACAAGGCGGCCGCGTTTCTCCATTCCCAAGTCTGGTTCCTAGGGCAGCAGAGCCTTTCTGGGACCAATGGAATACAGAAGAAGGCATCATTGAAGTCTAACACAGAATACCATGTCCTGGTGGATGGTAGAATGACCAGTAGGGTCTAGGAATTAGGAACTACTGGATGTATATCCTCGGTGGCTTCACTGACTGTCCTAACATCCTTTACCAGGTCCCCAGCAGCCCACGGGGCTCTCGTGGTCAGGCACCTCCCAGGATATGGGGCTCACCTGAGCAGGGCCCCAGCAGCCAACGGGGTTCTCATGTTCAGGCCACTCCCAGGGTATGGAGCTCACCTGTGAAACTACCCAGCAGCCCACGAGGCTCTCGTGCTTAGGCACCTCCCATGATACACAGCTGCCCTGGGCAGGTACCATGGCAGGGCTGGGCACACAGGAACCGTGCACATAGCCCTCATTGCAGAGCACCCTAGAACGCCTGTCACGCAGAGCTGACACAGAGCACCTCAGAGCAGGACTTGAACTAACAAACAGCAGCTCCGACAGGTCTCTGACCCTGGGCATCACTCTGTGCAGCCTCCCTCTGCCTGGTCTTCCAGAGACTTCCACTGCAGCCGGGGCACCAGGCCTTTGTCTCCAACCATCACCCCTCCTCCCCCTGACTCCTGGGTTCCTCTCATTAGGATTAGGCCTTCTTGAAATTGTCTCCCACTCATGGGCCAGATAAAATGATGAGAAAACAAGCCGGAGATGCAGCCCCTTGTCTCTCCTGACTCTCTGGAGCCCACACCTGTTCCTTGGAACTGGCCGTTTCAGCGAGGTCCATTTTCTGCAAAGTGAGCCACTGAGGGGTGAGGATTGGCTGACCGGAGCAGCCTGTCCCTGCCGGCCAGCCCTCCCCAGGTGTGCCTGGGTTGAGGTCAATATAAACACCGCTCCAGGGAGCAACAGCCCCTGCAGCTGTGCCTGACGCCATATTCTCTGCCCCGTCAGCAGTCTCGGGGCTGTGCCGGTGGGAGGGAGTGAGGGGGCACGGTTTTGTGGGTGGCCCGGTGTGAGAGGAGCTCTGCTGGACTTTCTGCAGGAGTCTCCAGACTGCCACCTGCTAAAGAAGAGGATGGGTCACCCATACCTTCCGCTGGAATTTCTCCGCGGGCAGAGGTGAGGGAGGAAAAAAGCAGTGGGGGCCAAGACAGGACGGATATCTCAGGCAGGGAAATGGAAAGTTTTCAGAAGAGCGCCTGGGGCCAGGATCATCCTGGCAGGCCTGCAGGCACCAAGTCAGCCTGCGTGCTTTCACTGGTGTGGATCCACGGCCCTTCCTCTATGCTTTCAAGTCCTGGTACATATTCAGGTGTTTTACCTGGGAAGGGTGGGAACAGTTCAGCAGCAGCTGGCTGGGGGCTCAGCTCACGTTTACTCACAGACGCCTATGTACGGTCCCCCAGCTTTGCAATGAGGACGCTCCTTGCGGGGGGGCTGCTGGCTGCATGGGAGATAATTCGGCACCTCCGACCACCTTCAGAATTGTTTACCACTGGAGCAAGTGCCCTGATAGGGTTTTCCTCTGTATAACTAGTGGGTTCTGTTTATTTTTTCTGTTTTTTTCAAGGTAGATTTTAGTCCTCATTTATGTATTTATAGATATAAGCATGGAAATCATTCATTCATATAAATACATCTGTGTGAAGGGAAGAACATTTTTCTGTTTTATTTTTAAATTTTATTTGTTTTTTAAAAATTTGAAATTTAAGGTTATTTTTTTTTACACAGCAGGTTATTGTTAGTTATCTATTTTATACATATACATGTATACAAGTCAGTCCCAATCTCCCAACTCATCCCACCACCACCACCCCATGGCTTCCCCCCCTTGGTTTCCATACGTTTGTTCTCTAACCCTGTGTCTCTAATTCTGCCCTGCAAACCGGTTCATCTCTACCATTTTTCTAGCTTCCACATATATGCATTAATACGCAATATTTGTTTTTCTCTTTCTGACCTACTTCTCTCTGTATGACAGTCTCTAGATCCATCCACGTCTCTACAAATGACCCAGTTTCATTCCTTTTTATGGCTGAGCAATATTCCATTTTATATATGTACCACATCTTTATCCATTCGTCTGTCTGTGGGCATTTAGCTTGCTTCCATTACCTGGCTATTGTAAATAGTGCTGCAATGAACATTGTGGTGCATGTGTCTTTTGGATTTATGGTTTTCTCTGGGTATATGCCAAGAAGTGGGATTGCTGGATCATATGGTAATTGTATTTTTAGTTTTTTTAATGAACCTCCATACTGTTCTCCATAGTGACTGTATCAATTGACATTCCCACCAATAGTGGAAGAGGGATCCATTTGTCCACACCCTCCGCAGCATTTGTAGTCTGTAGATTTTCTGATGATGCCCATTCTAACAGGTGTGAGGTGATACCTCATTGAAGTTTTGATTTGCATTTCTCTAATAATTAGTGATGTTGAGCAGCTTTTCATGTGCATCTTGGCCATCTCTGAGTCTCCTTTGAAGAAATGTCTATTTAGATATTCTACCCATTTTTGAAGTGGGTTGTTTTTTTTTTAATATTAAGCTGCATGAGCTGTTTATGTATACTGGAGATTAAACCTTTGTCCATTGATTCGTTTTCACATATTTTCTCCCATTCTGAGGGTTGCCTTTTTCCATTCCCATTTTTTAACAAAAAGAAAGAAAGAAAGAAAAAGAAGCAGAACACAAATGTCCGTAAAATATGCCTCTTGAAACTGTCGTTTTGAAACATGGAGGTCTTTTGAATTTTTTGGTCAGTATACGACCCCAGGATTTCTTTTCAGGGCAGGTCTCATTTACAGGCCTGCAATGATTTTGAATATCAACTGACCATTAGCGCTGGGATTCAAGCTGCTGTTGTGTGAAACGGCCACAAGGTGGCAGCAGTTCCCCTTTACCGAATCTGGTGACTAGGGCAACAGAGCCTCAATGGAAGTCCTGTTCTAGGTTGTAAGTTAGAATGGAATGTGCCAGGAAAAAGACCCTTAAGTTTGTCTCACTATTTCTTGTTCGTTTTTTTTCATTTAATTTTTATTTTTTATCACAGCAAGTTTGATTACAATGTTTGGCTTGTTGTAGGTGTGCAAGATGTGGTTCTTTTACACATATACATATGTCTGTTCTTCCTGGGATCCTTTTCCCATGTATGTTAGGACAGAATGTTGAGTAGTCTTCTCTTGGTATTCCGTAGGTGTTTGGTGATTATCTCTTTCACCTGTGTTTGTATCTGTCTGTTAACCCCAATATCCTAATGTATCCAATCCTCACACCTTTCCATTGGTGAACCATAAGTTTGTTTAATGAATCTGTGATTGCCCTTCTCTGTGGAAATATCTTCACTAGTATCAATTCTTAGGTAACACCTATAAGTGATATCATACGATATGTGTCTTTCTCTTTCTGACTTACTACAAGTCACGTGATTACCTCTAGACTCCTCTACGGTGCTGCAAATGGCATTGTGTCCTTTTTTTCCTTGGCTAATATTCTGTCTGCACATGTACCAGTTCTTCTTTGTCCACTCATCTGTTGATGGACTTTTTGGTTGCTCCCATGTCATGGCTATGGTAATGCTGCGGCAATGCACATTTGCCTGCCTGTGTCTTTCCAATTCTGGCTTCTTAGGTTATAGGCCCAGGAGTTCGCCTGCTGGATCATATGGTAGCAAAGTGTTTACCTTGTAGAGGCACCGCCATTCTCTTCTCATTAGTGGCTCTTACCAGGTTACGTCCCACTAAAAGTTGAGGTTATGCTCTTCTCCACAACACCTTCAGCGTTTATTCTTTGTAGTAGTTTTTTCTGAAGTTTATTCTGACTAGTGTGAGCTGATACCGCTTTGTGGTTGGATTGGCATGTGTCTCATAATACCTTGAAATTGAGCTTTCTGGCATGTCCTTTGTTCCTTCAAACTGTGAGTACAGCTTACCTCTTCAAATTGTTTTCGGGAAGTATGTGTGACATTTAGAAATATTTTGGCCATTCCCTCCCTCAAGACATTATGAGGGCAGGTTTCACTCACAGCCCTCCAGTACTGGTGCATATGAAGTGACCCTTAGCACAGGTTTTAAAGCTGCTGTTGCAGGTAACGGCCAGAGGGCGGCAGCATTTCTGCTTTTCCCAATCTGTTAACTAGGGAAACAGACCATCCTGGCAGTGGTGTTCCTCGGTTATATATTAGAGTGGAATGTGCCCCAAAAAGCTGATGTCTCCATACTTCTGTTTGTTGTAGAAATTGAATTTATATATTTTTTTTATTGGAGTCATATCCCATTGTGTTCATGGACCACTTCTTCTTTGAGCATTCCTCTGTTGATGGACATTTTCGTAGCTTCCAAGTGTTGGCTGTGGTCAATATTGCTGGAGTGCAGGATTGCCAGCATGTGTCTTTTTTTGTGGTACATGGGCCTCTCACTGCCGTGGGCCCTCCCATTGCAGAGCACAGGCTCCGGACGTGCAGGCCCAGCAGCCATAGCTCACGGGAACAGCCGCTCCGCGGCATGTGGGATCTCCCCAAATCGGGGCATGAATCCATGTCCCCTGCACTGGCAGGCGGACTCTCATCCACTGCGCCACCAATGAATCCCAGCCTGTCTTTTTGAGTCTCATCCCCTCAGGTGATAGGCCCAGCAGTGGGTATGCTTGATTGAATGGTAGCTCAGTATTTATCTTTACAAGGCACGTCATTTTTGTTTTCATGACTGGCTCTTACCATGTCCCACGTTGAAGCAATGGTAGGCATTTCTCCAAAGCCCCTTCAGCATTTATTGTTTGCAGAATTTTTGCTGATGGCCATTCTGACTGCTGTGAGCTGATAGGTTTTTGTAATTTGGATCTGCATATCTTTAATTATTCCTAATGTTTAGCATTTTTCCATGCCTTTTAAAATTTCTGGCAGAGAAAAAGAGAAAAAAACGGAGAGTACAATTAAACTCTTGAAATTGTCTTCTTGGATGGTTGCCCTCTTTTGAATTTTTTGGTCAATCTTCGACCCCATGTTTGTTTTTGAGGGCAGGTGTTATTTACAGGCCTGCAAGGAGTGTGAATATTTAGTGACCATTAGCAGTGGGTTTAAAGCTGCTGTTGTGGGAAATGGCCACAAGGCGGCCGCGTTTCTCCATTCCCAAGTCTGGTTCCTAGGGCAGCAGAGCCTTTCTGGGACCAATGGAATACAGAAGAAGGCATCATTGAAGTCTAACACAGAATACCATGTCCTGGTGGATGGTAGAATGACCAGTAGGGTCTAGGAATTAGGAACTACTGGATGTATATCCTCGGTGGCTTCACTGACTGTCCTAACATCCTTTACCAGGTCCCCAGCAGCCCACGGGGCTCTCGTGGTCAGGCACCTCCCAGGATATGGGGCTCACCTGAGCAGGGCCCCAGCAGCCAACGGGGTTCTCATGTTCAGGCCACTCCCAGGGTATGGAGCTCACCTGTGAAACTACCCAGCAGCCCACGAGGCTCTCGTGCTTAGGCACCTCCCATGATACACAGCTGCCCTGGGCAGGTACCATGGCAGGGCTGGGCACACAGGAACCGTGCACATAGCCCTCATTGCAGAGCACCCTAGAACGCCTGTCACGCAGAGCTGACACAGAGCACCTCAGAGCAGGACTTGAACTAACAAACAGCAGCTCCGACAGGTCTCTGACCCTGGGCATCACTCTGTGCAGCCTCCCTCTGCCTGGTCTTCCAGAGACTTCCACTGCAGCCGGGGCACCAGGCCTTTGTCTCCAACCATCACCCCTCCTCCCCCTGACTCCTGGGTTCCTCTCATTAGGATTAGGCCTTCTTGAAATTGTCTCCCACTCATGGGCCAGATAAAATGATGAGAAAACAAGCCGGAGATGCAGCCCCTTGTCTCTCCTGACTCTCTGGAGCCCACACCTGTTCCTTGGAACTGGCCGTTTCAGCGAGGTCCATTTTCTGCAAAGTGAGCCACTGAGGGGTGAGGATTGGCTGACCGGAGCAGCCTGTCCCTGCCGGCCAGCCCTCCCCAGGTGTGCCTGGGTTGAGGTCAATATAAACACCGCTCCAGGGAGCAACAGCCCCTGCAGCTGTGCCTGACGCCATATTCTCTGCCCCGTCAGCAGTCTCGGGGCTGTGCCGGTGGGAGGGAGTGAGGGGGCACGGTTTTGTGGGTGGCCCGGTGTGAGAGGAGCTCTGCTGGACTTTCTGCAGGAGTCTCCAGACTGCCACCTGCTAAAGAAGAGGATGGGTCACCCATACCTTCCGCTGGAATTTCTCCGCGGGCAGAGGTGAGGGAGGAAAAAAGCAGTGGGGGCCAAGACAGGACGGATATCTCAGGCAGGGAAATGGAAAGTTTTCAGAAGAGCGCCTGGGGCCAGGATCATCCTGGCAGGCCTGCAGGCACCAAGTCAGCCTGCGTGCTTTCACTGGTGTGGATCCACGGCCCTTCCTCTATGCTTTCAAGTCCTGGTACATATTCAGGTGTTTTACCTGGGAAGGGTGGGAACAGTTCAGCAGCAGCTGGCTGGGGGCTCAGCTCACGTTTACTCACAGACGCCTATGTACGGTCCCCCAGCTTTGCAATGAGGACGCTCCTTGCGGGGGGGCTGCTGGCTGCATGGGAGATAATTCTGCACCTCCGACCACCTTCAGAATTGTTTACCACTGGAGCAAGTGCCCTGATAGGGTTTTCCTCTGTATAACTAGTGGGTTCTGTTTATTTTTTCTGTTTTTTTCAAGGTAGATTTTAGTCCTCATTTATGTATTTATAGATATAAGCATGGAAATCATTCATTCATATAAATACATCTGTGTGAAGGGAAGAACATTTTTCTGTTTTATTTTTAAATTTTATTTGTTTTTTAAAAATTTGAAATTTAAGGTTATTTTTTTTTACACAGCAGGTTATTGTTAGTTATCTATTTTATACATATACATGTATACAAGTCAGTCCCAATCTCCCAACTCATCCCACCACCACCACCCCATGGCTTCCCCCCCTTGGTTTCCATACGTTTGTTCTCTAACCCTGTGTCTCTAATTCTGCCCTGCAAACCGGTTCATCTCTACCATTTTTCTAGCTTCCACATATATGCATTAATACGCAATATTTGTTTTTCTCTTTCTGACCTACTTCTCTCTGTATGACAGTCTCTAGATCCATCCACGTCTCTACAAATGACCCAGTTTCATTCCTTTTTATGGCTGAGCAATATTCCATTTTATATATGTACCACATCTTTATCCATTCGTCTGTCTGTGGGCATTTAGCTTGCTTCCATTACCTGGCTATTGTAAATAGTGCTGCAATGAACATTGTGGTGCATGTGTCTTTTGGATTTATGGTTTTCTCTGGGTATATGCCAAGAAGTGGGATTGCTGGATCATATGGTAATTGTATTTTTAGTTTTTTTAATGAACCTCCATACTGTTCTCCATAGTGACTGTATCAATTGACATTCCCACCAATAGTGGAAGAGGGATCCATTTGTCCACACCCTCCGCAGCATTTGTAGTCTGTAGATTTTCTGATGATGCCCATTCTAACAGGTGTGAGGTGATACCTCATTGAAGTTTTGATTTGCATTTCTCTAATAATTAGTGATGTTGAGCAGCTTTTCATGTGCATCTTGGCCATCTCTGAGTCTCCTTTGAAGAAATGTCTATTTAGATATTCTACCCATTTTTGAAGTGGGTTGTTTTTTTTTTAATATTAAGCTGCATGAGCTGTTTATGTATACTGGAGATTAAACCTTTGTCCATTGATTCGTTTTCACATATTTTCTCCCATTCTGAGGGTTGCCTTTTTCCATTCCCATTTTTTAACAAAAAGAAAGAAAGAAAGAAAAAGAAGCAGAACACAAATGTCCGTAAAATATGCCTCTTGAAACTGTCGTTTTGAAACATGGAGGTCTTTTGAATTTTTTGGTCAGTATACGACCCCAGGATTTCTTTTCAGGGCAGGTCTCATTTACAGGCCTGCAATGATTTTGAATATCAACTGACCATTAGCGCTGGGATTCAAGCTGCTGTTGTGTGAAACGGCCACAAGGTGGCAGCAGTTCCCCTTTACCGAATCTGGTGACTAGGGCAACAGAGCCTCAATGGAAGTCCTGTTCTAGGTTGTAAGTTAGAATGGAATGTGCCAGGAAAAAGACCCTTAAGTTTGTCTCACTATTTCTTGTTCGTTTTTTTTCATTTAATTTTTATTTTTTATCACAGCAAGTTTGATTACAATGTTTGGCTTGTTGTAGGTGTGCAAGATGTGGTTCTTTTACACATATACATATGTCTGTTCTTCCTGGGATCCTTTTCCCATGTATGTTAGGACAGAATGTTGAGTAGTCTTCTCTTGGTATTCCGTAGGTGTTTGGTGATTATCTCTTTCACCTGTGTTTGTATCTGTCTGTTAACCCCAATATCCTAATGTATCCAATCCTCACACCTTTCCATTGGTGAACCATAAGTTTGTTTAATGAATCTGTGATTGCCCTTCTCTGTGGAAATATCTTCACTAGTATCAATTCTTAGGTAACACCTATAAGTGATATCATACGATATGTGTCTTTCTCTTTCTGACTTACTACAAGTCACGTGATTACCTCTAGACTCCTCTACGGTGCTGCAAATGGCATTGTGTCCTTTTTTTCCTTGGCTAATATTCTGTCTGCACATGTACCAGTTCTTCTTTGTCCACTCATCTGTTGATGGACTTTTTGGTTGCTCCCATGTCATGGCTATGGTAATGCTGCGGCAATGCACATTTGCCTGCCTGTGTCTTTCCAATTCTGGCTTCTTAGGTTATAGGCCCAGGAGTTCGCCTGCTGGATCATATGGTAGCAAAGTGTTTACCTTGTAGAGGCACCGCCATTCTCTTCTCATTAGTGGCTCTTACCAGGTTACGTCCCACTAAAAGTTGAGGTTATGCTCTTCTCCACAACACCTTCAGCGTTTATTCTTTGTAGTAGTTTTTTCTGAAGTTTATTCTGACTAGTGTGAGCTGATACCGCTTTGTGGTTGGATTGGCATGTGTCTCATAATACCTTGAAATTGAGCTTTCTGGCATGTCCTTTGTTCCTTCAAACTGTGAGTACAGCTTACCTCTTCAAATTGTTTTCGGGAAGTATGTGTGACATTTAGAAATATTTTGGCCATTCCCTCCCTCAAGACATTATGAGGGCAGGTTTCACTCACAGCCCTCCAGTACTGGTGCATATGAAGTGACCCTTAGCACAGGTTTTAAAGCTGCTGTTGCAGGTAACGGCCAGAGGGCGGCAGCATTTCTGCTTTTCCCAATCTGTTAACTAGGGAAACAGACCATCCTGGCAGTGGTGTTCCTCGGTTATATATTAGAGTGGAATGTGCCCCAAAAAGCTGATGTCTCCTTACTTCTGTTTGTTGTAGAAATTGAATTTATATATTTTTTTATTGGAGTCATATCCCATTGTGTTCATGGACCACTTCTTCTTTGAGCATTCCTCTGTTGATGGACATTTTCGTAGCTTCCAAGTGTGGGCTATGGTCAATATTGCTGGAATGCAGGATTGCCAGCATGTGTCTTTTTTTGTGGTACATGGGCCTCTCACTGCCGTGGGCCCTCCCATTGCAGAGCACAGGCTCCGGACGTGCAAGCCCAGCAGCCATAGCTCACGGGAACAGCCGCTCCGCGGCATGTGGGATCTCCCCAAATCGGGGCATGAATCCATGTCCCCTGCACTGGCAGGCGGACTCTCATCCACTGCGCCACCAGTGAATCCCAGCCTGTCTTTTTGAGTCTCATCCCCTCAGGTGATAGGCACAGCAGTGGGTATGCTTGATTGAATGGTAGCTCAGTATTTATCTTTACAAGGCACGTCATTTTTGTTTTCATGACTGGCTCTTACCATGTCCCACGTTGAAGCAAGGGTAGGCATTTCTCCAAAGCCCCTTCAGCATTTATTGTTTGCAGAATTTTTGCTGATGGCCATTCTGACTGCTGTGAGCTGATAGGTTTTTGTAATTTGGATCTGCATATCTTTAATTATTCCTAATGTTTAGCATTTTTCCATGCCTTTTAAAATTTCTGGCAGAGAAAAAGAGAAAAAAACGGAGAGTACAATTAAACTCTTGAAATTGTCTTCTTGGATGGTTGCCCTCTTTTGAATTTTTTGGTCAATTTTCGACCCCATGTTTGTTTTTGAGGGCAGGTGTTATTCACAGGCCTGCAAGGAGTGTGAACATTTAGTGACCATTAGCAGTGGGTTTAAAGCTGCTGTTGTGGGAAATGGCCACAAGGCGGCCGCGTTTCTCCATGCCCAAGTCTGGTTCCTAGGGCAGCAGAGCCATTCTGGGACCAATGGAATACAGAAGAAGGCATCATTGAAGTCTAACACAGAATACCATGTCCTGGTGGATGGTAGAATGACCAGTAGGGTCTAGGAATTAGGAACTACTGGATGTATATCCTCGGTGGCTTCACTGACTGTCCTAACATCCTTTACCAGGTCCCCAGCAGCCCACGGGGCTCTCGTGGTCAGGCCCCTCCCAGGATATGGGGCTCACCTGAGCAGGGCCCCAGCAGCCAACGGGGTTCTCATGTTCAGGCCACTCCCAGGGTATGGAGCTCACCTGTGAAACTACCCAGCAGCCCACGAGGCTCTCGTGCTTAGGCACCTCCCATGATACAGAGCTGCCCTGGGCAGGTACCATGGCAGGGCTGGGCACACAGGAACCGTGCACATAGCCCTCATTGCAGAGCACCCCAGAACGCCTGTCACGCAGAGCTGACACAGAGCACCTCAGAGCAGGACTTGAACTAACAAACAGCAGCTCCGACAGGTCTCTGACCCTGGGCATCACTCTGTGCAGCCTCCCTCTGCCTGGTCTTCCAGAGACTTCCACTGCAGCCGGGGCACCAGGCCTTTGTCTCCAACCATCAGCCCTCCTCCCCCTGACTCCTGGGTTCCTCTCATTAGGATTAGGCCTTCTTGAAATTGTCTCCCACTCATGGGCCAGATAAAATGATGAGAAAACAAGCCGGAGATGCAGCCCCTTGTCTATCCTGACTCTCTGGAGCCCACACCTGTTCCTTGGAACTGGCCGTTTCAGCGAGGTCCATTTTCTGCAATGGGAGCCACTGAGGGGTGAGGATTGGCTGACAGGAGCAGCCTGTCCCTGCCGGCCAGCCCTCCCCAGGTGTGCCTGGGTTGAGTTCAATATAAACACCGCTCCAGTGAGCAACAGATCCTGCAGCTGTGCCTGACGCCATATTCTCTGCCCCGTCAGCAGTCTCGGGGCTGTGCCGGTGGGAGGGAGTGAGGGGGCACGGTTTTGTGGGTGGCCCGGTGTGAGAGGAGCTCTGCTGGACTTTCTGCAGGAGTCTCCAGACTGCCACCTGCTAAAGAAGAGGATGGGTCACCCATACCTTCCGCTGGAATTTCTCCGCGGGCAGAGGTGAGGGAGGAAAAAAGCAGTGGGGGCCAAGGCAGGACGGATATCTCAGGCAGGAAATGGAAAGTTTTCAGAAGAGCGCCTGGGGCCAGGATCATCCTGCCAGGCCTGCAGGCACCAAGTCAGCCTGCGTGCTTTCACTGGTGTGGATCCACGGCCCTTCCTCTATGCTTTCAAGTCCTTGTACATATTCAGGTGTTTTACCTGGGAAGGGTGGGAACAGTTCAGCAGCAGCTGGCTGTGGGCTCAGCTCACGTTTACTCACAGACGCCTATGTACGGTCCCCCAGCTTTGCAATGAGGACGCTCCTTGCGGGGGGGCTGCTGGCTGCATGGGAGATAATTCTGCACCTCCGACCACCTTCAGAATTGTTTACCACTGGAGCAAGTGCCCTGATAGGGTTTTCCTCTGTATAACTAGTGGGTTCTCTTTATTTTTTCTGTTTTTTTCAAGGTAGATTTTATTCCTCATTTATGTATTTATAGATATAAGCATGGAAATCATTCATTCATATAAATACATCTGTGGGAAGGGAAGAACATTTTTCTGTTTTATTTTTAAATTTTATTTGTTTTTTAAAAATTTGAAATTTAATGTTATTTATTTTTTTATACAGCAGGTTATTGTTAGTTATCTATTTTATACATATACATGTATACAAGTCAGTCCCAATCTCCCAACTCATCCCACCACCACCACCCCATGGCTTCCCCCCCTTGGTTTCCATACGTTTGTTCTCTAACCCTGTGTCTCTAATTCTGCCCTGCAAACCGGATCATCTCTACCATTTTTCTTGCTTCCACATATATGCATTAATACGCAATATTTGTTTATCTCTTTCTGACCTACTTCTCTCTGTATGACAGTCTCTAGATCCATCCACGTCTCTACAAATGACCCAGTTTCATTCCTTTTTATGGCTGAGCAATATTCCATTTTATATATGTACCACATCTTTATCCATTCGTCTGTCTGTGGGCATTTAGCTTGCTTCCATTACCTGGCTATTGTAAATAGTGCTGCAATGAACATTGTGGTGCATGTGTCTTTTTGATTTATGGTTTTCTCTTGGTATATGCCCAGAAGTGGGATTGCTGGATCATATGGTAATTGTATTTTTAGTTTTTTGAATGAACCTCCATACTGTTCTCCATAGTGACTGTATCAATTGACATTCCCACCAATAGTGGAAGAGGGATCCATTTGTCCACACCCTCCGCAGCATTTGTAGTTTGTAGATTTTCTGATGATGCCCATTCTAACAGGTGTGAGGTGATACCTCATTGAAGTTTTGATTTGCATTTCTCTAATAATTAGTGATGTTGAGCAGCTTTTCATGTGCATCTTGGCCATCTCTGAGTCTCCTTTGAAGAAATGTCTATTTAGATATTCTACCCATTTTTGAAGTGGGTTGTTTTTTTTTTAATATTAAGCTGCATGAGCTGTTTATGTATACTGGAGATTAAACCTTTGTCCATTGATTCGTTTTCACATATTTTCTCCCATTCTGAGGGTTGCCTTTTTCCATTCCCATTTTTTAACAAAAAGAAAGAAAGAAAGAAAAAGAAGCAGAACACAAATGTCCGTAAAATATGCCTCTTGAAACTGTCGTTTTGAAACATGGAGGTCTTTTGAATTTTTTGGTCAGTATACGACCCCAGGATTTCTTTTCAGGGCAGGTCTCATTTACAGGCCTGCAATGATTTTGAATATCAACTGACCATTAGCGCTGGGATTCAAGCTGCTGTTGTGTGAAACGGCCACAAGGTGGCAGCTGTTCCCCTTTACCGAATTTGGTGACTAGGGCAACAGAGCCTCAATGGAAGTCGTGTTCTAGGTTGTAAGTTAGAATGGAATGTGCCAGGAAAAAGACCCTTAAGTTTGTCTCACTATTTCTTGTTCGTTTTTTTTCATTTAATTTTTATTTTTTATCACAGCAAGTTTGATTACAATGTTTGGCTTGTTGTAGGTGTGCAAGATGTGGTTCTTTTACACATATACATATGTCTGTTCTTCCTGGGATCCTTTTCCCATGTATGTTAGGACAGAATGTTGAGTAGTCTTCTCTTGGTATTCCGTAGGTGTTTGGTGATTATCTCTTTCACCTGTGTTTGTATCTGTCTGTTAACCCCAATATCCTAATGTATCCAATCCTCACACCTTTCCATTGGTGAACCATAAGTTTGTTTAATGAATCTGTGATTGCCCTTCTCTGTGGAAATATCTTCACTAGTATCAATTCTTAGGTAACACCTATAAGTGATATCATACGATATGTGTCTTTCTCTTTCTGACTTACTACAAGTCACGTGATTACCTCTAGACTCCTCTACGGTGCTGCAAATGGCATTGTGTCCTTATTTTCCTTGGCTAATATTCTGTCTGCACATGTACCAGTTCTTCTTTGTCCACTCATCTGTTGATGGACTTTTTGGTTGCTCCCATGTCATGGCTATGGTAATGCTGCGGCAATGCACATTTGCCTGCCTGTGTCTTTCCAATTCTGGCTTCTTAGGTTATAGGCCCAGGAGTTCGCCTGCTGGATCATATGGTAGCAAAGTGTTTACCTTGTAGAGGCACCGCCATTCTCTTCTCATTAGTGGCTCTTACCAGGTTACGTCCCACTAAAAGTTGAGGTTATGCTCTTCTCCACAACACCTTCAGCGTTTATTCTTTGTAGTAGTTTTTTCTGAAGTTTATTCTGACTAGTGTGAGCTGATACCGCTTTGTGGTTGGATTGGCATGCGTCTCATAATACCTTGAAATTGAGCTTTCTGGCATGTCCTTTGTTCCTTCAAACTGTGAGTACAGCTTACCTCTTCAAATTGTTTTCGGGAAGTATGTGTGACATTTAGAAATATTTTGGCCATTCCCTCCCTCAAGACATTATGAGGGCAGGTTTCACTCACAGCCCTCCAGTACTGGTGCATAGGAAGTGACCCTTAGCACAGGTTTTAAAGCTGCTGTTGCAGGTAACGGCCAGAGGGCGGCAGCATTTCTGCTTTTCCCAATCTGTTAACTAGGGAAACAGACCATCCTGGCAGTGGTGTTCCTCGGTTATATATTAGAGTGGAATGTGCCCCAAAAAGCTGATGTCTCCTTACTTCTGTTTGTTGTAGAAATTGAATTTATATATTTTTTATTGGAGTCATATCCCATTGTGTTCATGGACCACTTCTTCTTTGAGCATTCCTCTGTTGATGGACATTTTCGTAGCTTCCAAGTGTTGGCTGTGGTCAATATTGCTGGAGTGCAGGATTGCCAGCATGTGTCTTTTTTTGTGGTACATGGGCCTCTCACTGCCGTGGGCCCTCCCATTGCAGAGCACAGGCTCCGGACGTGCAGGCCCAGCAGCCATAGCTCACGGGAACAGCCGCTCCGCGGCATGTGGGATCTCCCCAAATCGGGGCATGAATCCATGTCCCCTGCACTGGCAGGCGGACTCTCATCCACTGCGCCACCAGTGAATCCCAGCCTGTCTTTTTGAGTCTCATCCCCTCAGGTGATAGGCCCAGCAGTGGGTATGCTTGATTGAATGGTAGCTCAGTATTTATCTTTACAAGGCACGTCATTTTTGTTTTCATGACTGGCTCTTACCATGTCCCACGTTGAAGCAAGGGTAGGCATTTCTCCAAAACCCCTTCAGCATTTATTGTTTGCAGAATTTTTGCTGATGGCCATTCTGACTGCTGTGAGCTGATAGGTTTTTGTAATTTGGATCTGCATATCTTTAATTATTCCTAATGTTTAGCATTTTTCCATGCCTTTTAAAATTTCTGGCAGAGAAAAACAGATAAAAACGGAGAGTACAATTAAACTCTTGAAATTGTCTTCTTGGATGGTTGCCCTCTTTTGAATTTTTTGGTCAATTTTCGACCCCATGTTTGTTTTTGAGGGCAGGTGTTATTCACAGGCCTGCAAGGAGTGTGAACATTTAGTGACCATTAGCAGTGGGTTTAAAGCTGCTGTTGTGGCAAATGGCCACAAGGCGGCCGCGTTTCTCCATTCCCAAGTCTGGTTCCTAGGGCAGCAGAGCCTTTCTGGGACCAATGGAATACAGAAGAAGGCATCATTGAAGTCTAACACAGAATACCATGTCCTGGTGGATGGTAGAATGACCAGTAGGGTCTAGGAATTAGGAACTACTGGATGTATATCCTCGGTGGCTTCACTGACTGTCCTAACATCCTTTACCAGGTCCCCAGCAGTCCACGGGGCTCTCGTGGTCAGGCCCCTCCCAGGATATGGGGCTCACCTGAGCAGGGCCCCAGCAGCCAACGGGGTTCTCATGTTCAGGCCACTCCCAGGGTATGGAGCTCACCTGTGAAACTACCCAGCAGCCCATGAGGCTCTCGTGCTTAGGCACCTCCCATGATACAGAGCTGCCCTGGGCAGGTACCATGGCAGGGCTGGGCACACAGGAACCGTGCACATAGCCCTCATTGCAGAGCTCCCCAGAACGCCTGTCACGCAGAGCTGACACAGAGCACCCCAGAGCAGGACTTGAACTAACAAACAGCAGCTCCGACAGGTCTCTGACCCTGGGCATCACTCTGTGCAGCCTCCCTCTGCCTGGTCTCCCAGAGACTTCCACTGCAGCCGGGGCACCAGGCCTTTGTCTCCAACCATCACCCCTCCTCCCCCTGACTCCTGGGTTCCTCTCATTAGGATTAGGCCTTCTTGAAATTGTCTCCCACTCATGGGCCAGATAAAATGATGAGAAAACAAGCCGGAGATGCAGCCCCTTGTCTATCCTGACTCTCTGGGTCCCACACCTGTTCCTTGGAACTGGCCGTTTCAGCGAGGTCCATTTTCTGCAATGGGAGCCACTGAGGGGTGAGGATTGGCTGACCGGAGCAGCCTGTCCCTGCCGGCCAGCCCTCCCCAGGTGTGCCTGGGTTGAGGTCAATATAAACACCGCTCCAGGGAGCAACAGCCCCTGCAGCTGTGCCTGACGCCATATTCTCTGCCCCGTCAGCAGTCTAGGGGCTGTGCCGCTGGGAGGGAGTGAGGGGGCACGGTTTTGTGGGTGGCCCGGTGTGAGAGGAGCTCTGCTGGACTTTCTGCAGGAGTCTCCAGACTGCCACCTGCTAAAGAACAGGATGGGTCACCCATACCTTCCGCTGGAATTTCTCCGCGGGCAGAGGTGAGGGAGGAAAAAAGCAGTGGGGGCCAAGACAGGACGGATATCTCAGGCAGGGAAATGGAAAGTTTTCAGAAGAGCGCCTGGGGCCAGGATCATCCTGGCAGGCCTGCAGGCACCAAGTCAGCCTGCGTGCTTTCACTGGTGTGGATCCACGGCCCTTCCTCTATGCTTTCAAGTCCTTGTACATATTCAGGTGTTTTACCTGGGAAGGGTGGGAACAGTTCAGCAGCAGCTGGCTGGGGGCTCAGCTCACGTTTACTCACAGACGCCTATGTACGGTCCCCCAGCTTTGCAATGAGGACGCTCCTTGCGGGGGGGCTGCTGGCTGCATGGGAGATAATTCGGCACCACCGACCACATTCAGAATTGTTTACCACTGGAGCAAGTGCCCTGATAGGGTTTTCCTCTGTATAACTAGTGGGTTCTGTTTATTTTTTCTGTTTTTTTCAAGGTAGATTTTAGTCCTCATTTATGTATTTATAGATATAAGCATGGAAATCATTCATTCATATAAATACATCTGTGTGAAGGGAAGAACATTTTTCTGTTTTATTTTTAAATTTTATTTGTTTTTTAAAAATTTGAAATTTAAGGTTATTTATTTTTTTATACAGCAGGTTATTGTTAGTTATCTATTTTATACATATACATGTATACAAGTCAGTCCCAATCTCCCAACTCATCCCACCACCACCACCCCATGGCTTCCCCCCCTTGGTTTCCATACGTTTGTTCTCTAACCCTGTGTCTCTAATTCTGCCCTGCAAACCGGTTCATCTCTACCATTTTTCTAGCTTCCACATATATGCATTAATACGCAATATTTGTTTATCTCTTTCTGACCTACTTCTCTCTGTATGACAGTCTCTAGATCCATCCACGTCTCTACAAATGACCCAGTTTCATTCCTTTTTATGGCTGAGCAATATTCCATTTTATATATGTACCTCAAATTTATCCATTCGTCTGTCTGTGGGCATTTAGCTTGCTTCCATTACCTGGCTATTGTAAATAGTGCTGCAATGAACATTGTGGTGAATGTGTCTTTTGGATTTATGGTTTTCTCTGGGTATATGCCAAGAAGTGGGATTGCTGGATCATATGGTAATTGTATTTTTAGTTTTTTTAATGAACCTCCATACTGTTCTCCATAGTGACTGTATCAATTGACATTCCCACCAATAGTGGAAGAGGGATCCATTTGTCCACACCCTCCGCAGCATTTGTAGTCTGTAGATTTTCTGATGATGCCCATTCTCACAGGTGTGAGGTGATACCTCATTGAAGTTTTGATTTGCATTTCTCTAATAATTAGTGATGTTGAGCAGCTTTTCATGTGCATCTTGGCCATCTCTGAGTCTCCTTTGAAGAAATGTCTATTTAGATATTCTACCCATTTTTGAAGTGGGTTGTTTTTTTTTTAATATTAAGCTGCATGAGCTGTTTACGTATACTGGAGATTAAATCTTTGTCCATTGATTCGTTTTCACATATTTTCTCCCATTCTGAGGGTTGCCTTTTTCCATTCCCATTTTTTAACAAAAAGAAAGAAAGAAAGAAAAAGAAGCAGAACACAAATGTCCGTAAAATATGCCTCTTGAAACTGTAGTTTTGAAACATGGAGGTCTTTTGAATTTTTTGGTCAGTATACGACCCCAGGATTTCTTTTCAGGGCAGGTCTCATTTACAGGCCTGCAATGATTTTGAATATCAACTGACCATTAGCGCTGGGATTCAAGCTGCTGTTGTGTGAAACGGCCTCAAGGTGGCAGCAGTTCCCCTTTACCAAATCTGGTGACTAGGGCAACAGAGCCTCAATGGAAGTCGTGTTCTAGGTTGTAAGTTAGAATGGAATGTGCCAGGAAAAAGACCCTTAAGTTTGTCTCACTATTTCTTGTTCGTTTTTTTTCATTTAATTTTTATTTTTTATCACAGCAAGTTTGATTACAATGTTTGGCTTGTTGTAGGTGTGCAAGATGTGGTTCTTTTACACATATACATATGTCTGTTCTTCCTGGGATCCTTTTCCCATGTATGTTAGGACAGAATGTTGAGTAGTCTTCTCTTGGTATTCCGTAGGTGTTTGGTGATTATCTCTTTCACCTGTGTTTGTATCTGTCTGTTAACCCCAATATCCTAATGTATCCAATCCTCACACCTTTCCATTGGTGAACCATAAGTTTGTTTAATGAATCTGTGATTGCCCTTCTCTGTGGAAATATCTTCACTAGTATCAATTCTTAGGTAACACCTATAAGTGATATCATACGATATGTGTCTTTCTCTTTCTGACTTACTACAAGTCACGTGATTACCTCTAGACTCCTCTACGGTGCTGCAAATGGCATTGTGTCCTTTTTTTCCTTGGCTAATATTCTGTCTGCACATGTACCAGTTCTTCTTTGTCCACTCATCTGTTGATGGACTTTTTGGTTGCTCCCATGTCATGGCTATGGTAATGCTGCGGCAATGCACATTTGCCTGCCTGTGTCTTTCCAATTCTGGCTTCTTAGGTTATAGGCCCAGGAGTTCGCCTGCTGGATCATATGGTAGCAAAGTGTTTACCTTGTAGAGGCACCGCCATTCTCTTCTCATTAGTGGCTCTTACCAGGTTACGTCCCACTAAAAGTTGAGGTTATGCTCTTCTCCACAACACCTTCAGCGTTTATTCTTTGTAGTAGTTTTTTCTGAAGTTTATTCTGACTAGTGTGAGCTGATACCGCTTTGTGGATGGATTGGCATGCGTCTCATAATACCTTGAAATTGAGCTTTCTGGCATGTCCTTTGTTCCTTCAAACTGTGAGTACAGCTTACCTCTTCAAATTGTTTTCGGGAAGTATGTGTGACATTTAGAAATATTTTGGCCATTCCCTCCCTCAAGACATTATGAGGGCAGGTTTCACTCACAGCCCTCCAGTACTGGTGCATATGAAGTGACCCTTAGCACAGGTTTTAAAGCTGCTGTTGCAGGTAACGGCCAGAGGGCGGCAGCATTTCTGCTTTTCCCAATCTGTTAACTAGGGAAACAGACCATCCTGGCAGTGGTGTTCCTCGGTTATATATTAGAGTGGAATGTGCCCCAAAAAGCTGATGTCTCCTTACTTCTGTTTGTTGTAGAAATTGAATTTATATATTTTTTATTGGAGTCATATCCCATTGTGTTCATGGACCACTTCTTCTTTGAGCATTCCTCTGTTGATGGACATTTTCGTAGCTTCCAAGTGTTGGCTGTGGTCAATATTGCTGGAGTGCAGGATTGCCAGCATGTGTCTTTTTTTGTGGTACATGGGCCTCTCACTGCCGTGGGCCCTCCCATTGCAGAGCACAGGCTCCGGACGTGCAGGCCCAGCAGCCATAGCTCACGGGAACAGCTGCTCCGCGGCATGTGGGATCTCCCCAAATCGGGGCATGAATCCATGTCCCCTGCACTGGCAGGCGGACTCTCATCCACTGCGCCACCAATGAATCCCAGGCTGTCTTTTTGAGTCTCATCCCCTCAGGTGATAGGCCCAGCAGTGGGTATGCTTGATTGAATGGTAGCTCAGTATTTATCTTTACAAGGCACGTCATTTTTGTTTTCATGACTGGCTCTTACCATGTCCCACGTTGAAGCAAGGGTAGGCATTTCTCCAAAGCCCCTTCAGCATTTATTGTTTGCAGAATTTTTGCTGATGGCCATTCTGACTGCTGTGAGCTGATAGGTTTTTGTAATTTGGATCTGCATATCTTTAATTATTCCTAATGTTTAGCATTTTTCCATGCCTTTTAAAATTTCTGGCAGAGAAAAACAGAAAAAAATGGAGAGTACAATTAAACTCTTGAAATTGTCTTCTTGGATGGTTGCCCTCTTTTGAGTTTTTTGGTCAATTTTCGACCACATGTTTGTTTTTGAGGGCAGGTGTTATTCACAGGCCTGCAAGGAGTGTGAATATTTAGTGACCATTAGCAGTGGGTTTAAAGCTGCTGTTGTGGCAAATGGCCACAAGGCGGCCGCGTTTCTCCATTCCCAAGTCTGGTTCCTAGGGCAGCAGAGCCTTTCTGGGACCAATGGAATACAGAAGAAGGCATCATTGAAGTCTAACACAGAATACCATGTCCTGGTGGATGGTAGAATGACCAGTAGGGTCTAGGAATTAGGAACTACTGGATGTATATCCTCGGTGGCTTCACTGACTGTCCTAACATCCTTTACCAGGTCCCCAGCAGCCCACGGGGCTCTCGTGGTCAGGCACCTCCCAGGATATGGGGCTCACCTGAGCAGGGCCCCAGCAGCCAACGGGGTTCTCATGTTCAGGCCACTCCCAGGGTATGGAGCTCACCTGTGAAACTACCCAGCAGCCCACGAGGCTCTCGTGCTTAGGCACCTCCCATGATACAGAGCTGCCCTGGGCAGGTACCATGGCAGGGCTGGGCACACAGGAACCGTGCACATAGCCCTCATTGCAGAGCACCCAAGAACACCTGTCACGCAGAGCTGACACAGAGCACCTCAGAGCAGGACTTGAACTAACAAACAGCAGCTCCGACAGGTCTCTGACCCTGGGCATCACTCTGTGCAGCCTCCCTCTGCCTGGTCTTCCAGAGACTTCCACTGCAGCCGGGGCACCAGGCCTTTGTCTCCAACCATCACCCCTCCTACCCCTGACTCCTGGGTTCCTCTCATTAGGATTAGGCCTTCTTGAAATTGTCTCCCACTCATGGGCCAGATAAAATGATGAGAAAACAAGCCGGAGATGCAGCCCCTTGTCTATCCTGACTCTCTGGAGCCCACACCTGTTCCTTGGAACTGGCCGTTTCAGCGAGGTCCATTTTCTGCAATGGGAGCCACTGAGGGGTGAGGATTGGCTGACCGGAGCAGCCTGTCCCTGCCGGCCAGCCCTCCACAGGTGTGCCTGGGTTGAGGTCAATATAAACACCGCTCCAGGGAGCAACAGCCCCTGCAGCTGTGCCTGACGCCATATTCTCTGCCCCATCAGCAGTCTCGGGGCTGTGCCGGTGGGAGGGAGTGAGGGGGCACGGTTTTGTGGGTGGCCCGGTGTGAGAGGAGCTCTGCTGGACTTTCTGCAGGAGTCTCCAGACTGCCACCTGCTAAAGAAGAGGATGGGTCACCCATACCTTCCGCTGGAATTTCTCCACGGGCAGAGGTGAGGGAGGAAAAAAGCAGTGGGGGCCAAGACAGGACGGATATCTCAGGCAGGGAAATGGAAAGTTTTCAGAAGAGCGCCTGGGGCCAGGATCATCCTGGCAGGCCTGCAGGCACCAAGTCAGCCTGCGTGCTTTCACTGGTGTGGATCCACGGCCCTTCCTCTATGCTTTCAAGTCCTTGTACATATTCAGGTGTTTTACCTGGGAAGGGTGGGAACAGTTCAGCAGCAGCTGGCTGGGGGCTCAGCTCACGTTTACTCACAGACGCCTATGTACGGTCCCCCAGCTTTGCAATGAGGACGCTCCTTGCGGGGGGGCTGCTGGCTGCATGGGAGATAATTCGGCACCTCCGACCACCTTCAGAATTGTTTACCACTGGAGCAAGTGCCCTGATAGGGTTTTCCTCTGTATAAGTAGTGGGTTCTGTTTATTTTTTCTGTTTTTTTCAAGGTAGATTTTAGTCCTCATTTATGTATTTATAGATATAAGCATGGAAATCATTCATTCATATAAATACATCTGTGTGAAGGGAAGAACATTTTTCTGTTTTATTTTTAAATTTTATTTGTTTTTTAAATATTTGAAATTTAAGGTTATTTATTTTTTTATACAGCAGGTTATTGTTAGTTATCTATTTTATACATATACATGTATACAAGTCAGTCCCAATCTCCCAACTCATCCCACCACCACCACCCCATGGCTTCCCCCCCTTGGTTTCCATACGTTTGTTCTCTAACCCTGTGTCTCTAATTCTGCCCTGCAAACCAGTTCATCTCTACCATTTTTCTAGCTTCCACATATATGCATTAATACGCAATATTTGTTTATCTCTTTCTGACCTACTTCTCTCTGTATGACAGTCTCTAGATCCATCCACGTCTCTACAAATGACCCAGTTTCATTCCTTTTTATGGCTGAGCAATATTCCATTTTATATATGTACCTCAACTTTATCCATTCGTCTGTCTGTGGGCATTTAGCTTGCTTCCATTACCTGGCTATTGTAAATAGTGCTGCAATGAACATTGTGGTGAATGTGTCTTTTGGATTTATGGTTTTCTCTGGGTATATGCCAAGAAGTGGGATTGCTGGATCATATGGTAATTGTATTTTTAGTTTTTTTAATGAACCTCCATACTGTTCTCCATAGTGACTGTATCAATTGACATTCCCACCAATAGTGGAAGAGGGATCCATTTGTCCACACCCTCCGCAGCATTTGTAGTCTGTAGATTTTCTGATGATGCCCATTCTCACAGGTGTGAGGTGATACCTCATTGAAGTTTTGATTTGCATTTCTCTAATAATTAGTGATGTTGAGCAGCTTTTCATGTGCATCTTGGCCATCTCTGAGTCTCCTTTGAAGAAATGTCTATTTAGATATTCTACCCATTTTTGAAGTGGGTTGTTTTTTTTTTAATATTAAGCTGCATGAGCTGTTTACGTATACTGGAGATTAAATCTTTGTCCATTGATTCGTTTTCACATATTTTCTCCCATTCTGAGGGTTGCCTTTTTCCATTCCCATTTTTTAACAAAAAGAAAGAAAGAAAGAAAAAGAAGCAGAACACAAATGTCCGTAAAATATGCCTCTTGAAACTGTCGTTTTGAAACATGGAGGTCTTTTGAATTTTTTGGTCAGTATACGACCCCAGGATTTCTTTTCAGGGCAGGTCTCATTTACAGGCCTGCAATGATTTTGAATATCAACTGACCATTAGCGCTGGGATTCAAGCTGCTGTTGTGTGAAACGGCCTCAAGGTGGCAGCAGTTCCCCTTTACCAAATCTGGTGACTAGGGCAACAGAGCCTCAATGGAAGTCGTGTTCTAGGTTGTAAGTTAGAATGGAATGTGCCAGGAAGAAGACCCTTAAGTTTGTCTCTCTATTTCTTGTTCGTTTTTTTTCATTTAATTTTTATTTTTTATCACAGCAAGTTTGATTACAATGTTTGGCTTGTTGTAGGTGTGCAAGATGTGGTTCTTTTACACATATACATATGTCTGTTCTTCCTGGGATCCTTTTCCCATGTATGTTAGGACAGAATGTTGAGTAGTCTTCTCTTGGTATTCCGTAGGTGTTTGGTGATTATCTCTTTCACCTGTGTTTGTATCTGTCTGTTAACCCCAATATCCTAATGTATCCAATCCTCACACCTTTCCATTGGTGAACCATAAGTTTGTTTAATGAATCTGTGATTGCCCTTCTCTGTGGAAATATCTTCACTAGTATCAATTCTTAGGTAACACCTATAAGTGATATCATACGATATGTGTCTTTCTCTTTCTGACTTACTACAAGTCACGTGATTACCTCTAGACTCCTCTACGGTGCTGCAAATGGCATTGTGTCCTTTTTTTCCTTGGCTAATATTCTGTCTGCACATGTACCAGTTCTTCTTTGTCCACTCATCTGTTGATGGACTTTTTGGTTGCTCCCATGTCATGGCTATGGTAATGCTGCGGCAATGCACATTTGCCTGCCTGTGTCTTTCCAATTCTGGCTTCTTAGGTTATAGGCCCAGGAGTTCGCCTGCTGGATCATATGGTAGCAAAGTGTTTACCTTGTAGAGGCACCGCCATTCTCTTCTCATTAGTGGCTCTTACCAGGTTACGTCCCACTAAAAGTTGAGGTTATGCTCTTCTCCACAACACCTTCAGCGTTTATTCTTTGTAGTAGTTTTTTCTGAAGTTTATTCTGACTAGTGTGAGCTGATACCGCTTTGTGGTTGGATTGGCATGCGTCTCATAATACCTTGAAATTGAGCTTTCTGGCATGTCCTTTGTTCCTTCAAACTGTGAGTACAGCTTACCTCTTCAAATTGTTTTCGGGAAGTATGTGTGACATTTAGAAATATTTTGGCCATTCCCTCCCTCAAGACATTATGAGGGCAGGTTTCACTCACAGCCCTCCAGTACTGGTGCATAGGAAGTGACCCTTAGCACAGGTTTTAAAGCTGCTGTTGCAGGTAACGGCCAGAGGGCGGCAGCATTTCTGCTTTTCCCAATCTGTTAACTAGGGAAACAGACCATCCTGGCAGTGGTGTTCCTCGGTTATATATTAGAGTGGAATGTGCCCCAAAAAGCTGATGTCTCCTTACTTCTGTTTGTTGTAGAAATTGAATTTATATATTTTTAATTGGAGTCATATCCCATTGTGTTCATGGACCACTTCTTCTTTGAGCATTCCTCTGTTGATGGACATTTTCGTAGCTTCCAAGTGTTGGCTGTGGTCAATATTGCTGGAGTGCAGGATTGCCAGCATGTGTCTTTTTTTGTGGTACATGGGCCTCTCACTGCCGTGGGCCCTCCCATTGCAGAGCACAGGCTCCGGACGTGCAGGCCCAGCAGCCATAGCTCACGGGAACAGCCGCTCCGCGGCATGTGGGATCTCCCCAAATCGGGGCATGAATCCATGTCCCCTGCACTGGCAGGCGGACTCTCATCCACTGCGCCACCAGTGAATCCCAGCCTGTCTTTTTGAGTCTCATCCCCTCAGGTGATAGGCCCAGCAGTGGGTATGCTTGATTGAATGGTAGCTCAGTATTTATCTTTACAAGGCACGTCATTTTTGTTTTCATGACTGGCTCTTACCATGTCCCACGTTGAAGCAAGGGTAGGCATTTCTCCAAAACCCCTTCAGCATTTATTGTTTGCAGAATTTTTGCTGATGGCCATTCTGACTGCTGTGAGCTGATAGGTTTTTGTAATTTGGATCTGCATATCTTTAATTATTCCTAATGTTTAGCATTTTTCCATGCCTTTTAAAATTTCTGGCAGAGAAAAACAGATAAAAACGGAGAGTACAATTAAACTCTTGAAATTGTCTTCTTGGATGGTTGCCCTCTTTTGAATTTTTTGGTCAATTTTCGACCCCATGTTTGTTTTTGAGGGCAGGTGTTATTCACAGGCCTGCAAGGAGTGTGAACATTTAGTGACCATTAGCAGTGGGTTTAAAGCTGCTGTTGTGGCAAATGGCCACAAGGCGGCCGCGTTTCTCCATTCCCAAGTCTGGTTCCTAGGGCAGCAGAGCCTTTCTGGGACCAATGGAATACAGAAGAAGGCATCATTGAAGTCTAACACAGAATACCATGTCCTGGTGGATGGTAGAATGACCAGTAGGGTCTAGGAATTAGGAACTACTGGATGTATATCCTCGGTGGCTTCACTGACTGTCCTAACATCCTTTACCAGGTCCCCAGCAGTCCACGGGGCTCTCGTGGTCAGGCCCCTCCCAGGATATGGGGCTCACCTGAGCAGGGCCCCAGCAGCCAACGGGGTTCTCATGTTCAGGCCACTCCCAGGGTATGGAGCTCACCTGTGAAACTACCCAGCAGCCCATGAGGCTCTCGTGCTTAGGCACCTCCCATGATACAGAGCTGCCCTGGGCAGGTACCATGGCAGGGCTGGGCACACAGGAACCGTGCACATAGCCCTCATTGCAGAGCTCCCCAGAACGCCTGTCACGCAGAGCTGACACAGAGCACCCCAGAGCAGGACTTGAACTAACAAACAGCAGCTCCGACAGGTCTCTGACCCTGGGCATCACTCTGTGCAGCCTCCCTCTGCCTGGTCTCCCAGAGACTTCCACTGCAGCCGGGGCACCAGGCCTTTGTCTCCAACCATCACCCCTCCTCCCCCTGACTCCTGGGTTCCTCTCATTAGGATTAGGCCTTCTTGAAATTGTCTCCCACTCATGGGCCAGATAAAATGATGAGAAAACAAGCCGGAGATGCAGCCCCTTGTCTATCCTGACTCTCTGGAGCCCACACCTGTTCCTTGGAACTGGCCGTTCCAGCGAGGTCCATTTTCTGCAATGGGAGCCACTGAGGGGTGAGGATTGGCTGACCGGAGCAGCCTGTCCCTGCCGGCCAGCCCTCCCCAGGTGTGCCTGGGTTGAGGTCAATATAAACACCGCTCCAGGGAGCAACAGCCCCTGCAGCTGTGCCTGACGCCATATTCTCTGCCCCGTCAGCAGTCTCGGGGCTGTGCCGGTGGGAGGGAGTGAGGGGGCACGGTTTTGTGGGTGGCCCGGTGTGAGAGGAGCTCTGCTGGACTTTCTGCAGGAGTCTCCAGACTGCCACCTGCTAAAGAAGAGGATGGGTCACCCATACCTTCCGCTGGAATTTCTCCGCGGGCAGAGGTGAGGGAGGAAAAAAGCAGTGGGGGCCAAGACAGGACGGATATCTCAGGCAGGGAAATTGAAAGTTTTCAGAAGAGCGCCTGGGGCCAGGATCATCCTGGCAGGCCTGCAGGCACCAAGTCAGCCTGCGTGCTTTCACTGGTGTGGATCCACGGCCCTTCCTCTATGCTTTCAAGTCCTTGTACATATTCAGGTGTTTTACCTGGGAAGGGTGGGAACAGTTCAGCAGCAGCTGGCTGTGGGCTCAGCTCACGTTTACTCACAGACGCCTATGTACGGTCCCCCAGCTTTGCAATGAGGACGCTCCT
The DNA here is from genome assembly GCF_964165515.1 of Mesoplodon bidens. Classification (NCBI taxonomy): domain Eukaryota; kingdom Metazoa; phylum Chordata; class Mammalia; order Artiodactyla; family Ziphiidae; genus Mesoplodon; species Mesoplodon bidens. Next base: position 378,357 of record NW_027672624.1, on the reverse strand, counting down.
TGCGGGGGGGCTGCTGGCTGCATGGGAGATAATTCGGCACCACCGACCACATTCAGAATTGTTTACCACTGGAGCAAGTGCCCTGATAGGGTTTTCCTCTGTATAACTAGTGGGTTCTCTTTATTTTTTCTGTTTTTTTCAAGGTAGATTTTAGTCCTCATTTATGTATTTATAGATATAAGCATGGAAATCATTCATTCATATAAATACATCTGTGTGAAGGGAAGAACATTTTTCTGTTTTATTTTTAAATTTTATTTGTTTTTTAAAAATTTGAAATTTAAGGTTATTTATTTTTTTATACAGCAGGTTATTGTTAGTTATCTATTTTATACATATACATGTATACAAGTCAGTCCCAATCTCCCAACTCATCCCACCACCACCACCCCATGGCTTCCCCCCCTTGGTTTCCATACGTTTGTTCTCTAACCCTGTGTCTCTAATTCTGCCCTGCAAACCGGTTCATCTCTACCATTTTTCTAGCTTCCACATATATGCATTAATACGCAATATTTGTTTATCTCTTTCTGACCTACTTCTCTCTGTATGACAGTCTCTAGATCCATCCACGTCTCTACAAATGACCCAGTTTCATTCCTTTTTATGGCTGAGCAATATTCCATTTTATATATGTACCTCAACTTTATCCATTCGTCTGTCTGTGGGCATTTAGCTTGCTTCCATTACCTGGCTATTGTAAATAGTGCTGCAATGAACATTGTGGTGAATGTGTCTTTTGGATTTATGGTTTTCTCTGGGTATATGCCAAGAAGTGGGATTGCTGGATCATATGGTAATTGTATTTTTAGTTTTTTTAATGAACCTCCATACTGTTCTCCATAGTGACTGTATCAATTGACATTCCCACCAATAGTGGAAGAGGGATCCATTTGTCCACACCCTCCGCAGCATTTGTAGTCTGTAGATTTTCTGATGATGCCCATTCTCACAGGTGTGAGGTGATACCTCATTGAAGTTTTGATTTGCATTTCTCTAATAATTAGTGATGTTGAGCAGCTTTTCATGTGCATCTTGGCCATCTCTGAGTCTCCTTTGAAGAAATGTCTATTTAGATATTCTACCCATTTTTGAAGTGGGTTGTTTTTTTTTTAATATTAAGCTGCATGAGCTGTTTACGTATACTGGAGATTAAATCTTTGTCCATTGATTCGTTTTCACATATTTTCTCCCATTCTGAGGGTTGCCTTTTTCCATTCCCATTTTTTAACAAAAAGAAAGAAAGAAAGAAAAAGAAGCAGAACACAAATGTCCGTAAAATATGCCTCTTGAAACTGTCGTTTTGAAACATGGAGGTCTTTTGAATTTTTTGGTCAGTATACGACCCCAGGATTTCTTTTCAGGGCAGGTCTCATTTACAGGCCTGCAATGATTTTGAATATCAACTGACCATTAGCGCTGGGATTCAAGCTGCTGTTGTGTGAAACGGCCTCAAGGTGGCAGCAGTTCCCCTTTACCAAATCTGGTGACTAGGGCAACAGAGCCTCAATGGAAGTCGTGTTCTAGGTTGTAAGTTAGAATGGAATGTGCCAGGAAAAAGACCCTTAAGTTTGTCTCACTATTTCTTGTTCGTTTTTTTTCATTTAATTTTTATTTTTTATCACAGCAAGTTTGATTACAATGTTTGGCTTGTTGTAGGTGTGCAAGATGTGGTTCTTTTACACATATACATATGTCTGTTCTTCCTGGGATCCTTTTCCCATGTATGTTAGGACAGAATGTTGAGTAGTCTTCTCTTGGTATTCCGTAGGTGTTTGGTGATTATCTCTTTCACCTGTGTTTGTATCTGTCTGTTAACCCCAATATCCTAATGTATCCAATCCTCACACCTTTCCATTGGTGAACCATAAGTTTGTTTAATGAATCTGTGATTGCCCTTCTCTGTGGAAATATCTTCACTAGTATCAATTCTTAGGTAACACCTATAAGTGATATCATACGATATGTGTCTTTCTCTTTCTGACTTACTACAAGTCACGTGATTACCTCTAGACTCCTCTACGGTGCTGCAAATGGCATTGTGTCCTTTTTTTCCTTGGCTAATATTCTGTCTGCACATGTACCAGTTCTTCTTTGTCCACTCATCTGTTGATGGACTTTTTGGTTGCTCCCATGTCATGGCTATGGTAATGCTGCGGCAATGCACATTTGCCTGCCTGTGTCTTTCCAATTCTGGCTTCTTAGGTTATAGGCCCAGGAGTTCGCCTGCTGGATCATATGGTAGCAAAGTGTTTACCTTGTAGAGGCACCGCCATTCTCTTCTCATTAGTGGCTCTTACCAGGTTACGTCCCACTAAAAGTTGAGGTTATGCTCTTCTCCACAACACCTTCAGCGTTTATTCTTTGTAGTAGTTTTTTCTGAAGTTTATTCTGACTAGTGTGAGCTGATACCGCTTTGTGGATGGATTGGCATGCGTCTCATAATACCTTGAAATTGAGCTTTCTGGCATGTCCTTTGTTCCTTCAAACTGTGAGTACAGCTTACCTCTTCAAATTGTTTTCGGGAAGTATGTGTGACATTTAGAAATATTTTGGCCATTCCCTCCCTCAAGACATTATGAGGGCAGGTTTCACTCACAGCCCTCCAGTACTGGTGCATAGGAAGTGACCCTTAGCACAGGTTTTAAAGCTGCTGTTGCAGGTAACGGCCAGAGGGCGGCAGCATTTCTGCTTTTCCCAATCTGTTAACTAGGGAAACAGACCATCCTGGCAGTGGTGTTCCTCGGTTATATATTAGAGTGGAATGTGCCCCAAAAAGCTGATGTCTCCTTACTTCTGTTTGTTGTAGAAATTGAATTTATATATTTTTTTATTGGAGTCATATCCCATTGTGTTCATGGACCACTTCTTCTTTGAGCATTCCTCTGTTGATGGACATTTTCGTAGCTTCCAAGTGTTGGCTGTGGTCAATATTGCTGGAGTGCAGGATTGCCAGCATGTGTCTTTTTTTGTGGTACAAGGGCCTCTCACTGCCGTGGGCCCTCCCATTGCAGAGCACAGGCTCCGGACGTGCAGGCCCAGCAGCCATAGCTCACGGGAACAGCTGCTCCGCGGCATGTGGGATCTCCCCAAATCGGGGCATGAATCCATGTCCCCTGCACTGGCAGGCGGACTCTCATCCACTGCGCCACCAATGAATCCCAGGCTGTCTTTTTGAGTCTCATCCCCTCAGGTGATAGGCCCAGCAGTGGGTATGCTTGATTGAATGGTAGCTCAGTATTTATCTTTACAAGGCACGTCATTTTTGTTTTCATGACTGGCTCTTACCATGTCCCACGTTGAAGCAAGGGTAGGCATTTCTCCAAAGCCCCTTCAGCATTTATTGTTTGCAGAATTTTTGCTGATGGCCATTCTGACTGCTGTGAGCTGATAGGTTTTTGTAATTTGGATCTGCATATCTTTAATTATTCCTAATGTTTAGCATTTTTCCATGCCTTTTAAAATTTCTGGCAGAGAAAAACAGAAAAAAATGGAGAGTACAATTAAACTCTTGAAAATGTCTTCTTGGATGGTTGCCCTCTTTTGAGTTTTTTGGTCAATTTTCGACCACATGTTTGTTTTTGAGGGCAGGTGTTATTCACAGGCCTGCAAGGAGTGTGAATATTTAGTGACCATTAGCAGTGGGTTTAAAGCTGCTGTTGTGGCAAATGGCCACAAGGCGGCCGCGTTTCTCCATTCCCAAGTCTGGTTCCTAGGGCAGCAGAGCCTTTCTGGGACCAATGGAATACAGAAGAAGGCATCATTGAAGTCTAACACAGAATACCATGTCCTGGTGGATGGTAGAATGACCAGTAGGGTCTAGGAATTAGGAACTACTGGATGTATATCCTCGGTGGCTTCACTGACTGTCCTAACATCCTTTACCAGGTCCCCAGCAGCCCACGGGGCTCTCGTGGTCAGGCACCTCCCAGGATATGGGGCTCACCTGAGCAGGGCCCCAGCAGCCAACGGGGTTCTCATGTTCAGGCCACTCCCAGGGTATGGAGCTCACCTGTGAAACTACCCAGCAGCCCACGAGGCTCTCGTGCTTAGGCACCTCCCATGATACAGAGCTGCCCTGGGCAGGTACCATGGCAGGGCTGGGCACACAGGAACCGTGCACATAGCCCTCATTGCAGAGCACCCAAGAACACCTGTCACGCAGAGCTGACACAGAGCACCTCAGAGCAGGACTTGAACTAACAAACAGCAGCTCCGACAGGTCTCTGACCCTGGGCATCACTCTGTGCAGCCTCCCTCTGCCTGGTCTTCCAGAGACTTCCACTGCAGCCGGGGCACCAGGCCTTTGTCTCCAACCATCACCCCTCCTACCCCTGACTCCTGGGTTCCTCTCATTAGGATTAGGCCTTCTTGAAATTGTCTCCCACTCATGGGCCAGATAAAATGATGAGAAAACAAGCCGGAGATGCAGCCCCTTGTCTATCCTGACTCTCTGGAGCCCACACCTGTTCCTTGGAACTGGCCGTTTCAGCGAGGTCCATTTTCTGCAATGGGAGCCACTGAGGGGTGAGGATTGGCTGACCGGAGCAGCCTGTCCCTGCCGGCCAGCCCTCCCCAGGTGTGCCTGGGTTGAGGTCAATATAAACACCGCTCCAGGGAGCAACAGCCCCTGCAGCTGTGCCTGACGCCATATTCTCTGCCCCATCAGCAGTCTCGGGGCTGTGCCGGTGGGAGGGAGTGAGGGGGCACGGTTTTGTGGGTGGCCCGGTGTGAGAGGAGCTCTGCTGGACTTTCTGCAGGAGTCTCCAGACTGCCACCTGCTAAAGAAGAGGATGGGTCACCCATACCTTCCGCTGGAATTTCTCCACGGGCAGAGCTGAGGGAGGAAAAAAGCAGTGGGGGCCAAGACAGGACGGATATCTCAGGCAGGGAAATGGAAAGTTTTCAGAAGAGCGCCTGGGGCCAGGATCATCCTGGCAGGCCTGCAGGCACCAAGTCAGCCTGCGTGCTTTCACTGGTGTGGATCCACGGCCCTTCCTCTATGCTTTCAAGTCCTTGTACATATTCAGGTGTTTTACCTGGGAAGGGTGGGAACAGTTCAGCAGCAGCTGGCTGGGGGCTCAGCTCACGTTTACTCACAGACGCCTATGTACGGTCCCCCAGCTTTGCAATGAGGACGCTCCTTGCGGGGGGGCTGCTGGCTGCATGGGAGATAATTCGGCACCTCCGACCACCTTCAGAATTGTTTACCACTGGAGCAAGTGCCCTGATAGGGTTTTCCTCTGTATAAGTAGTGGGTTCTGTTTATTTTTTCTGTTTTTTTCAAGGTAGATTTTAGTCCTCATTTATGTATTTATAGATATAAGCATGGAAATCATTCATTCATATAAATACATCTGTGTGAAGGGAAGAACATTTTTCTGTTTTATTTTTAAATTTTATTTGTTTTTTAAATATTTGAAATTTAAGGTTATTTATTTTTTTATACAGCAGGTTATTGTTAGTTATCTATTTTATACATATACATGTATACAAGTCAGTCCCAATCTCCCAACTCATCCCACAACCACCACCCCATGGCTTCCCCCCCTTGGTTTCCATACGTTTGTTCTCTAACCCTGTGTCTCTAATTCTGCCCTGCAAACCGGTTCATCTCTACCATTTTTCTAGCTTCCACATATATGCATTAATACGCAATATTTGTTTATCTCTTTCTGACCTACTTCTCTCTGTATGACAGTCTCTAGATCCATCCACGTCTCTACAAATGACCCAGTTTCATTCCTTTTTATGGCTGAGCAATATTCCATTTTATATATGTACCTCAACTTTATCCATTCGTCTGTCTGTGGGCATTTAGCTTGCTTCCATTACCTGGCTATTGTAAATAGTGCTGCAATGAACATTGTGGTGAATGTGTCTTTTGGATTTATGGTTTTCTCTGGGTATATGCCAAGAAGTGGGATTGCTGGATCATATGGTAATTGTATTTTTAGTTTTTTTAATGAACCTCCATACTGTTCTCCATAGTGACTGTATCAATTGACATTCCCACCAATAGTGGAAGAGGGATCCATTTGTCCACACCCTCCGCAGCATTTGTAGTCTGTAGATTTTCTGATGATGCCCATTCTCACAGGTGTGAGGTGATACCTCATTGAAGTTTTGATTTGCATTTCTCTAATAATTAGTGATGTTGAGCAGCTTTTCATGTGCATCTTGGCCATCTCTGAGTCTCCTTTGAAGAAATGTCTATTTAGATATTCTACCCATTTTTGAAGTGGGTTGTTTTTTTTTTAATATTAAGCTGCATGAGCTGTTTACGTATACTGGAGATTAAATCTTTGTCCATTGATTCGTTTTCACATATTTTCTCCCATTCTGAGGGTTGCCTTTTTCCATTCCCATTTTTTAACAAAAAGAAAGAAAGAAAGAAAAAGAAGCAGAACACAAATGTCCGTAAAATATGCCTCTTGAAACTGTCGTTTTGAAACATGGAGGTCTTTTGAATTTTTTGGTCAGTATACGACCCCAGGATTTCTTTTCAGGGCAGGTCTCATTTACAGGCCTGCAATGATTTTGAATATCAACTGACCATTAGCGCTGGGATTCAAGCTGCTGTTGTGTGAAACGGCCTCAAGGTGGCAGCAGTTCCCCTTTACCAAATCTGGTGACTAGGGCAACAGAGCCTCAATGGAAGTCGTGTTCTAGGTTGTAAGTTAGAATGGAATGTGCCAGGAAAAAGACCCTTAAGTTTGTCTCTCTATTTCTTGTTCGTTTTTTTTCATTTAATTTTTATTTTTTATCACAGCAAGTTTGATTACAATGTTTGGCTTGTTGTAGGTGTGCAAGATGTGGTTCTTTTACACATATACATATGTCTGTTCTTCCTGGGATCCTTTTCCCATGTATGTTAGGACAGAATGTTGAGTAGTCTTCTCTTGGTATTCCGTAGGTGTTTGGTGATTATCTCTTTCACCTGTGTTTGTATCTGTCTGTTAACCCCAATATCCTAATGTATCCAATCCTCACACCTTTCCATTGGTGAACCATAAGTTTGTTTAATGAATCTGTGATTGCCCTTCTCTGTGGAAATATCTTCACTAGTATCAATTCTTAGGTAACACCTATAAGTGATATCATACGATATGTGTCTTTCTCTTTCTGACTTACTACAAGTCACGTGATTACCTCTAGACTCCTCTACGGTGCTGCAAATGGCATTGTGTCCTTTTTTTCCTTGGCTAATATTCTGTCTGGACATGTACCAGTTCTTCTTTGTCCACTCATCTGTTGATGGACTTTTTGGTTGCTCCCATGTCATGGCTATGGTAATGCTGTGGCAATGCACATTTGCCTGCCTGTGTCTTTCCAATTCTGGCTTCTTAGGTTATAGGCCCAGGAGTTCGCCTGCTGGATCATATGGTAGCAAAGTGTTTACCTTGTAGAGGCACCGCCATTCTCTTCTCATTAGTGGCTCTTACCAGGTTACGTCCCACTAAAAGTTGAGGTTATGCTCTTCTCCACAACACCTTCAGCGTTTATTCTTTGTAGTAGTTTTTTCTGAAGTTTATTCTGACTAGTGTGAGCTGATACCGCTTTGTGGTTGGATTGGCATGCGTCTCATAATACCTTGAAATTGAGCTTTCTGGCATGTCCTTTGTTCCTTCAAACTGTGAGTACAGCTTACCTCTTCAAATTGTTTTCGGGAAGTATGTGTGACATTTAGAAATATTTTGGCCATTCCCTCCCTCAAGACATTATGAGGGCAGGTTTCACTCACAGCCCTCCAGTACTGGTGCATATGAAGTGACCCTTAGCACAGGTTTTAAAGCTGCTGTTGCAGGTAACGGCCAGAGGGCGGCAGCATTTCTGCTTTTCCCAATCTGTTAACTAGGGAAACAGACCATCCTGGCAGTGGTGTTCCTCGGTTATATATTAGAGTGGAATGTGCCCCATAAAGCTGATGTCTCCTTACTTCTGTTTGTTGTAGAAATTGAATTTATATATTTTTTATTGGAGTCATATCCCATTGTGTTCATGGACCACTTCTTCTTTGAGCATTCCTCTGTTGATGGACATTTTCGTAGCTTCCAAGTGTTGGCTGTGGTCAATATTGCTGGAGTGCAGGATTGCCAGCATGTGTCTTTTTTTGTGGTACATGGGCCTCTCACTGCCGTGGGCCCTCCCATTGCAGAGCACAGGCTCCGGACGTGCAGGCCCAGCAGCCATAGCTCACGGGAACAGCCGCTCCGCGGCATGTGGGATCTCCCCAAATCGGGGCATGAATCCATGTCCCCTGCACTGGCAGGCGGACTCTCATCCACTGCGCCACCAGTGAATCCCAGCCTGTCTTTTTGAGTCTCATCCCCTCAGGTGATAGGCCCAGCAGTGGGTATGCTTGATTGAATGGTAGCTCAGTATTTATCTTTACAAGGCACGTCATTTTTGTTTTCATGACTGGCTCTTACCATGTCCCACGTTGAAGCAAGGGTAGGCATTTCTCCAAAACCCCTTCAGCATTTATTGTTTGCAGAATTTTTGCTGATGGCCATTCTGACTGCTGTGAGCTGATAGGTTTTTGTAATTTGGATCTGCATATCTTTAATTATTCCTAATGTTTAGCATTTTTCCATGCCTTTTAAAATTTCTGGCAGAGAAAAACAGATAAAAACGGAGAGTACAATTAAACTCTTGAAATTGTCTTCTTGGATGGTTGCCCTCTTTTGAATTTTTTGGTCAATTTTCGACCCCATGTTTGTTTTTGAGGGCAGCTGTTATTCACAGGCCTGCAAGGAGTGTGAACATTTAGTGACCATTAGCAGTGGGTTTAAAGCTGCTGTTGTGGCAAATGGCCACAAGGCGGCCGCGTTTCTCCATTCCCAAGTCTGGTTCCTAGGGCAGCAGAGCCTTTCTGGGACCAATGGAATACAGAAGAAGGCATCATTGAAGTCTAACACAGAATACCATGTCCTGGTGGATGGTAGAATGACCAGTAGGGTCTAGGAATTAGGAACTACTGGATGTATATCCTCGGTGGCTTCACTGACTGTCCTAACATCCTTTACCAGGTCCCCAGCAGTCCACGGGGCTCTCGTGGTCAGGCCCCTCCCAGGATATGGGGCTCACCTGAGCAGGGCCCCAGCAGCCAACGGGGTTCTCATGTTCAGGCCACTCCCAGGGTATGGAGCTCACCTGTGAAACTACCCAGCAGCCCATGAGGCTCTCGTGCTTAGGCACCTCCCATGATACAGAGCTGCCCTGGGCAGGTACCATGGCAGGGCTGGGCACACAGGAACCGTGCACATAGCCCTCATTGCAGAGCTCCCCAGAACGCCTGTCACGCAGAGCTGACACAGAGCACCCCAGAGCAGGACTTGAACTAACAAACAGCAGCTCCGACAGGTCTCTGACCCTGGGCATCACTCTGTGCAGCCTCCCTCTGCCTGGTCTCCCAGAGACTTCCACTGCAGCCGGGGCACCAGGCCTTTGTCTCCAACCATCACCCCTCCTCCCCCTGACTCCTGGGTTCCTCTCATTAGGATTAGGCCTTCTTGAAATTGTCTCCCACTCATGGGCCAGATAAAATGATGAGAAAACAAGCCGGAGATGCAGCCCCTTGTCTATCCTGACTCTCTGGAGCCCACACCTGTTCCTTGGAACTGGCCGTTCCAGCGAGGTCCATTTTCTGCAATGGGAGCCACTGAGGGGTGAGGATTGGCTGACCGGAGCAGCCTGTCCCTGCCGGCCAGCCCTCCCCAGGTGTGCCTGGGTTGAGGTCAATATAAACACCGCTCCAGGGAGCAACAGCCCCTGCAGCTGTGCCTGACGCCATATTCTCTGCCCCGTCAGCAGTCTCGGGGCTGTGCCGGTGGGAGGGAGTGAGGGGGCACGGTTTTGTGGGTGGCCCGGTGTGAGAGGAGCTCTGCTGGACTTTCTGCAGGAGTCTCCAGACTGCCACCTGCTAAAGAAGAGGATGGGTCACCCATACCTTCCGCTGGAATTTCTCCGCGGGCAGAGGTGAGGGAGGAAAAAAGCAGTGGGGGCCAAGACAGGACGGATATCTCAGGCAGGGAAATGGAAAGTTTTCAGAAGAGCGCCTGGGGCCAGGATCATCCTGGCAGGCCTGCAGGCACCAAGTCAGCCTGCGTGCTTTCACTGGTGTGGATCCACGGCCCTTCCTCTATGCTTTCAAGTCCTTGTACATATTCAGGTGTTTTACCTGGGAAGGGTGGGAACAGTTCAGCAGCAGCTGGCTGGGGGCTCAGCTCACGTTTACTCACAGACGCCTATGTACGGTCCCCCAGCTTTGCAATGAGGACGCTCCTTGCGGGGGGGCTGCTGGCTGCATGGGAGATAATTCGGCACCACCGACCACATTCAGAATTGTTTACCACTGGAGCAAGTGCCCTGATAGGGTTTTCCTCTGTATAACTAGTGGGTTCTGTTTATTTTTTCTGTTTTTTTCAAGGTAGATTTTAGTCCTCATTTATGTATTTATAGATATAAGCATGGAAATCATTCATTCATATAAATACATCTGTGTGAAGGGAAGAACATTTTTCTGTTTTATTTTTAAATTTTATTTGTTTTTTAAAAATTTGAAATTTAAGGTTATTTATTTTTTTATACAGCAGGTTATTGTTAGTTATCTATTTTATACATATACATGTATACAAGTCAGTCCCAATCTCCCAACTCATCCCACCACCACCACCCCATGGCTTCCCCCCCTTGGTTTCCATACGTTTGTTCTCTAACCCTGTGTCTCTAATTCTGCCCTGCAAACCGGTTGATCTCTACCATTTTTCTAGCTTCCACATATATGCATTAATACGCAATATTTGTTTATCTCTTTCTGACCTACTTCTCTCTGTATGACAGTCTCTAGATCCATCCACGTCTCTACAAATGACCCAGTTTCATTCCTTTTTATGGCTGAGCAATATTCCATTTTATATATGTACCTCAACTTTATCCATTCGTCTGTCTGTGGGCATTTAGCTTGCTTCCATTACCTGGCTATTGTAAATAGTGCTGCAATGAACATTGTGGTGAATGTGTCTTTTGGATTTATGGTTTTCTCTGGGTATATGCCAAGAAGTGGGATTGCTGGATCATATGGTAATTGTATTTTTAGTTTTTTTAATGAACCTCCATACTGTTCTCCATAGTGACTGTATCAATTGACATTCCCACCAATAGTGGAAGAGGGATCCATTTGTCCACACCCTCCGCAGCATTTGTAGTCTGTAGATTTTCTGATGATGCCCATTCTCACAGGTGTGAGGTGATACCTCATTGAAGTTTTGATTTGCATTTCTCTAATAATTAGTGATGTTGAGCAGCTTTTCATGTGCATCTTGGCCATCTCTGAGTCTCCTTTGAAGAAATGTCTATTTAGATATTCTACCCATTTTTGAAGTGGGTTGTTTTTTTTTTAATATTAAGCTGCATGAGCTGTTTACGTATACTGGAGATTAAATCTTTGTCCATTGATTCGTTTTCACATATTTTCTCCCATTCTGAGGGTTGCCTTTTTCCATTCCCATTTTTTAACAAAAAGAAAGAAAGAAAGAAAAAGAAGCAGAACACAAATGTCCGTAAAATATGCCTCTTGAAACTGTAGTTTTGAAACATGGAGGTCTTTTGAATTTTTTGGTCAGTATACGACCCCAGGATTTCTTTTCAGGGCAGGTCTCATTTACAGGCCTGCAATGATTTTGAATATCAACTGACCATTAGCGCTGGGATTCAAGCTGCTGTTGTGTGAAACGGCCTCAAGGTGGCAGCAGTTCCCCTTTACCAAATCTGGTGACTAGGGCAACAGAGCCTCAATGGAAGTCGTGTTCTAGGTTGTAAGTTAGAATGGAATGTGCCAGGAAAAAGACCCTTAAGTTTGTCTCACTATTTCTTGTTCGTTTTTTTTCATTTAATTTTTATTTTTTATCACAGCAAGTTTGATTACAATGTTTGGCTTGTTGTAGGTGTGCAAGATGTGGTTCTTTTACACATATACATATGTCTGTTCTTCCTGGGATCCTTTTCCCATGTATGTTAGGACAGAATGTTGAGTAGTCTTCTCTTGGTATTCCGTAGGTGTTTGGTGATTATCTCTTTCACCTGTGTTTGTATCTGTCTGTTAACCCCAATATCCTAATGTATCCAATCCTCACACCTTTCCATTGGTGAACCATAAGTTTGTTTAATGAATCTGTGATTGCCCTTCTCTGTGGAAATATCTTCACTAGTATCAATTCTTAGGTAACACCTATAAGTGATATCATACGATATGTGTCTTTCTCTTTCTGACTTACTACAAGTCACGTGATTACCTCTAGACTCCTCTACGGTGCTGCAAATGGCATTGTGTCCTTTTTTTCCTTGGCTAATATTCTGTCTGCACATGTACCAGTTCTTCTTTGTCCACTCATCTGTTGATGGACTTTTTGGTTGCTCCCATGTCATGGCTATGGTAATGCTGCGGCAATGCACATTTGCCTGCCTGTGTCTTTCCAATTCTGGCTTCTTAGGTTATAGGCCCAGGAGTTCGCCTGCTGGATCATATGGTAGCAAAGTGTTTACCTTGTAGAGGCACCGCCATTCTCTTCTCATTAGTGGCTCTTACCAGGTTACGTCCCACTAAAAGTTGAGGTTATGCTCTTCTCCACAACACCTTCAGCGTTTATTCTTTGTAGTAGTTTTTTCTGAAGTTTATTCTGACTAGTGTGAGCTGATACCGCTTTGTGGTTGGATTGGCATGCGTCTCATAATACCTTGAAATTGAGCTTTCTGGCATGTCCTTTGTTCCTTCAAACTGTGAGTACAGCTTACCTCTTCAAATTGTTTTCGGGAAGTATGTGTGACATTTAGAAATATTTTGGCCATTCCCTCCCTCAAGACATTATGAGGGCAGGTTTCACTCACAGCCCTCCAGTACTGGTGCATATGAAGTGACCCTTAGCACAGGTTTTAAAGCTGCTGTTGCAGGTAACGGCCAGAGGGCGGCAGCATTTCTGCTTTTCCCAATCCGTTAACTAGGGAAACAGACCATCCTGGCAGTGGTGTTCCTCGGTTATATATTAGAGTGGAATGTGCCCCAAAAAGCTGATGTCTCCTTACTTCTGTTTGTTGTAGAAATTGAATTTATATATTTTTTTATTGGAGTCATATCCCATTGTGTTCATGGACCACTTCTACTTTGAGCATTCCTCTGTTGATGGACATTTTCGTAGCTTCCAAGTGTTGGCTGTGGTCAATATTGCTGGAGTGCAGGATTGCCAGCATGTGTCTTTTTTTGTGGTACATGGGCCTCTCACTGCCGTGGGCCCTCCCATTGCAGAGCACAGGCTCCGGACGTGCAGGCCCAGCAGCCATAGCTCACGGGAACAGCTGCTCCGCGGCATGTGGGATCTCCCCAAATCGGGGCATGAATCCATGTCCCCTGCACTGGCAGGCGGACTCTCATCCACTGCGCCACCAATGAATCCCAGGCTGTCTTTTTGAGTCTCATCCCCTCAGGTGATAGGCCCAGCAGCGGGTATGCTTGATTGAATGGTAGCTCAGTATTTATCTTTACAAGGCACGTCATTTTTGTTTTCATGACTGGCTCTTACCATGTCCCACGTTGAAGCAAGGGTAGGCATTTCTCCAAAGCCCCTTCAGCATTTATTGTTTGCAGAATTTTTGCTGATGGCCATTCTGACTGCTGTGAGCTGATAGGTTTTTGTAATTTGGATCTGCATATCTTTAATTATTCCTAATGTTTAGCATTTTTCCATGCCTTTTAAAATTTCTGGCAGAGAAAAACAGAAAAAAATGGAGAGTACAATTAAACTCTTGAAATTGTCTTCTTGGATGGTTGCCCTCTTTTGAGTTTTTTGGTCAATTTTTGACCACATGTTTGTTTTTGAGGGCAGGTGTTATTCACAGGCCTGCAAGGAGTGTGAATATTTAGTGACCATTAGCAGTGGGTTTAAAGCTGCTGTTGTGGCAAATGGCCACAAGGCGGCCGCGTTTCTCCATTCCCAAGTCTGGTTCCTAGGGCAGCAGAGCCTTTCTGGGACCAATGGAATACAGAAGAAGGCATCATTGAAGTCTAACACAGAATACCATGTCCTGGTGGATGGTAGAATGACCAGTATGGTCTAGGAATTAGGAACTACTGGATGTATACCTCGGTGGCTTCACTGACTGTCCTAACATCCTTTACCAGGTCCCCAGCAGCCCACGGGGCTCTCGTGGTCAGGCCCCTCCCAGGATATGGGGCTCACCTGAGCAGGGCCCCAGCAGCCAACGGGGTTCTCATGTTCAGGCCACTCCCAGGGTATGGAGCTCACCTGTGAAACTACCCAGCAGCCCACGAGGCTCTCGTGCTTAGGCACCTCCCATGATACACAGCTGCCCTGGGCAGGTACCATGGCAGGGCTGGGCACACAGGAACCGTGCACGTAGCCCTCATTGCAGAGCACCCCAGAACGCCTGTCACGCAGAGCTGACACAGAGCACCCCAGAGCAGGACTTGAACTAACAAACAGCAGCTCCGACAGGTCTCTGACCCTGGGCATCACTCTGTGCAGCCTCCCTCTGCCTGGTCTCCCAGAGACTTCCACTGCAGCCGGGGCACCAGGCCTTTGTCTCCAACCATCACCCCTCCTCCCCCTGACTCCTGGGTTCCTCTCATTAGGATTAGGCCTTCTTGAAATTGTCTCCCACTCATGGGCCAGATAAAATGATGAGAAAACAAGCCGGAGATGCAGCCCCTTGTCTATCCTGACTCTCTGGGTCCCACACCTGTTCCTTGGAACTGGCCGTTTCAGCGAGGTCCATTTTCTGCAATGGGAGCCACTGAGGGGTGAGGATTGGCTGACCGGAGCAGCCTGTCCCTGCCGGCCAGCCCTCCCCAGGTGTGCCTGGGTTGAGGTCAATATAAACACCGCTCCAGGGAGCAACAGCCCCTGCAGCTGTGCCTGACGCCATATTCTCTGCCCCGTCAGCAGTCTCGGGGCTGTGCCGGTGGGAGGGAGTGAGGGGGCACGGTTTTGTGGGTGGCCCGGTGTGAGAGGAGCTCTGCTGGACTTTCTGCAGGAGTCTCCAGACTGCCACCTGCTAAAGAAGAGGATGGGTCACCCATACCTTCCGCTGGAATTTCTCCGCGGGCAGAGGTGAGGGAGGAAAAAAGCAGTGGGGGCCAAGACAGGACGGATATCTCAGGCAGGGAAATGGAAAGTTTTCAGAAGAGCGCCTGGGGCCAGGATCATCCTGGCAGGCCTGCAGGCACCAAGTCAGCCTGCGTGCTTTCACTGGTGTGGATCCACGGCCCTTCCTCTATGCTTTCAAGTCCTTGTACATATTCAGGTGTTTTACCTGGGAAGGGTGGGAACAGTTCAGCAGCAGCTGGCTGGGGGCTCAGCTCACGTTTACTCACAGACGCCTATGTACGGTCCCCCAGCTTTGCAATGAGGACGCTCCTTGCGGGGGGGCTGCTGGCTGCATGGGAGATAATTCGGCACCACCGACCACATTCAGAATTGTTTACCACTGGAGCAAGTGCCCTGATAGGGTTTTCCTCTGTATAACTAGTGGGTTCTGTTTATTTTTTCTGTTTTTTTCAAGGTAGATTTTAGTCCTCATTTATGTATTTATAGATATAAGCATGGAAATCATTCATTCATATAAATACATCTGTGTGAAGGGAAGAACATTTTTCTGTTTTATTTTTAAATTTTATTTGTTTTTTAAAAATTTGAAATTTAAGGTTATTTATTTTTTTATACAGCAGGTTATTGTTAGTTATCTATTTTATACATATACATGTATACAAGTCAGTCCCAATCTCCGAACTCATCCCACCACCACCACCCCATGGCTTCCACCCCTTGGTTTCCATACGTTTGTTCTCTAACCCTGTGTCTCTAATTCTGCCCTGCAAACCGGTTCATCTCTACCATTTTTCTAGCTTCCACATATATGCATTAATACGCAATATTTGTTTATCTCTTTCTGACCTACTTCTCTCTGTATGACAGTCTCTAGATCCATCCACGTCTCTACAAATGACCCAGTTTCATTCCTTTTTATGGCTGAGCAATATTCCATTTTATATATGTACCTCAACTTTATCCATTCGTCTGTCTGTGGGCATTTAGCTTGCTTCCATTACCTGGCTATTGTAAATAGTGCTGCAATGAACATTGTGGTGAATGTGTCTTTTGGATTTATGGTTTTCTCTGGGTATATGCCAAGAAGTGGGATTGCTGGATCATATGGTAATTGTATTTTTAGTTTTTTTAATGAACCTCCATACTGTTCTCCATAGTGACTGTATCAATTGACATTCCCACCAATAGTGGAAGAGGGATCCATTTGTCCACACCCTCCGCAGCATTTGTAGTCTGTAGATTTTCTGATGATGCCCATTCTCACAGGTGTGAGGTGATACCTCATTGAAGTTTTGATTTGCATTTCTCTAATAATTAGTGATGTTGAGCAGCTTTTCATGTGCATCTTGGCCATCTCTGAGTCTCCTTTGAAGAAATGTCTATTTAGATATTCTACCCATTTTTGAAGTGGGTTGTTTTTTTTTTAATATTAAGCTGCATGAGCTGTTTACGTATACTGGAGATTAAATCTTTGTCCATTGATTCGTTTTCACATATTTTCTCCCATTCTGAGGGTTGCCTTTTTCCATTCCCATTTTTTAACAAAAAGAAAGAAAGAAAGAAAAAGAAGCAGAACACAAATGTCCGTAAAATATGCCTCTTGAAACTGTAGTTTTGAAACATGGAGGTCTTTTGAATTTTTTGGTCAGTATACGACCCCAGGATTTCTTTTCAGGGCAGGTCTCATTTACAGGCCTGCAATGATTTTGAATATCAACTGACCATTAGCGCTGGGATTCAAGCTGCTGTTGTGTGAAACGGCCTCAAGGTGGCAGCAGTTCCCCTTTACCAAATCTGGTGACTAGGGCAACAGAGCCTCAATGGAAGTCGTGTTCTAGGTTGTAAGTTAGAATGGAATGTGCCAGGAAAAAGACCCTTAAGTTTGTCTCACTATTTCTTGTTCGTTTTTTTTCATTTAATTTTTATTTTTTATCACAGCAAGTTTGATTACAATGTTTGGCTTGTTGTAGGTGTGCAAGATGTGGTTCTTTTACACATATACATATGTCTGTTCTTCCTGGGATCCTTTTCCCATGTATGTTAGGACAGAATGTTGAGTAGTCTTCTCTTGGTATTCCGTAGGTGTTTGGTGATTATCTCTTTCACCTGTGTTTGTATCTGTCTGTTAACCCCAATATCCTAATGTATCCAATCCTCACACCTTTCCATTGGTGAACCATAAGTTTGTTTAATGAATCTGTGATTGCCCTTCTCTGTGGAAATATCTTCACTAGTATCAATTCTTAGGTAACACCTATAAGTGATATCATACGATATGTGTCTTTCTCTTTCTGACTTACTACAAGTCACGTGATTACCTCTAGACTCCTCTACGGTGCTGCAAATGGCATTGTGTCCTTTTTTTCCTTGGCTAATATTCTGTCTGCACATGTACCAGTTCTTCTTTGTCCACTCATCTGTTGATGGACTTTTTGGTTGCTCCCATGTCATGGCTATGGTAATGCTGCGGCAATGCACATTTGCCTGCCTGTGTCTTTCCAATTCTGGCTTCTTAGGTTATAGGCCCAGGAGTTCGCCTGCTGGATCATATGGTAGCAAAGTGTTTACCTTGTAGAGGCACCGCCATTCTCTTCTCATTAGTGGCTCTTACCAGGTTACGTCCCACTAAAAGTTGAGGTTATGCTCTTCTCCACAACACCTTCAGCGTTTATTCTTTGTAGTAGTTTTTTCTGAAGTTTATTCTGACTAGTGTGAGCTGATACCGCTTTGTGGTTGGATTGGCATGCGTCTCATAATACCTTGAAATTGAGCTTTCTGGCATGTCCTTTGTTCCTTCAAACTGTGAGTACAGCTTACCTCTTCAAATTGTTTTCGGGAAGTATGTGTGACATTTAGAAATATTTTGGCCATTCCCTCCCTCAAGACATTATGAGGGCAGGTTTCACTCACAGCCCTCCAGTACTGGTGCATATGAAGTGACCCTTAGCACAGGTTTTAAAGCTGCTGTTGCAGGTAACGGCCAGAGGGCGGCAGCATTTCTGCTTTTCCCAATCCGTTAACTAGGGAAACAGACCATCCTGGCAGTGGTGTTCCTCGGTTATATATTAGAGTGGAATGTGCCCCAAAAAGCTGATGTCTCCTTACTTCTGTTTGTTGTAGAAATTGAATTTATATATTTTTTTATTGGAGTCATATCCCATTGTGTTCATGGACCACTTCTACTTTGAGCATTCCTCTGTTGATGGACATTTTCGTAGCTTCCAAGTGTTGGCTGTGGTCAATATTGCTGGAGTGCAGGATTGCCAGCATGTGTCTTTTTTTGTGGTACATGGGCCTCTCACTGCCGTGGGCCCTCCCATTGCAGAGCACAGGCTCCGGACGTGCAGGCCCAGCAGCCATAGCTCACGGGAACAGCTGCTCCGCGGCATGTGGGATCTCCCCAAATCGGGGCATGAATCCATGTCCCCTGCACTGGCAGGCGGACTCTCATCCACTGCGCCACCAATGAATCCCAGGCTGTCTTTTTGAGTCTCATCCCCTCAGGTGATAGGCCCAGCAGCGGGTATGCTTGATTGAATGGTAGCTCAGTATTTATCTTTACAAGGCACGTCATTTTTGTTTTCATGACTGGCTCTTACCATGTCCCACGTTGAAGCAAGGGTAGGCATTTCTCCAAAGCCCCTTCAGCATTTATTGTTTGCAGAATTTTTGCTGATGGCCATTCTGACTGCTGTGAGCTGATAGGTTTTTGTAATTTGGATCTGCATATCTTTAATTATTCCTAATGTTTAGCATTTTTCCATGCCTTTTAAAATTTCTGGCAGAGAAAAACAGAAAAAAATGGAGAGTACAATTAAACTCTTGAAATTGTCTTCTTGGATGGTTGCCCTCTTTTGAGTTTTTTGGTCAATTTTTGACCACATGTTTGTTTTTGAGGGCAGGTGTTATTCACAGGCCTGCAAGGAGTGTGAATATTTAGTGACCATTAGCAGTGGGTTTAAAGCTGCTGTTGTGGCAAATGGCCACAAGGCGGCCGCGTTTCTCCATTCCCAAGTCTGGTTCCTAGGGCAGCAGAGCCTTTCTGGGACCAATGGAATACAGAAGAAGGCATCATTGAAGTCTAACACAGAATACCATGTCCTGGTGGATGGTAGAATGACCAGTATGGTCTAGGAATTAGGAACTACTGGATGTATACCTCGGTGGCTTCACTGACTGTCCTAACATCCTTTACCAGGTCCCCAGCAGCCCACGGGGCTCTCGTGGTCAGGCCCCTCCCAGGATATGGGGCTCACCTGAGCAGGGCCCCAGCAGCCAACGGGGTTCTCATGTTCAGGCCACTCCCAGGGTATGGAGCTCACCTGTGAAACTACCCAGCAGCCCACGAGGCTCTCGTGCTTAGGCACCTCCCATGATACACAGCTGCCCTGGGCAGGTACCATGGCAGGGCTGGGCACACAGGAACCGTGCACGTAGCCCTCATTGCAGAGCACCCCAGAACGCCTGTCACGCAGAGCTGACACAGAGCACCTCAGAGCAGGACTTGAACTAACAAACAGCAGCTCCGACAGGTCTCTGACCCTGGGCATCACTCTGTGCAGCCTCCCTCTGCCTGGTCTTCCAGAGACTTCCACTGCAGCCGGGGCACCAGGCCTTTGTCTCCAACCATCACCCCTCCTCCCCCTGACTCCTGGGTTCCTCTCATTAGGATTAGGCCTTCTTGAAATTGTCTCCCACTCATGGGCCAGATAAAATGATGAGAAAACAAGCCGGAGATGCAGCCCCTTGTCTATCCTGACTCTCTGGAGCCCACACCTGTTCCTTGGAACTGGCCGTTTCAGCGAGGTCCATTTTCTGCAATGGGAGCCACTGAGGGGTGAGGATTGGCTGACCGGAGCAGCCTGTCCCTGCCGGCCAGCCCTCCCCAGGTGTGCCTGGGTTGAGGTCAATATAAACACCGCTCCAGGGAGCAACAGCCCCTGCAGCTGTGCCTGACGCCATATTCTCTGCCCCGTCAGCAGTCTCGGGGCTGTGCCGGTGGGAGGGAGTGAGGGGGCACGGTTTTGTGGGTGGCCCGGTGTGAGAGGAGCTCTGCTGGACTTTCTGCAGGAGTCTCCAGACTGCCACCTGCTAAAGAAGAGGATGGGTCACCCATACCTTCCGCTGGAATTTCTCCGCGGGCAGAGGTGAGGGAGGAAAAAAGCAGTGGGGGCCAAGACAGGACGGATATCTCAGGCAGGGAAATGGAAAGTTTTCAGAAGAGCGCCTGGGGCCAGGATCATCCTGGCAGGCCTGCAGGCACCAAGTCAGCCTGCGTGCTTTCACTGGTGTGGATCCACGGCCCTTCCTCTATGCTTTCAAGTCCTTGTACATATTCAGGTGTTTTACCTGGGAAGGGTGGGAACAATTCAGCAGCAGCTGGCTGGGGGCTCAGCTCACGTTTACTCACAGACGCCTATGTACGGTCCCCCAGCTTTGCAATGAGGACGCTCCTTGCGGGGTGGCTGCTGGCTGCATGGGAGATAATTCGGCACCTCTGACCACCTTCAGAATTGTTTACCACTGGAGCAAGTGCCCTGATAGGGTTTTCCTCTGTATAACTAGTGGGTTCTGTTTATTTTTTCTGTTTTTTTCAAGGTAGATTTTAGTCCTCATTTATGTATTTATAGATATAAGCATGGAAATCATTCATTCATATAAATACATCTGTGTGAAGGGAAGAACATTTTTCTGTTTTATTTTTAAATTTTATTTGTTTTTTAAATATTTGAAATTTAAGGTTATTTATTTTTTTATACAGCAGGTTATTGTTACTTATCTATTTTATACATATACATGTATACAAGTCAGTCCCAATCTCCCAACTCATCCCACCACCACCACCCCATGGCTTCCCCCCCTTGGTTTCCATACATTTGTTCTCTAACCCTGTGTCTCTAATTCTGCCCTGCAAACCGGTTGATCTCTACCATTTTTCTAGCTTCCACATATATGCATTAATACGCAATATTTGTTTTTCTCTTTCTGACCTACTCCTCTCTGTATGACAGTCTCTAGATCCATCCAAGTGTCTACAAATGACCCAGTTTCATTCCTTTTTATGGCTGAGCAATATTCCATTTTATATATGTACCACATCTTTATCCATTCGTCTGTCTGTGGGCATTTAGCTTGCTTCCATTACCTGGCTATTGTAAATAGTGCTGCAATGAACATTGTGGTGCATGTGTCTTTTTGATTTATGGTTTTCTCTGAGTATATGCCCAGAAGTGGGATTGCTGGATCATATGGTAATTGTATTTTTAGTTTTTTTAATGAACCTCCATACTGTTCTCCATAGTGACTGTATCAATTGACATTCCCACCAATAGTGGAAGAGGGATCCATTTGTCCACACCCTCCGCAGCATTTGTAGTTTGTAGATTTTCTGATGATGCCCATTCTAACAGGTGTGAGGTGATACCTCATTGAAGTTTTGATTTGCATTTCTCTAATAATTAGTGATGTTGAGCAGCTTTTCATGTGCATCTTGGCCATCTCTGAGTCTCCTTTGAAGAAATGTCTATTTAGATATTCTACCCATTTTTGAAGTGGGTTGTTTTTTTTTTTTTAATATTAAGCTGCATGAGCTGTTTATGTATACTGGAGATTAAACCTTTGTCCATTGATTCGTTTTCACATATTTTCTCCCATTCTGAGGGTTGCCTTTTTCCATTCCCATTTTTTAACAAAAAGAAAGAAAGAAAGAAAAAGAAGCAGAACACAAATGTCCGTAAAATATGCCTCTTGAAACTGTCGTTTTGAAACATGGAGGTCTTTTGAATTTTTTGGTCAGTATACGACCCCAGGATTTCTTTTCAGGGCAGGTCTCATTTACAGGCCTGCAATGATTTTGAATATCAACTGACCATTAGCGCTGGGATTCAAGCTGCTGTTGTGTGAAACGGCCACAAGGTGGCAGCAGTTCCCCTTTACCGAATCTGGTGACTAGGGCAACAGAGCCTCAATGGAAGTCGTGTTCTAGGTTGTAAGTTAGAATGGAATGTGCCAGGAAAAAGACCCTTAAGTTTGTCTCACTATTTCTTGTTCGTTTTTTTTCATTTAATTTTTATTTTTTATCACAGCAAGTTTGATTACAATGTTTGGCTTGTTGTAGGTGTGCAAGATGTGGTTCTTTTACACATATACATATGTCTGTTCTTCCTGGGATCCTTTTCCCATGTATGTTAGGACAGAATGTTGAGTAGTCTTCTCTTGGTATTCCGTAGGTGTTTGGTGATTATCTCTTTCACCTGTGTTTGTATCTGTCTGTTAACCCCAATATCCTAATGTATCCAATCCTCACACCTTTCCATTGGTGAACCATAAGTTTGTTTAATGAATCTGTGATTGCCCTTCTCTGTGGAAATATCTTCACTAGTATCAATTCTTAGGTAACACCTATAAGTGATATCATACGATATGTGTCTTTCTCTTTCTGACTTACTACAAGTCACGTGATTACCTCTAGACTCCTCTACGGTGCTGCAAATGGCATTGTGTCCTTATTTTCCTTGGCTAATATTCTGTCTGGACATGTACCAGTTCTTCTTTGTCCACTCATCTGTTGATGGACTTTTTGGTTGCTCCCATGTCATGGCTATGGTAATGCTGCGGCAATGCACATTTGCCTGCCTGTGTCTTTCCAATTCTGGCTTCTTAGGTTATAGGCCCAGGAGTTCGCCTGCTGGATCATATGGTAGCAAAGTGTTTACCTTGTAGAGGCACCGCCATTCTGTTCTCATTAGTGGCTCTTACCAGGTTACGTCCCACTAAAAGTTGAGGTTATGCTCTTCTCCACAACACCTTCAGCGTTTATTCTTTGTAGTAGTTTTTTCTGAAGTTTATTCTGACTAGTGTGAGCTGATACCGCTTTGTGGTTGGATTGGCATGCGTCTCATAATACCTTGAAATTGAGCTTTCTGGCATGTCCTTTGTTCCTTCAAACTGTGAGTACAGCTTACCTCTTCAAATTGTATTCGGGAAGTATGTGTGACATTTAGAAATATTTTGGCCATTCCCTCCCTCAAGACATTATGAGGGCAGGTTTCACTCACAGCCCTCCAGTACTGGTGCATATGAAGTGACCCTTAGCACAGGTTTTAAAGCTGCTGTTGCAGGTAACGGCCAGAGGGCGGCAGCATTTCTGCTTTTCCCAATCTGTTAACTAGGGAAACAGACCATCCTGGCAGTGGTGTTCCTCGGTTATATATTAGAGTGGAATGTGCCCCAAAAAGCTGATGTCTCCTTATTTCTGTTTGTTGTAGAAATTGAATTTATATATTTTTTTATTGGAGTCATATCCCATTGTGTTCATGGACCACTTCTTCTTTGAGCATTCCTCTGTTGATGGACATTTTCGTAGCTTCCAAGTGTGGGCTATGGTCAATATTGCTGGAATGCAGGATTGCCCGCATGTGTCTTTTTTTGTGGTACATGGGCCTCTCACTGCCGTGGGCCCTCCCATTGCAGAGCACAGGCTCCGGACGTGCAGGCCCAGCAGCCATAGCTCACGGGAACAGCCGCTCCGCGGCATGTGGGATCTCCCCAAATCGGGGCATGAATCCATGTCCCCTGCACTGGCAGGCGGACTCTCATCCACTGCGCCACCAGTGAATCCCAGCCTGTCTTTTTGAGTCTCATCCCCTCAGGTGATAGGCCCAGCAGTGGGTATGCTTGATTGAATGGTAGCTCAGTATTTATCTTTACAAGGCACGTCATTTTTGTTTTCATGACTGGCTCTTACCATGTCCCACGTTGAAGCAAGGGTAGGCATTTCTCCAAAACCCCTTCAGCATTTATTGTTTGCAGAATTTTTGCTGATGGCCATTCTGACTGCTGTGAGCTGATAGGTTTTTGTAATTTGGATCTGCATATCTTTAATTATTCCTAATGTTTAGCATTTTTCCATGCCTTTTAAAATTTCTGGCAGAGAAAAACAGAAAAAAACGGAGAGTACAATTAAACTCTTGAAATTGTCTTCTTGGATGGTTGCCCTCTTTTGAATTTTTTGGTCAATTTTCGACCCCATGTTTCTTTTTGAGGGCAGGTGTTATTCACAGGCCTGCAAGGAGTGTGAACATTTAGTGACCATTAGCAGTGGGTTTAAAGCTGCTGTTGTGGCAAATGGCCACAAGGCGGCCGCGTTTCTCCATTCCCAAGTCTGGTTCCTAGGGCAGCAGAGCCTTTCTGGGACCAATGGAATACAGAAGAAGGCATCATTGAAGTCTAACACAGAATACCATGTCCTGGTGGATGGTAGAATGACCAGTAGGGTCTAGGAATTAGGAACTACTGGATGTATATCCTCGGTGGCTTCACTGACTGTCCTAACATCCTTTACCAGGTCCCCAGCAGTCCACGGGGCTCTCGTGGTCAGGCCCCTCCCAGGATATGGGGCTCACCTGAGCAGGGCCCCAGCAGCCAACGGGGTTCTCATGTTCAGGCCACTCCCAGGGTATGGAGCTCACCTGTGAAACTACCCAGCAGCCCATGAGGCTCTCGTGCTTAGGCACCTCCCATGATACACAGCTGCCCTGGGCAGGTACCATGGCAGGGCTGGGCACACAGGAACCGTGCACATAGCCCTCATTGCAGAGCACCCCAGAACGCCTGTCACGCAGAGCTGACACAGAGCACCCCAGAGCAGGACTTGAACTAACAAACAGCAGCTCCGACAGGTCTCTGACCCTGGGCATCACTCTGTGCAGCCTCCCTCTGCCTGGTCTTCCAGAGACTTCCACTGCAGCCGGGGCACCAGGCCTTTGTCTCCAACCATCACCCCTCCTCCCCCTGACTCCTGGGTTCCTCTCATTAGGATTAGGCCTTCTTGAAATTGTCTCCCACTCATGGGCCAGATAAAATGATGAGAAAACAAGCCGGAGATGCAGCCCCTTGTCTATCCTGACTCTCTGGGTCCCACACCTGTTCCTTGGAACTGGCCGTTTCAGCGAGGTCCATTTTCTGCAATGGGAGCCACTGAGGGGTGAGGATTGGCTGACCGGAGCAGCCTGTCCCTGCCGGCCAGCCCTCCCCAGGTGTGCCTGGGTTGAGGTCAATATAAACACCGCTCCAGGGAGCAACAGCCCCTGCAGCTGTGCCTGACGCCATATTCTCTGCCCCGTCAGCAGTCTCGGGGCTGTGCCGGTGGGAGGGAGTGAGGGGGCACGGTTTTGTGGGTGGCCCGGTGTGAGAGGAGCTCTGCTGGACTTTCTGCAGGAGTCTCCAGACTGCCACCTGCTAAAGAAGAGGATGGGTCACCCATACCTTCCGCTGGAATTTCTCCGCGGGCAGAGGTGAGGGAGGAAAAAAGCAGTGGGGGCCAAGACAGGACGGATATCTCAGGCAGGGAAATGGAAAGTTTTCAGAAGAGCGCCTGGGGCCAGGATCATCCTGGCAGGCCTGCAGGCACCAAGTCAGCCTGCGTGCTTTCACTGGTGTGGATCCACGGCCCTTCCTCTATGCTTTCAAGTCCTTGTACATATTCAGGTGTTTTACCTGGGAAGGGTGGGAACAATTCAGCAGCAGCTGGCTGGGGGCTCAGCTCACGTTTACTCACAGACGCCTATGTACGGTCCCCCAGCTTTGCAATGAGGACGCTCCTTGCGGGGTGGCTGCTGGCTGCATGGGAGATAATTCGGCACCTCTGACCACCTTCAGAATTGTTTACCACTGGAGCAAGTGCCCTGATAGGGTTTTCCTCTGTATAACTAGTGGGTTCTGTTTATTTTTTCTGTTTTTTTCAAGGTAGATTTTAGTCCTCATTTATGTATTTATAGATATAAGCATGGAAATCATTCATTCATATAAATACATCTGTGTGAAGGGAAGAACATTTTTCTGTTTTATTTTTAAATTTTATTTGTTTTTTAAATATTTGAAATTTAAGGTTATTTATTTTTTTATACAGCAGGTTATTGTTACTTATCTATTTTATACATATATATGTATACAAGTCAGTCCCAATCTCCCAACTCATCCCACCACCACCACCCCATGGCTTCCCCCCCTTGGTTTCCATACATTTGTTCTCTAACCCTGTGTCTCTAATTCTGCCCTGCAAACCGGTTGATCTCTACCATTTTTCTAGCTTCCACATATATGCATTAATACGCAATATTTGTTTTTCTCTTTCTGACCTACTCCTCTCTGTATGACAGTCTCTAGATCCATCCACGTGTCTACAAATGACCCAGTTTCATTCCTTTTTATGGCTGAGCAATATTCCATTTTATATATGTACCACATCTTTATCCATTCGTCTGTCTGTGGGCATTTAGCTTGCTTCCATTACCTGGCTATTGTAAATAGTGCTGCAATGAACATTGTGGTGCATGTGTCTTTTTGATTTATGGTTTTCTCTGAGTATATGCCCAGAAGTGGGATTGCTGGATCATATGGTAATTGTATTTTTAGTTTTTTTAATGAACCTCCATACTGTTCTCCATAGTGACTGTATCAATTGACATTCCCACCAATAGTGGAAGAGGGATCCATTTGTCCACACCCTCCGCAGCATTTGTAGTTTGTAGATTTTCTGATGATGCCCATTCTAACAGGTGTGAGGTGATACCTCATTGAAGTTTTGATTTGCATTTCTCTAATAATTAGTGATGTTGAGCAGCTTTTCATGTGCATCTTGGCCATCTCTGAGTCTCCTTTGAAGAAATGTCTATTTAGATATTCTACCCATTTTTGAAGTGGGTTGTTTTTTTTTTTTAATATTAAGCTGCATGAGCTGTTTATGTATACTGGAGATTAAACCTTTGTCCATTGATTCGTTTTCACATATTTTCTCCCATTCTGAGGGTTGCCTTTTTCCATTCCCATTTTTTAACAAAAAGAAAGAAAGAAAGAAAAAGAAGCAGAACACAAATGTCCGTAAAATATGCCTCTTGAAACTGTCGTTTTGAAACATGGAGGTCTTTTGAATTTTTTGGTCAGTATACGACCCCAGGATTTCTTTTCAGGGCAGGTCTCATTTACAGGCCTGCAATGATTTTGAATATCAACTGACCATTAGCGCTGGGATTCAAGCTGCTGTTGTGTGAAACGGCCACAAGGTGGCAGCAGTTCCCCTTTACCGAATCTGGTGACTAGGGCAACAGAGCCTCAATGGAAGTCGTGTTCTAGGTTGTAAGTTAGAATGGAATGTGCCAGGAAAAAGACCCTTAAGTTTGTCTCACTATTTCTTGTTCGTTTTTTTTCATTTAATTTTTATTTTTTATCACAGCAAGTTTGATTACAATGTTTGGCTTGTTGTAGGTGTGCAAGATGTGGTTCTTTTACACATATACATATGTCTGTTCTTCCTGGGATCCTTTTCCCATGTATGTTAGGACAGAATGTTGAGTAGTCTTCTCTTGGTATTCCGTAGGTGTTTGGTGATTATCTCTTTCACCTGTGTTTGTATCTGTCTGTTAACCCCAATATCCTAATGTATCCAATCCTCACACCTTTCCATTGGTGAACCATAAGTTTGTTTAATGAATCTGTGATTGCCCTTCTCTGTGGAAATATCTTCACTAGTATCAATTCTTAGGTAACACCTATAAGTGATATCATACGACATGTGTCTTTCTCTTTCTGACTTACTACAAGTCACGTGATTACCTCTAGACTCCTCTACGGTGCTGCAAATGGCATTGTGTCCTTATTTTCCTTGGCTAATATTCTGTCTGGACATGTACCAGTTCTTCTTTGTCCACTCATCTGTTGATGGACATTTTGGTTGCTCCCATGTCATGGCTATGGTAATGCTGCGGCAATGCACATTTGCCTGCCTGTGTCTTTCCAATTCTGGCTTCTTAGGTTATAGGCCCAGGAGTTCGCCTGCTGGATCATATGGTAGCAAAGTGTTTACCTTGTAGAGGCACCGCCATTCTCTTCTCATTAGTGGCTCTTACCAGGTTACGTCCCACTAAAAGTTGAGGTTATGCTCTTCTCCACAACACCTTCAGCGTTTATTCTTTGTAGTAGTTTTTTCTGAAGTTTATTCTGACTAGTGTGAGCTGATACCGCTTTGTGGTTGGATTGGCATGCGTCTCATAATACCTTGAAATTGAGCTTTCTGGCATGTCCTTTGTTCCTTCAAACTGTGAGTACAGCTTACCTCTTCAAATTGTTTTCGGGAAGTATGTGTGACATTTAGAAATATTTTGGCCATTCCCTCCCTCAAGACATTATGAGGGCAGGTTTCACTCACAGCCCTCCAGTACTGGTGCATATGAAGTGACCCTTAGCACAGGTTTTAAAGCTGCTGTTGCAGGTAACGGCCAGAGGGCGGCAGCATTTCTGCTTTTCCCAATCTGTTAACTAGGGAAACAGACCATCCTGGCAGTGGTGTTCCTCGGTTATATATTAGAGTGGAATGTGCCCCAAAAAGCTGATGTCTCCTTATTTCTGTTTGTTGTAGAAATTGAATTTATATATTTTTTTATTGGAGTCATATCCCATTGTGTTCATGGACCACTTCTTCTTTGAGCATTCCTCTGTTGATGGACATTTTCGTAGCTTCCAAGTGTGGGCTATGGTCAATATTGCTGGAATGCAGGATTGCCAGCATGTGTCTTTTTTTGTGGTACATGGGCCTCTCACTGCCGTGGGCCCTCCCATTGCAGAGCACAGGCTCCGGACGTGCAGGCCCAGCAGCCATAGCTCACGGGAACAGCCGCTCCGCGGCATGTGGGATCTCCCCAAATCGGGGCATGAATCCATGTCCCCTGCACTGGCAGGCGGACTCTCATCCACTGCGCCACCAGTGAATCCCAGCCTGTCTTTTTGAGTCTCATCCCCTCAGGTGATAGGCCCAGCAGTGGGTATGCTTGATTGAATGGTAGCTCAGTATTTATCTTTACAAGGCACGTCATTTTTGTTTTCATGACTGGCTCTTACCATGTCCCACGTTGAAGCAAGGGTAGGCATTTCTCCAAAACCCCTTCAGCATTTATTGTTTGCAGAATTTTTGCTGATGGCCATTCTGACTGCTGTGAGCTGATAGGTTTTTGTAATCTGGATCTGCATATCTTTAATTATTCCTAATGTTTAGCATTTTTCCATGCCTTTTAAAATTTCTGGCAGAGAAAAACAGAAAAAAACGGAGAGTACAATTAAACTCTTGAAATTGTCTTCTTGGATGGTTGCCCTCTTTTGAATTTTTTGGTCAATTTTCGACCCCATGTTTGTTTTTGAGGGCAGGTGTTATTCACAGGCCTGCAAGGAGTGTGAACATTTAGTGACCATTAGCAGTGGGTTTAAAGCTGCTGTTGTGGCAAATGGCCACAAGGCGGCCGCGTTTCTCCATTCCCAAGTCTGGTTCCTAGGGCAGCAGAGCCTTTCTGGGACCAATGGAATACAGAAGAAGGCATCATTGAAGTCTAACACAGAATACCATGTCCTGGTGGATGGTAGAATGACCAGTAGGGTCTAGGAATTAGGAACTACTGGATGTATATCCTCGGTGGCTTCACTGACTGTCCTAACATCCTTTACCAGGTCCCCAGCAGTCCACGGGGCTCTCGTGGTCAGGCCCCTCCCAGGATATGGGGCTCACCTGAGCAGGGCCCCAGCAGCCAACGGGGTTCTCATGTTCAGGCCACTCCCAGGGTATGGAGCTCACCTGTGAAACTACCCAGCAGCCCATGAGGCTCTCGTGCTTAGGCACCTCCCATGATACAGAGCTGCCCTGGGCAGGTACCATGGCAGGGCTGGGCACACAGGAACTGTGCACATAGCCCTCATTGCAGAGCACCCCAGAACGCCTGTCACGCAGAGCTGACACAGAGCACCCCAGAGCAGGACTTGAACTAACAAACAGCAGCTCCGACAGGTCTCTGACCCTGGGCATCACTCTGTGCAGCCTCCCTCTGCCTGGTCTTCCAGAGACTTCCACTGCAGCCGGGGCACCAGGCCTTTGTCTCCAACCATCACCCCTCCTCCCCCTGACTCCTGGGTTCCTCTCATTAGGATTAGGCCTTCTTGAAATTGTCTCCCACTCATGGGCCAGATAAAATGATGAGAAAACAAGCCGGAGATGCAGCCCCTTGTCTATCCTGACTCTCTGGGTCCCACACCTGTTCCTTGGAACTGGCCGTTTCAGCGAGGTCCATTTTCTGCAATGGGAGCCACTGAGGGGTGAGGATTGGCTGACCGGAGCAGCCTGTCCCTGCCGGCCAGCCCTCCCCAGGTGTGCCTGGGTTGAGGTCAATATAAACACCGCTCCAGGGAGCAACAGCCCCTGCAGCTGTGCCTGACGCCATATTCTCTGCCCCGTCAGCAGTCTCGGGGCTGTGCCGGTGGGAGGGAGTGAGGGGGCACGGTTTTGTGGGTGGCCCGGTGTGAGAGGAGCTCTGCTGGACTTTCTGCAGGAGTCTCCAGACTGCCACCTGCTAAAGAACAGGATGGGTCACCCATACCTTCCGCTGGAATTTCTCCGCGGGCAGAGGTGAGGGAGGAAAAAAGCAGTGGGGGCCAAGACAGGACGGATATCTCAGGCAGGGAAATGGAAAGTTTTCAGAAGAGCGCCTGGGGCCAGGATCATCCTGGCAGGCCTGCAGGCACCAAGTCAGCCTGCGTGCTTTCACTGGTGTGGATCCACGGCCCTTCCTCTATGCTTTCAAGTCCTTGTACATATTCAGGTGTTTTACCTGGGAAGGGTGGGAACAGTTCAGCAGCAGCTGGCTGGGGGCTCAGCTCACGTTTACTCACAGACGCCTATGTACGGTCCCCCAGCTTTGCAATGAGGACGCTCCTTGCGGGGGGGCTGCTGGCTGCATGGGAGATAATTCGGCACCTCCGACCACCTTCAGAATTGTTTACCACTGGAGCAAGTGCCCTGATAGGGTTTTCCTCTGTATAACTAGTGGGTTCTGTTTATTTTTTCTGTTTTTTTCAAGGTAGATTTTAGTCCTCATTTATGTATTTATAGATATAAGCATGGAAATCATTCATTCATATAAATACATCTGTGTGAAGGGAAGAACATTTTTCTGTTTTATTTTTAAATTTTATTTGTTTTTTAAAAATTTGAAATTTAAGGTTATTTATTTTTTTATACAGCAGGTTATTGTTAGTTATCTATTTTATACATATACATGTATACAAGTCAGTCCCAATCTCCCAACTCATCCCACCACCACCACCCCATGGCTTCCCCCCCTTGGTTTCCATACATTTGTTCTCTAACCCTGTGTCTCTAATTCTGCCCTGCAAACCGGTTCATCTCTACCATTTTTCTAGCTTCCACATATATGCATTAATACGCAATATTTGTTTTTCTCTTTCTGACCTACTTCTCTCTGTATGACAGTCTCTAGATCCATCCACGTCTCTACAAATGACCCAGTTTCATTCCTTTTTATGGCTGAGCAATATTCCATTTTATATATGTACCATATCTTTATCCATTCGTCTGTCTGTGGGCATTTAGCTTGCTTCCATTACCTGGCTATTGTAAATAGTGCTGCAATGAACATTGTGGTGCATGTGTCTTTTTGATTTATGGTTTTCTCTGGGTATATGCCCAGAAGTGGGATTGCTGGATCATATGGTAATTGTATTTTTAGTTTTTTTAAAGAACCTCCATACTGTTCTCCATAGTGACTGTATCAATTGACATTCCCACCAATAGTGGAAGAGGGATCCATTTGTCCACACCCTCCGCAGCATTTGTAGTTTGTAGATTTTCTGATGATGCCCATTCTAACAGGTGTGAGGTGATACCTCATTGAAGTTTTGATTTGCATTTCTCTAATAATTAGTGATGTTGAGCAGCTTTTCATGTGCATCTTGGCCATCTCTGAGTCTCCTTTGAAGAAATGTCTATTTAGATATTCTACCCATTTTTGAAGTGGGTTGTTTTTTTTTTTTAATATTAAGCTGCATGAGCTGTTTATGTATACTGGAGATTAAACCTTTGTCCATTGATTCGTTTTCACATATTTTCTCCCATTCTGAGGGTTGGCTTTTTCCATTCCCATTTTTTAACAAAAAGAAAGAAAGAAAGAAAAAGAAGCAGAACACAAATGTCCGTAAAATATGCCTCTTGAAACTGTCGTTTTGAAACATGGAGGTCTTTTGAATTTTTTGGTCAGTATACGACCCCAGGATTTCTTTTCAGGGCAGGTCTCATTTACAGGCCTGCAATGATTTTGAATATCAACTGACCATTAGCGCTGGGATTCAAGCTGCTGTTGTGTGAAACGGCCACAAGGTGGCAGCAGTTCCCCTTTACCGAATCTGGTGACTAGGGCAACAGAGCCTCAATGGAAGTCGTGTTCTAGGTTGTAAGTTAGAATGGAATGTGCCAGGAAAAAGACCCTTAAGTTTGTCTCACTATTTCTTGTTCGTTTTTTTTCATTTAATTTTTATTTTTTATCACAGCAAGTTTGATTACAATGTTTGGCTTGTTGTAGGTGTGCAAGATGTGGTTCTTTTACACATATACATATGTCTGTTCTTCCTGGGATCCTTTTCCCATGTATGTTAGGACAGAATGTTGAGTAGTCTTCTCTTGGTATTCCGTAGGTGTTTGGTGATTATCTCTTTCACCTGTGTTTGTATCTGTCTGTTAACCCCAATATCCTAATGTATCCAATCCTCACACCTTTCCATTGGTGAACCATAAGTTTGTTTAATGAATCTGTGATTGCCCTTCTCTGTGGAAATATCTTCACTAGTATCAATTCTTAGGTAACACCTATAAGTGATATCATACGATATGTGTCTTTCTCTTTCTGACTTACTACAAGTCACGTGATTACCTCTAGACTCCTCTACGGTGCTGCAAATGGCATTGTGTCCTTATTTTCCTTGGCTAATATTCTGTCTGGACATGTACCAGTTCTTCTTTGTCCACTCATCTGTTGATGGACATTTTGGTTGCTCCCATGTCATGGCTATGGTAATGCTGCGGCAATGCACATTTGCCTGCCTGTGTCTTTCCAATTCTGGCTTCTTAGGTTATAGGCCCAGGAGTTCGCCTGCTGGATCATATGGTAGCAAAGTGTTTACCTTGTAGAGGCACCGCCATTCTCTTCTCATTAGTGGCTCTTACCAGGTTACGTCCCACTAAAAGTTGAGGTTATGCTCTTCTCCACAACACCTTCAGCGTTTATTCTTTGTAGTAGTTTTTTCTGAAGTTTATTCTGACTAGTGTGAGCTGATACCGCTTTGTGGTTGGATTGGCATGCGTCTCATAATACCTTGAAATTGAGCTTTCTGGCATGTCCTTTGTTCCTTCAAACTGTGAGTACAGCTTACCTCTTCAAATTGTTTTCAGGAAGTATGTGTGACATTTAGAAATATTTTGGCCATTCCCTCCCTCAAGACATTATGAGGGCAGGTTTCACTCACAGCCCTCCAGTACTGGTGCATATGAAGTGACCCTTAGCACAGGTTTTAAAGCTGCTGTTGCAGGTAACGGCCAGAGGGCGGCAGCATTTCTGCTTTTCCCAATCTGTTAACTAGGGAAACAGACCATCCTGGCAGTGGTGTTCCTCGGTTATATATTAGAGTGGAATGTGCCCCAAAAAGCTGATGTCTCCTTATTTCTGTTTGTTGTAGAAATTGAATTTATATATTTTTTTATTGGAGTCATATCCCATTGTGTTCATGGACCACTTCTTCTTTGAGCATTCCTCTGTTGATGGACATTTTCGTAGCTTCCAAGTGTGGGCTATGGTCAATATTGCTGGAATGCAGGATTGCCAGCATGTGTCTTTTTTTGTGGTACATGGGCCTCTCACTGCCGTGGGCCCTCCCATTGCAGAGCACAGGCTCCGGACGTGCAGGCCCAGCAGCCATAGCTCACGGGAACAGCCGCTCCGCGGCATGTGGGATCTCCCCAAATCGGGGCATGAATCCATGTCCCCTGCACTGGCAGGCGGACTCTCATCCACTGCGCCACCAGTGAATCCCAGCCTGTCTTTTTGAGTCTCATCCCCTCAGGTGATAGGCCCAGCAGTGGGTATGCTTGATTGAATGGTAGCTCAGTATTTATCTTTACAAGGCACGTCATTTTTGTTTTCATGACTGGCTCTTACCATGTCCCACGTTGAAGCAAGGGTAGGCAGTTCTCCAAAACCCCTTCAGCATTTATTGTTTGCAGAATTTTTGCTGATGGCCATTCTGACTGCTGTGAGCTGATAGGTTTTTGTAATTTGGATCTGCATATCTTTAATTATTCCTAATGTTTAGCATTTTTCCATGCCTTTTAAAATTTCTGGCAGAGAAAAACAGAAAAAAACGGAGAGTACAATTAAACTCTTGAAATTGTCTTCTTGGATGGTTGCCCTCTTTTGAATTTTTTGGTCAATTTTCGACCCCATGTTTCTTTTTGAGGGCAGGTGTTATTCACAGGCCTGCAAGGAGTGTGAACATTTAGTGACCATTAGCAGTGGGTTTAAAGCTGCTGTTGTGGCAAATGGCCACAAGGCGGCCGCGTTTCTCCATTCCCAAGTCTGGTTCCTAGGGCAGCAGAGCCTTTCTGGGACCAATGGAATACAGAAGAAGGCATCATTGAAGTCTAACACAGAATACCATGTCCTGGTGGATGGTAGAATGACCAGTAGGGTCTAGGAATTAGGAACTACTGGATGTATATCCTCGGTGGCTTCACTGACTGTCCTAACATCCTTTACCAGGTCCCCAGCAGTCCACGGGGCTCTCGTGGTCAGGCCCCTCCCAGGATATGGGGCTCACCTGAGCAGGGCCCCAGCAGCCAACGGGGTTCTCATGTTCAGGCCACTCCCAGGGTATGGAGCTCACCTGTGAAACTACCCAGCAGCCCATGAGGCTCTCGTGCTTAGGCACCTC
Organism: Mesoplodon bidens; assembly: GCF_964165515.1. NCBI lineage: Eukaryota > Metazoa > Chordata > Mammalia > Artiodactyla > Ziphiidae > Mesoplodon > Mesoplodon bidens. Next base: position 343,423 of record NW_027672624.1, on the reverse strand, counting down.
CCATGATACAGAGCTGCCCTGGGCAGGTACCATGGCAGGGCTGGGCACACAGGAACCGTGCACATAGCCCTCATTGCAGAGCACCCCAGAACGCCTGTCACGCAGAGCTGACACAGAGCACCCCAGAGCAGGACTTGAACTAACAAACAGCAGCTCCGACAGGTCTCTGACCCTGGGCATCACTCTGTGCAGCCTCCCTCTGCCTGGTCTTCCAGAGACTTCCACTGCAGCCGGGGCACCAGGCCTTTGTCTCCAACCATCACCCCTCCTCCCCCTGACTCCTGGGTTCCTCTCATTAGGATTAGGCCTTCTTGAAATTGTCTCCCACTCATGGGCCAGATAAAATGATGAGAAAACAAGCCAGAGATGCAGCCCCTTGTCTATCCTGACTCTCTGGGTCCCACACCTGTTCCTTGGAACTGGCCGTTTCAGCGAGGTCCATTTTCTGCAATGGGAGCCACTGAGGGGTGAGGATTGGCTGACCGGAGCAGCCTGTCCCTGCCGGCCAGCCCTCCCCAGGTGTGCCTGGGTTGAGGTCAATATAAACACCGCTCCAGGGAGCAACAGCCCCCGCAGCTGTGCCTGACGCCATATTCTCTGCCCCGTCAGCAGTCTCGGGGCTGTGCCGGTGGGAGGGAATGAGGGGGCACGGTTTTGTGGGTGGCCCGGTGTGAGAGGAGCTCTGCTGGACTTTCTGCAGGAGTCTCCAGACTGCCACCTGCTAAAGAAGAGGATGGGTCACCCATACCTTCCGCTGGAATTTCTCCGCGGGCAGAGGTGAGGGAGGAAAAAAGCAGTGGGGGCCAAGACAGGACGGATATCTCAGGCAGGGAAATGGAAAGTTTTCAGAAGAGCGCCTGGGGCCAGGATCATCCTGGCAGGCCTGCAGGCACCAAGTCAGCCTGCGTGCTTTCACTGGTGTGGATCCACGGCCCTTCCTCTATGCTTTCAAGTCCTTGTACATATTCAGGTGTTTTACCTGGGAAGGGTGGGAACAGTTCAGCAGCAGCTGGCTGGGGGCTCAGCTCACGTTTACTCACAGACGCCTATGTACGGTCCCCCAGCTTTGCAATGAGGACGCTCCTTGCGGGGGGGCTGCTGGCTGCATGGGAGATAATTCGGCACCTCCGACCACCTTCAGAATTGTTTACCACTGGAGCAAGTGCCCTGATAGGGTTTTCCTCTGTATAACTAGTGGGTTCTGTTTATTTTTTCTGTTTTTTTCAAGGTAGATTTTAGTCCTCATTTATGTATTTATAGATATAAGCATGGAAATCATTCATTCATATAAATACATCTGTGTGAAGGGAAGAACATTTTTCTGTTTTATTTTTAAATTTTATTTGTTTTTTAAAAATTTGAAATTTAAGGTTATTTATTTTTTTATACAGCAGGTTATTGTTAGTTATCTATTTTATACATATACATGTATACAAGTCAGTCCCAATCTCCCAACTCATCCCACCACCACCACCCCATGGCTTCCCCCCCTTGGTTTCCATACGTTTGTTCTCTAACCCTGTGTCTCTAATTCTGCCCTGCAAACCGGTTCATCTCTACCATTTTTCTAGCTTCCACATATATGCATTAATACGCAATATTTGTTTTTCTCTTTCTGACCTACTTCTCTCTGTATGACAGTCTCTAGATCCATCCACGTCTCTACAAATGACCCAGTTTCATTCCTTTTTATGGCTGAGCAATATTCCATTTTATATATGTACCACATCTTTATCCATTCGTCTGTCTGTGGGCATTTAGCTTGCTTCCATTACCTGGCTATTGTAAATAGTGCTGCAATGAACATTGTGGTGCATGTGTCTTTTTGATTTATGGTTTTCTCTGGGTATATGCCCAGAAGTGGGATTGCTGGATCATATGGTAATTGTATTTTTAGTTTTTTTAATGAACCTCCATACTGTTCTCCATAGTGACTGTATCAATTGACATTCCCACCAATAGTGGAAGAGGGATCCATTTGTCCACACCCTCCGCAGCATTTGTAGTTTGTAGATTTTCTGATGATGCCCATTCTAACAGGTGTGAGGTGATACCTCATTGAAGTTTTGATTTGCATTTCTCTAATAATTAGTGATGTTGAGCAGCTTTTCATGTGCATCTTGGCCATCTCTGAGTCTCCTTTGAAGAAATGTCTATTTAGATATTCTACCCATTTTTGAAGTGGGTTGTTTTTTTTTTTTAATATTAAGCTGCATGAGCTGTTTATGTATACTGGAGATTAAACCTTTGTCCATTGATTCGTTTTCACATATTTTCTCCCATTCTGAGGGTTGCCTTTTTCCATTCCCATTTTTTAACAAAAAGAAAGAAAGAAAGAAAAAGAAGCAGAACACAAATGTCCGTAAAATATGCCTCTTGAAACTGTCGTTTTGAAACATGGAGGTCTTTTGAATTTTTTGGTCAGTATACGACCCCAGGATTTCTTTTCAGGGCAGGTCTCATTTACAGGCCTGCAATGATTTTGAATATCAACTGACCATTAGCGCTGGGATTCAAGCTGCTGTTGTGTGAAACGGCCACAAGGTGGCAGCAGTTCCCCTTTACCGAATCTGGTGACTAGGGCAACAGAGCCTCAATGGAAGTCGTGTTCTAGGTTGTAAGTTAGAATGGAATGTGCCAGGAAAAAGACCCTTAAGTTTGTCTCACTATTTCTTGTTCGTTTTTTTTCATTTAATTTTTATTTTTTATCACAGCAAGTTTGATTACAATGTTTGGCTTGTTGTAGGTGTGCAAGATGTGGTTCTTTTACACATATACATATGTCTGTTCTTCCTGGGATCCTTTTCCCATGTATGTTAGGACAGAATGTTGAGTAGTCTTCTCTTGGTATTCCGTAGGTGTTTGGTGATTATCTCTTTCACCTGTGTTTGTATCTGTCTGTTAACCCCAATATCCTAATGTATCCAATCCTCACACCTTTCCATTGGTGAACCATAAGTTTGTTTAATGAATCTGTGATTGCCCTTCTCTGTGGAAATATCTTCACTAGTATCAATTCTTAGGTAACACCTATAAGTGATATCATACGATATGTGTCTTTCTCTTTCTGACTTACTACAAGTCACGTGATTACCTCTAGACTCCTCTACGGTGCTGCAAATGGCATTGTGTCCTTATTTTCCTTGGCTAATATTCTGTCTGCACATGTACCAGTTCTTCTTTGTCCACTCATCTGTTGATGGACTTTTTGGTTGCTCCCATGTCATGGCTATGGTAATGCTGCGGCAATGCACATTTGCCTGCCTGTGTCTTTCCAATTCTGGCTTCTTAGGTTATAGGCCCAGGAGTTCGCCTGCTGGATCATATGGTAGCAAAGTGTTTACCTTGTAGAGGCACCGCCATTCTCTTCTCATTAGTGGCTCTTACCAGGTTACGTCCCACTAAAAGTTGAGGTTATGCTCTTCTCCACAACACCTTCAGCGTTTATTCTTTGTAGTAGTTTTTTCTGAAGTTTATTCTGACTAGTGTGAGCTGATACCGCTTTGTGGTTGGATTGGCATGCGTCTCATAATACCTTGAAATTGAGCTTTCTGGCATGTCCTTTGTTCCTTCAAACTGTGAGTACAGCTTACCTCTTCAAATTGTTTTCGGGAAGTATGTGTGACATTTAGAAATATTTTGGCCATTCCCTCCCTCAAGACATTATGAGGGCAGGTTTCACTCACAGCCCTCCAGTACTGGTGCATATGAAGTGACCCTTAGCACAGGTTTTAAAGCTGCTGTTGCAGGTAACGGCCAGAGGGCGGCAGCATTTCTGCTTTTCCCAATCTGTTAACTAGGGAAACAGACCATCCTGGCAGTGGTGTTCCTCGGTTATATATTAGAGTGGAATGTGCCCCAAAAAGCTGATGTCTCCTTATTTCTGTTTGTTGTAGAAATTGAATTTATATATTTTTTTATTGGAGTCATATCCCATTGTGTTCATGGACCACTTCTTCTTTGAGCATTCCTCTGTTGATGGACATTTTCGTAGCTTCCAAGTGTGGGCTATGGTCAATATTGCTGGAATGCAGGATTGCCAGCATGTGTCTTTTTTTGTGGTACATGGGCCTCTCACTGCCGTGGGCCCTCCCATTGCAGAGCACAGGCTCCGGACGTGCAGGCCCAGCAGCCATAGCTCACGGGAACAGCCGCTCCGCGGCATGTGGGATCTCCCCAAATCGGGGCATGAATCCATGTCCCCTGCACTGGCAGGCGGACTCTCATCCACTGCGCCACCAGTGAATCCCAGCCTGTCTTTTTGAGTCTCATCCCCTCAGGTGATAGGCCCAGCAGTGGGTATGCTTGATTGAATGGTAGCTCAGTATTTATCTTTACAAGGCACGTCATTTTTGTTTTCATGACTGGCTCTTACCATGTCCCACGTTGAAGCAAGGGTAGGCATTTCTCCAAAACCCCTTCAGCATTTATTGTTTGCAGAATTTTTGCTGATGGCCATTCTGACTGCTGTGAGCTGATAGGTTTTTGTAATTTGGATCTGCATATCTTTAATTATTCCTAATGTTTAGCATTTTTCCATGCCTTTTAAAATTTCTGGCAGAGAAAAACAGAAAAAAACGGAGAGTACAATTAAACTCTTGAAATTGTCTTCTTGGATGGTTGCCCTCTTTTGAATTTTTTGGTCAATTTTCGACCCCATGTTTCTTTTTGAGGGCAGGTGTTATTCACAGGCCTGCAAGGAGTGTGAACATTTAGTGACCATTAGCAGTGGGTTTAAAGCTGCTGTTGTGGCAAATGGCCACAAGGCGGCCGCGTTTCTCCATTCCCAAGTCTGGTTCCTAGGGCAGCAGAGCCTTTCTGGGACCAATGGAATACAGAAGAAGGCATCATTGAAGTCTAACACAGAATACCATGTCCTGGTGGATGGTAGAATGACCAGTAGGGTCTAGGAATTAGGAACTACTGGATGTATATCCTCGGTGGCTTCACTGACTGTCCTAACATCCTTTACCAGGTCCCCAGCAGTCCACGGGGCTCTCGTGGTCAGGCCCCTCCCAGGATATGGGGCTCACCTGAGCAGGGCCCCAGCAGCCAACGGGGTTCTCATGTTCAGGCCACTCCCAGGGTATGGAGCTCACCTGTGAAACTACCCAGCAGCCCATGAGGCTCTCGTGCTTAGGCACCTCCCATGATACAGAGCTGCCCTGGGCAGGTACCATGGCAGGGCTGGGCACACAGGAACCGTGCACATAGCCCTCATTGCAGAGCACCCCAGAACGCCTGTCATGCAGAGCTGACACAGAGCACCCCAGAGCAGGACTTGAACTAACAAACAGCAGCTCCGACAGGTCTCTGACCCTGGGCATCACTCTGTGCAGCCTCCCTCTGCCTGGTCTTCCAGAGACTTCCACTGCAGCCGGGGCACCAGGCCTTTGTCTCCAACCATCACCCCTCCTCCCCCTGACTCCTGGGTTCCTCTCATTAGGATTAGGCCTTCTTGAAATTGTCTCCCACTCATGGGCCAGATAAAATGATGAGAAAACAAGCCAGAGATGCAGCCCCTTGTCTATCCTGACTCTCTGGGTCCCACACCTGTTCCTTGGAACTGGCCGTTTCAGCGAGGTCCATTTTCTGCAATGGGAGCCACTGAGGGGTGAGGATTGGCTGACCGGAGCAGCCTGTCCCTGCCGGCCAGCCCTCCCCAGGTGTGCCTGGGTTGAGGTCAATATAAACACCGCTCCAGGGAGCAACAGCCCCTGCAGCTGTGCCTGACGCCATATTCTCTGCCCCGTCAGCAGTCTCGGGGCTGTGCCGGTGGGAGGGAGTGAGGGGGCACGGTTTTGTGGGTGGCCCGGTGTGAGAGGAGCTCTGCTGGACTTTCTGCAGGAGTCTCCAGACTGCCACCTGCTAAAGAAGAGGATGGGTCACCCATACCTTCCGCTGGAATTTCTCCGCGGGCAGAGGTGAGGGAGGAAAAAAGCAGTGGGGGCCAAGACAGGACGGATATCTCAGGCAGGGAAATGGAAAGTTTTCAGAAGAGCGCCTGGGGCCAGGATCATCCTGGCAGGCCTGCAGGCACCAAGTCAGCCTGCGTGCTTTCACTGGTGTGGATCCACGGCCCTTCCTCTATGCTTTCAAGTCCTTGTACATATTCAGGTGTTTTACCTGGGAAGGGTGGGAACAGTTCAGCAGCAGCTGGCTGGGGGCTCAGCTCACGTTTACTCACAGACGCCTATGTACGGTCCCCCAGCTTTGCAATGAGGACGCTCCTTGCGGGGGGGCTGCTGGCTGCATGGGAGATAATTCGGCACCTCCGACCACCTTCAGAATTGTTTACCACTGGAGCAAGTGCCCTGATAGGGTTTTCCTCTGTATAACTAGTGGGTTCTGTTTATTTTTTCTGTTTTTTTCAAGGTAGATTTTAGTCCTCATTTATGTATTTATAGATATAAGCATGGAAATCATTCATTCATATAAATACATCTGTGTGAAGGGAAGAACATTTTTCTGTTTTATTTTTAAATTTTATTTGTTTTTTAAAAATTTGAAATTTAAGGTTATTTATTTTTTTATACAGCAGGTTATTGTTAGTTATCTATTTTATACATATACATGTATACAAGTCAGTCCCAATCTCCCAACTCATCCCACCACCACCACCCCATGGCTTCCCCCCCTTGGTTTCCATACGTTTGTTCTCTAACCCTGTGTCTCTAATTCTGCCCTGCAAACCGGTTCATCTCTACCATTTTTCTAGCTTCCACATATATGCATTAATACGCAATATTTGTTTTTCTCTTTCTGACCTACTTCTCTCTGTATGACAGTCTCTAGATCCATCCACGTCTCTACAAATGACCCAGTTTCATTCCTTTTTATGGCTGAGCAATATTCCATTTTATATATGTACCACATCTTTATCCATTCGTCTGTCTGTGGGCATTTAGCTTGCTTCCATTACCTGGCTATTGTAAATAGTGCTGCAATGAACATTGTGGTGCATGTGTCTTTTTGATTTATGGTTTTCTCTGGGTATATGCCCAGAAGTGGGATTGCTGGATCATATGGTAATTGTATTTTTAGTTTTTTTAAAGAACCTCCATACTGTTCTCCATAGTGACTGTATCAATTGACATTCCCACCAATAGTGGAAGAGGGATCCATTTGTCCACACCCTCCGCAGCATTTGTAGTTTGTAGATTTTCTGATGATGCCCATTCTAACAGGTGTGAGGTGATACCTCATTGAAGTTTTGATTTGCATTTCTCTAATAATTAGTGATGTTGAACAGCTTTTCATGTGCATCTTGGCCATCTCTGAGTCTCCTTTGAAGAAATGTCTATTTAGATATTCTACCCATTTTTGAAGTGGGTTGTTTTTTTTTTAATATTAAGCTGCATGAGCTGTTTATGTATACTGGAGATTAAACCTTTGTCCATTGATTCGTTTTCACATATTTTCTCCCATTCTGAGGGTTGCCTTTTTCCATTCCCATTTTTTAACAAAAAGAAAGAAAGAAAGAAAAAGAAGCAGAACACAAATGTCCGTAAAATATGCCTCTTGAAACTGTCGTTTTGAAACATGGAGGTCTTTTGAATTTTTTGGTCAGTATACGACCCCAGGATTTCTTTTCAGGGCAGGTCTCATTTACAGGCCTGCAATGATTTTGAATATCAACTGACCATTAGCGCTGGGATTCAAGCTGCTGTTGTGTGAAACGGCCACAAGGTGGCAGCAGTTCCCCTTTACCGAATCTGGTGACTAGGGCAACAGAGCCTCAATGGAAGTCGTGTTCTAGGTTGTAAGTTAGAATGGAATGTGCCAGGAAAAAGACCCTTAAGTTTGTCTCACTATTTCTTGTTCGTTTTTTTTCATTTAATTTTTATTTTTTATCACAGCAAGTTTGATTACAATGTTTGGCTTGTTGTAGGTGTGCAAGATGTGGTTCTTTTACACATATACATATGTCTGTTCTTCCTGGGATCCTTTTCCCATGTATGTTAGGACAGAATGTTGAGTAGTCTTCTCTTGGTATTCCGTAGGTGTTTGGTGATTATCTCTTTCACCTGTGTTTGTATCTGTCTGTTAACCCCAATATCCTAATGTATCCAATCCTCACACCTTTCCATTGGTGAACCATAAGTTTGTTTAATGAATCTGTGATTGCCCTTCTCTGTGGAAATATCTTCACTAGTATCAATTCTTAGGTAACACCTATAAGTGATATCATACGATATGTGTCTTTCTCTTTCTGACTTACTACAAGTCACGTGATTACCTCTAGACTCCTCTACGGTGCTGCAAATGGCATTGTGTCCTTATTTTCCTTGGCTAATATTCTGTCTGGACATGTACCAGTTCTTCTTTGTCCACTCATCTGTTGATGGACTTTTTGGTTGCTCCCATGTCATGGCTATGGTAATGCTGCGGCAATGCACATTTGCCTGCCTGTGTCTTTCCAATTCTGGCTTCTTAGGTTATAGGCCCAGGAGTTCGCCTGCTGGATCATATGGTAGCAAAGTGTTTACCTTGTAGAGGCACCGCCATTCTCTTCTCATTAGTGGCTCTTACCAGGTTACGTCCCACTAAAAGTTGAGGTTATGCTCTTCTCCACAACACCTTCAGCGTTTATTCTTTGTAGTAGTTTTTTCTGAAGTTTATTCTGACTAGTGTGAGCTGATACCGCTTTGTGGTTGGATTGGCATGCGTCTCATAATACCTTGAAATTGAGCTTTCTGGCATGTCCTTTGTTCCTTCAAACTGTGAGTACAGCTTACCTCTTCAAATTGTTTTCGGGAAGTATGTGTGACATTTAGAAATATTTTGGCCATTCCCTCCCTCAAGACATTATGAGGGCAGGTTTCACTCACAGCCCTCCAGTACTGGTGCATATGAAGTGACCCTTAGCACAGGTTTTAAAGCTGCTGTTGCAGGTAACGGCCAGAGGGCGGCAGCATTTCTGCTTTTCCCAATCTGTTAACTAGGGAAACAGACCATCCTGGCAGTGGTGTTCCTCGGTTATATATTAGAGTGGAATGTGCCCCAAAAAGCTGATGTCTCCTTATTTCTGTTTGTTGTAGAAATTGAATTTATATATTTTTTTATTGGAGTCATATCCCATTGTGTTCATGGACCACTTCTTCTTTGAGCATTCCTCTGTTGATGGACATTTTCGTAGCTTCCAAGTGTGGGCTATGGTCAATATTGCTGGAATGCAGGATTGCCAGCATGTGTCTTTTTTTGTGGTACATGTGCCTCTCACTGCCGTGGGCCCTCCCATTGCAGAGCACAGGCTCCGGACGTGCAGGCCCAGCAGCCATAGCTCACGGGAACAGCCGCTCCGCGGCATGTGGGATCTCCCCAAATCGGGGCATGAATCCATGTCCCCTGCACTGGCAGGCGGACTCTCATCCACTGCGCCACCAGTGAATCCCAGCCTGTCTTTTTGAGTCTCATCCCCTCAGGTGATAGGCCCAGCAGTGGGTATGCTTGATTGAATGGTAGCTCAGTATTTATCTTTACAAGGCACGTCATTTTTGTTTTCATGACTGGCTCTTACCATGTCCCACGTTGAAGCAAGGGTAGGCATTTCTCCAAAACCCCTTCAGCATTTATTGTTTGCAGAATTTTTGCTGATGGCCATTCTGACTGCTGTGAGCTGATAGGTTTTTGTAATTTGGATCTGCATATCTTTAATTATTCCTAATGTTTAGCATTTTTCCATGCCTTTTAAAATTTCTGGCAGAGAAAAACAGAAAAAAACGGAGAGTACAATTAAACTCTTGAAATTGTCTTCTTGGATGGTTGCCCTCTTTTGAATTTTTTGGTCAATTTTCGACCCCATGTTTGTTTTTGAGGGCAGGTGTTATTCACAGGCCTGCAAGGAGTGTGAACATTTAGTGACCATTAGCAGTGGGTTTAAAGCTGCTGTTGTGGCAAATGGCCACAAGGCGGCCGCGTTTCTCTATTCCCAAGTCTGGTTCCTAGGGCAGCAGAGCCTTTCTGGGACCAATGGAATACAGAAGAAGGCATCATTGAAGTCTAACACAGAATACCATGTCCTGGTGGATGGTAGAATGACCAGTAGGGTCTAGGAATTAGGAACTACTGGATGTATATCCTCGGTGGCTTCACTGACTGTCCTAACATCCTTTACCAGGTCCCCAGCAGTCCACGGGGCTCTCGTGGTCAGGCCCCTCCCAGGATATGGGGCTCACCTGAGCAGGGCCCCAGCAGCCAACGGGGTTCTCATGTTCAGGCCACTCCCAGGGTATGGAGCTCACCTGTGAAACTACCCAGCAGCCCATGAGGCTCTCGTGCTTAGGCACCTCCCATGATACAGAGCTGCCCTGGGCAGGTACCATGGCAGGGCTGGGCACACAGGAACCGTGCACATAGCCCTCATTGCAGAGCACCCCAGAACGCCTGTCACGCAGAGCTGACACAGAGCACCCCAGAGCAGGACTTGAACTAACAAACAGCAGCTCCGACAGGTCTCTGACCCTGGGCATCACTCTGTGCAGCCTCCCTCTGCCTGGTCTTCCAGAGACTTCCACTGCAGCCGGGGCACCAGGCCTTTGTCTCCAACCATCACCCCTCCTCCCCCTGACTCCTGGGTTCCTCTCATTAGGATTAGGCCTTCTTGAAATTGTCTCCCACTCATGGGCCAGATAAAATGATGAGAAAACAAGCCGGAGATGCAGCCCCTTGTCTATCCTGACTCTCTGGGTCCCACACCTGTTCCTTGGAACTGGCCGTTTCAGCGAGGTCCATTTTCTGCAATGGGAGCCACTGAGGGGTGAGGATTGGCTGACCGGAGCAGCCTGTCCCTGCCGGCCAGCCCTCCCCAGGTGTGCCTGGGTTGAGGTCAATATAAACACCGCTCCAGGGAGCAACAGCCCCTGCAGCTGTGCCTGACGCCATATTCTCTGCCCCGTCAGCAGTCTAGGGGCTGTGCCGCTGGGAGGGAGTGAGGGGGCACGGTTTTGTGGGTGGCCCGGTGTGAGAGGAGCTCTGCTGGACTTTCTGCAGGAGTCTCCAGACTGCCACCTGCTAAAGAACAGGATGGGTCACCCATACCTTCCGCTGGAATTTCTCCGCGGGCAGAGGTGAGGGAGGAAAAAAGCAGTGGGGGCCAAGACAGGACGGATATCTCAGGCAGGGAAATGGAAAGTTTTCAGAAGAGCGCCTGGGGCCAGGATCATCCTGGCAGGCCTGCAGGCACCAAGTCAGCCTGCGTGCTTTCACTGGTGTGGATCCACGGCCCTTCCTCTATGCTTTCAAGTCCTTGTACATATTCAGGTGTTTTACCTGGGAAGGGTGGGAACAGTTCAGCAGCAGCTGGCTGGGGGCTCAGCTCACGTTTACTCACAGACGCCTATGTACGGTCCCCCAGCTTTGCAATGAGGACGCTCCTTGCGGGGGGGCTGCTGGCTGCATGGGAGATAATTCGGCACCTCCGACCACCTTCAGAATTGTTTACCACTGGAGCAAGTGCCCTGATAGGGTTTTCCTCTGTATAACTAGTGGGTTCTGTTTATTTTTTCTGTTTTTTTCAAGGTAGATTTTAGTCCTCATTTATGTATTTATAGATATAAGCATGGAAATCATTCATTCATATAAATACATCTGTGTGAAGGGAAGAACATTTTTCTGTTTTATTTTTAAATTTTATTTGTTTTTTAAAAATTTGAAATTTAAGGTTATTTATTTTTTTATACAGCAGGTTATTGTTAGTTATCTATTTTATACATATACATGTATACAAGTCAGTCCCAATCTCCCAACTCATCCCACCACCACCACCCCATGGCTTCCCCCCCTTGGTTTCCATACGTTTGTTCTCTAACCCTGTGTCTCTAATTCTGCCCTGCAAACCGGTTCATCTCTACCATTTTTCTAGCTTCCACATATATGCATTAATACGCAATATTTGTTTTTCTCTTTCTGACCTACTTCTCTCTGTATGACAGTCTCTAGATCCATCCACGTCTCTACAAATGACCCAGTTTCATTCCTTTTTATGGCTGAGCAATATTCCATTTTATATATGTACCACATCTTTATCCATTCGTCTGTCTGTGGGCATTTAGCTTGCTTCCATTACCTGGCTATTGTAAATAGTGCTGCAATGAACATTGTGGTGCATGTGTCTTTTTGATTTATGGTTTTCTCTGGGTATATGCCCAGAAGTGGGATTGCTGGATCATATGGTAATTGTATTTTTAGTTTTTTTAAAGAACCTCCATACTGTTCTCCATAGTGACTGTATCAATTGACATTCCCACCAATAGTGGAAGAGGGATCCATTTGTCCACACCCTCCGCAGCATTTGTAGTTTGTAGATTTTCTGATGATGCCCATTCTAACAGGTGTGAGGTGATACCTCATTGAAGTTTTGATTTGCATTTCTCTAATAATTAGTGATGTTGAGCAGCTTTTCATGTGCATCTTGGCCATCTCTGAGTCTCCTTTGAAGAAATGTCTATTTAGATATTCTACCCATTTTTGAAGTGGGTTGTTTTTTTTTTTAATATTAAGCTGCATGAGCTGTTTATGTATACTGGAGATTAAACCTTTGTCCATTGATTCATTTTCACATATTTTCTCCCATTCTGAGGGTTGCCTTTTTCCATTCCCATTTTTTAACAAAAAGAAAGAAAGAAAGAAAAAGAAGCAGAACACAAATGTCCGTAAAATATGCCTCTTGAAACTGTCGTTTTGAAACATGGAGGTCTTTTGAATTTTTTGGTCAGTATACGACCCCAGGATTTCTTTTCAGGGCAGGTCTCATTTACAGGCCTGCAATGATTTTGAATATCAACTGACCATTAGCGCTGGGATTCAAGCTGCTGTTGTGTGAAACGGCCACAAGGTGGCAGCAGTTCCCCTTTACCGAATCTGGTGACTAGGGCAACAGAGCCTCAATGGAAGTCGTGTTCTAGGTTGTAAGTTAGAATGGAATGTGCCAGGAAAAAGACCCTTAAGTTTGTCTCACTATTTCTTGTTCGTTTTTTTTCATTTAATTTTTATTTTTTATCACAGCAAGTTTGATTACAATGTTTGGCTTGTTGTAGGTGTGCAAGATGTGGTTCTTTTACACATATACATATGTCTGTTCTTCCTGGGATCCTTTTCCCATGTATGTTAGGACAGAATGTTGAGTAGTCTTCTCTTGGTATTCCGTAGGTGTTTGGTGATTATCTCTTTCACCTGTGTTTGTATCTGTCTGTTAACCCCAATATCCTAATGTATCCAATCCTCACACCTTTCCATTGGTGAACCATAAGTTTGTTTAATGAATCTGTGATTGCCCTTCTCTGTGGAAATATCTTCACTAGTATCAATTCTTAGGTAACACCTATAAGTGATATCATACGATATGTGTCTTTCTCTTTCTGACTTACTACAAGTCACGTGATTACCTCTAGACTCCTCTACGGTGCTGCAAATGGCATTGTGTCCTTATTTTCCTTGGCTAATATTCTGTCTGGACATGTACCAGTTCTTCTTTGTCCACTCATCTGTTGATGGACATTTTGGTTGCTCCCATGTCATGGCTATGGTAATGCTGCGGCAATGCACATTTGCCTGCCTGTGTCTTTCCAATTCTGGCTTCTTAGGTTATAGGCCCAGGAGTTCGCCTGCTGGATCATATGGTAGCAAAGTGTTTACCTTGTAGAGGCACCGCCATTCTCTTCTCATTAGTGGCTCTTACCAGGTTACGTCCCACTAAAAGTTGAGGTTATGCTCTTCTCCACAACACCTTCAGCGTTTATTCTTTGTAGTAGTTTTTTCTGAAGTTTATTCTGACTAGTGTGAGCTGATACCGCTTTGTGGTTGGATTGGCATGCGTCTCATAATACCTTGAAATTGAGCTTTCTGGCATGTCCTTTGTTCCTTCAAACTGTGAGTACAGCTTACCTCTTCAAATTGTTTTCGGGAAGTATGTGTGACATTTAGAAATATTTTGGCCATTCCCTCCCTCAAGACATTATGAGGGCAGGTTTCACTCACAGCCCTCCAGTACTGGTGCATATGAAGTGACCCTTAGCACAGGTTTTAAAGCTGCTGTTGCAGGTAACGGCCAGAGGGCGGCAGCATTTCTGCTTTTCCCAATCTGTTAACTAGGGAAACAGACCATCCTGGCAGTGGTGTTCCTCGGTTATATATTAGAGTGGAATGTGCCCCAAAAAGCTGATGTCTCCTTACTTCTGTTTGTTGTAGAAATTGAATTTATATATTTTTTTATTGGAGTCATATCCCATTGTGTTCATGGACCACTTCTTCTTTGAGCATTCCTCTGTTGATGGACATTTTCGTAGCTTCCAAGTGTGGGCTATGGTCAATATTGCTGGAATGCAGGATTGCCCGCATGTGTCTTTTTTTGTGGTACATGGGCCTCTCACTGCCGTGGGCCCTCCCATTGCAGAGCACAGGCTCCGGACGTGCAGGCCCAGCAGCCATAGCTCACGGGAACAGCCGCTCCGCGGCATGTGGGATCTCCCCAAATCGGGGCATGAATCCATGTCCCCTGCACTGGCAGGCGGACTCTCATCCACTGCGCCACCAGTGAATCCCAGCCTGTCTTTTTGAGTCTCATCCCCTCAGGTGATAGGCCCAGCAGTGGGTATGCTTGATTGAATGGTAGCTCAGTATTTATCTTTACAAGGCACGTCATTTTTGTTTTCATGACTGGCTCTTACCATGTCCCACGTTGAAGCAAGGGTAGGCATTTCTCCAAAACCCCTTCAGCATTTATTGTTTGCAGAATTTTTGCTGATGGCCATTCTGACTGCTGTGAGCTGATAGGTTTTTATAATTTGGATCTGCATATCTTTAATTATTCCTAATGTTTAGCATTTTTCCATGCCTTTTAAAATTTCTGGCAGAGAAAAACAGAAAAAAACGGAGAGTACAATTAAACTCTTGAAATTGTCTTCTTCGATGGTTGCCCTCTTTTGAAATTTTTGGTCAATTTTCGACCCCATGTTTGTTTTTGAGGGCAGGTGTTATTCACAGGCCTGCAAGGAGTGTGAACATTTAGTGACCATTAGCAGTGGGTTTAAAGCTGCTGTTGTGGCAAATGGCCACAAGGCGGCCGCGTTTCTCCATTCCCAAGTCTGGTTCCTAGGGCAGCAGAGCCTTTCTGGGACCAATGGAATACAGAAGAAGGCATCATTGAAGTCTAACACAGAATACCATGTCCTGGTGGATGGTAGAATGACCAGTAGGGTCTAGGAATTAGGAACTACTGGATGTATATCCTCGGTGGCTTCACTGACTGTCCTAACATCCTTTACCAGGTCCCCAGCAGTCCACGGGGCTCTCGTGGTCAGGCCCCTCCCAGGATATGGGGCTCACCTGAGCAGGGCCCCAGCAGCCAACGGGGTTCTCATGTTCAGGCCACTCCCAGGGTATGGAGCTCACCTGTGAAACTACCCAGCAGCCCATGAGGCTCTCGTGCTTAGGCACCTCCCATGATACAGAGCTGCCCTGGGCAGGTACCATGGCAGGGCTGGGCACACAGGAACCGTGCACATAGCCCTCATTGCAGAGCACCCCAGAACGCCTGTCACGCAGAGCTGACACAGAGCACCCCAGAGCAGGACTTGAACTAACAAACAGCAGCTCCGACAGGTCTCTGACCCTGGGCATCACTCTGTGCAGCCTCCCTCTGCCTGGTCTTCCAGAGACTTCCACTGCAGCCGGGGCACCAGGCCTTTGTCTCCAACCATCACCCCTCCTCCCCCTGACTCCTGGGTTCCTCTCATTAGGATTAGGCCTTCTTGAAATTGTCTCCCACTCATGGGCCAGATAAAATGATGAGAAAACAAGCCGGAGATGCAGCCCCTTGTCTATCCTAACTCTCTGGGTCCCACACCTGTTCCTTGGAACTGGCCGTTTCAGCGAGGTCCATTTTCTGCAATGGGAGCCACTGAGGGGTGAGGATTGGCTGACCGGAGCAGCCTGTCCCTGCCGGCCAGCCCTCCCCAGGTGTGCCTGGGTTGAGGTCAATATAAACACCGCTCCAGGGAGCAACAGCCCCTGCAGCTGTGCCTGACGCCATATTCTCTGCCCCGTCAGCAGTCTCGGGGCTGTGCCGGTGGGAGGGAGTGAGGGGGCACGGTTTTGTGGGTGGCCCGGTGTGAGAGGAGCTCTGCTGCACTTTCTGCAGGAGTCTCCAGACTGCCACCTGCTAAAGAACAGGATGGGTCACCCATACCTTCCGCTGGAATTTCTCCGCGGGCAGAGGTGAGGGAGGAAAAAAGCAGTGGGGGCCAAGACAGGACGGATATCTCAGGCAGGGAAATGGAAAGTTTTCAGAAGAGCGCCTGGGGCCAGGATCATCCTGGCAGGCCTGCAGGCACCAAGTCAGCCTGCGTGCTTTCACTGGTGTGGATCCACGGCCCTTCCTCTATGCTTTCAAGTCCTTGTACATATTCAGGTGTTTTACCTGGGAAGGGTGGGAACAGTTCAGCAGCAGCTGGCTGGGGGCTCAGCTCACGTTTACTCACAGACGCCTATGTACGGTCCCCCAGCTTTGCAATGAGGACGCTCCTTGCGGGGGGGCTGCTGGCTGCATGGGAGATAATTCGGCACCTCCGACCACCTTCAGAATTGTTTACCACTGGAGCAAGTGCCCTGATAGGGTTTTCCTCTGTATAACTAGTGGGTTCTGTTTATTTTTTCTGTTTTTTTCAAGGTAGATTTTAGTCCTCATTTATGTATTTATAGATATAAGCATGGAAATCATTCATTCATATAAATACATCTGTGTGAAGGGAAGAACATTTTTCTGTTTTATTTTTAAATTTTATTTGTTTTTTAAAAATTTGAAATTTAAGGTTATTTATTTTTTTATACAGCAGGTTATTGTTAGTTATCTATTTTATACATATACATGTATACAAGTCAGTCCCAATCTCCCAACTCATCCCACCACCACCACCCCATGGCTTCCCCCCCTTGGTTTCCATACGTTTGTTCTCTAACCCTGTGTCTCTAATTCTGCCCTGCAAACCGGTTCATCTCTACCATTTTTCTAGCTTCCACATATATGCATTAATACGCAATATTTGTTTTTCTCTTTCTGACCTACTTCTCTCTGTATGACAGTCTCTAGATCCATCCACGTCTCTACAAATGACCCAGTTTCATTCCTTTTTATGGCTGAGCAATATTCCTTTTTATATATGTACCACATCTTTATCCATTCGTCTGTCTGTGGGCATTTAGCTTGCTTCCATTACCTGGCTATTGTAAATAGTGCTGCAATGAACATTGTGGTGCATGTGTCTTTTTGATTTATGGTTTTCTCTGGGTATATGCCCAGAAGTGGGATTGCTGGATCATATGGTAATTGTATTTTTAGTTTTTTTAAAGAACCTCCATACTGTTCTCCATAGTGACTGTATCAATTGACATTCCCACCAATAGTGGAAGAGGGATCCATTTGTCCACACCCTCCGCAGCATTTGTAGTTTGTAGATTTTCTGATGATGCCCATTCTAACAGGTGTGAGGTGATACCTCATTGAAGTTTTGATTTGCATTTCTCTAATAATTAGTGATGTTGAGCAGCTTTTCATGTGCATCTTGGCCATCTCTGAGTCTCCTTTGAAGAAATGTCTATTTAGATATTCTACCCATTTTTGAAGTGGGTTGTTTTTTTTTTTTAATATTAAGCTGCATGAGCTGTTTATGTATACTGGAGATTAAACCTTTGTCCATTGATTCGTTTTCACATATTTTCTCCCATTCTGAGGGTTGCCTTTTTCCATTCCCATTTTTTAACAAAAAGAAAGAAAGAAAGAAAAAGAAGCAGAACACAAATGTCCGTAAAATATGCCTCTTGAAACTGTCGTTTTGAAACATGGAGGTCTTTTGAATTTTTTGGTCAGTATACGACCCCAGGATTTCTTTTCAGGGCAGGTCTCATTTACAGGCCTGCAATGATTTTGAATATCAACTGACCATTAGCGCTGGGATTCAAGCTGCTGTTGTGTGAAACGGCCACAAGGTGGCAGCAGTTCCCCTTTACCGAATCTGGTGACTAGGGCAACAGAGCCTCAATGGAAGTCGTGTTCTAGGTTGTAAGTTAGAATGGAATGTGCCAGGAAAAAGACCCTTAAGTTTGTCTCACTATTTCTTGTTCGTTTTTTTTCATTTAATTTTTATTTTTTATCACAGCAAGTTTGATTACAATGTTTGGCTTGTTGTAGGTGTGCAAGATGTGGTTCTTTTACACATATACATATGTCTGTTCTTCCTGGGATCCTTTTCCCATGTATGTTAGGACAGAATGTTGAGTAGTCTTCTCTTGGTATTCCGTAGGTGTTTGGTGATTATCTCTTTCACCTGTGTTTGTATCTGTCTGTTAACCCCAATATCCTAATGTATCCAATCCTCACACCTTTCCATTGGTGAACCATAAGTTTGTTTAATGAATCTGTGATTGCCCTTCTCTGTGGAAATATCTTCACTAGTATCAATTCTTAGGTAACACCTATAAGTGATATCATACGATATGTGTCTTTCTCTTTCTGACTTACTACAAGTCACGTGATTACCTCTAGACTCCTCTACGGTGCTGCAAATGGCATTGTGTCCTTATTTTCCTTGGCTAATATTCTGTCTGGACATGTACCAGTTCTTCTTTGTCCACTCATCTGTTGATGGACATTTTGGTTGCTCCCATGTCATGGCTATGGTAATGCTGCGGCAATGCACATTTGCCTGCCTGTGTCTTTCCAATTCTGGCTTCTTAGGTTATAGGCCCAGGAGTTCGCCTGCTGGATCATATGGTAGCAAAGTGTTTACCTTGTAGAGGCACCGCCATTCTCTTCTCATTAGTGGCTCTTACCAGGTTACGTCCCACTAAAAGTTGAGGTTATGCTCTTCTCCACAACACCTTCAGCGTTTATTCTTTGTAGTAGTTTTTTCTGAAGTTTATTCTGACTAGTGTGAGCTGATACCGCTTTGTGGTTGGATTGGCATGCGTCTCATAATACCTTGAAATTGAGCTTTCTGGCATGTCCTTTGTTCCTTCAAACTGTGAGTACAGCTTACCTCTTCAAATTGTTTTCGGGAAGTATGTGTGACATTTAGAAATATTTTGGCCATTCCCTCCCTCAAGACATTATGAGGGCAGGTTTCACTCACAGCCCTCCAGTACTGGTGCATATGAAGTGACCCTTAGCACAGGTTTTAAAGCTGCTGTTGCAGGTAACGGCCAGAGGGCGGCAGCATTTCTGCTTTTCCCAATCTGTTAACTAGGGAAACAGACCATCCTGGCAGTGGTGTTCCTCGGTTATATATTAGAGTGGAATGTGCCCCAAAAAGCTGATGTCTCCTTACTTCTGTTTGTTGTAGAAATTGAATTTATATATTTTTTTATTGGAGTCATATCCCATTGTGTTCATGGACCACTTCTTCTTTGAGCATTCCTCTGTTGATGGACATTTTCGTAGCTTCCAAGTGTTGGCTGTGGTCAATATTGCTGGAGTGCAGGATTGCCAGCATGTGTCTTTTTTTGTGGTACATGGGCCTCTCACTGCCGTGGGCCCTCCCATTGCAGAGCACAGGCTCCGGACGTGCAGGCCCAGCAGCCATAGCTTACGGGAACAGCTGCTCCGTGGCATGTGGGATCTCCCCAAATCGGGGCATGAATCCATGTCCCCTGCACTGGCAGGCGGACTCTCATCCACTGCGCCACCAATGAATCCCAGGCTGTCTTTTTGAGTCTCATCCCCTCAGGTGATAGGCCCAGCAGTGGGTATGCTTGATTGAATGGTAGCTCAGTATTTATCTTTACAAGGCACGTCATTTTTGTTTTCATGACTGGCTCTTACCATGTCCCACGTTGAAGCAAGGGTAGGCATTTCTCCAAAGCCCCTTCAGCATTTATTGTTTGCAGAATTTTTGCTGATGGCCATTCTGACTGCTGTGAGCTGATAGGTTTTTGTAATTTGGATCTGCATATCTTTAATTATTCCTAATGTTTAGCATTTTTCCATGCCTTTTAAAATTTCTGGCAGAGAAAAACAGAAAAAAACGGAGAGTACAATTAAACTCTTGAAATTGTCTTCTTGGATGGTTGCCCTCTTTTGAATTTTTTGGTCAATTTTCGACCCCATGTTTGTTTTTGAGGGCAGGTGTTATTCACAGGCCTGCAAGGAGTGTGAACATTTAGTGACCATGAGCAGTGGGTTTAAAGCTGCTGTTGTGGGAAATGGCCACAAGGCGGCCGCGTTTCTCCATTTCCAAGTCTGGTTCCTAGGGCAGCAGAGCCTTTCTGGGACCAATGGAATACAGAAGAAGGCATCATTGAAGTCTAACACAGAATACCATGTCCTGGTGGATGGTAGAATGACCAGTAGGGTCTAGGAATTAGGAACTACTGGATGTATATCCTCGGTGGCTTCACTGACTGTCCTAACATCCTTTACCAGGTCCCCAGCAGCCCACGGGGCTCTCGTGGTCAGGCCCCTCCCAGGATATGGGGCTCACCTGAGCAGGGCCCCAGCAGCCAACGGGGTTCTCATGTTCAGGCCACTCCCAGGGTATGGAGCTCACCTGTGAAACTACCCAGCAGCCCACGAGGCTCTCGTGCTTAGGCACCTCCCATGATACAGAGCTGCCCTGGGCAGGTACCATGGCAGGGCTGGGCACACAGGAACCGTGCACATAGCCCTCATTGCAGAGCACCCCAGAACGCCTGTCACGCAGAGCTGACACAGAGCACCTGAGAGCAGGACTTGAACTAACAAACAGCAGCTCCGACAGGTCTCTGACCCTGGGCATCACTCTGTGCAGCCTCCCTCTGCCTGGTCTTCCAGAGACTTCCACTGCAGCCGGGGCACCAGGCCTTTGTCTCCAACCATCACCCCTCCTCCCCCTGACTCCTGGGTTCCTCTCATTAGGATTAGGCCTTCTTGAAATTGTCTCCCACTCATGGGCCAGATAAAATGATGAGAAAACAAGCCGGAGATGCAGCCCCTTGTCTATCCTGACTCTCTGGGTCCCACACCTGTTCCTTGGAACTGGCCGTTTCAGCGAGGTCCATTTTCTGCAATGGGAGCCACTGAGGGGTGAGGATTGGCTGACCGGAGCAGCCTGTCCCTGCCGGCCAGCCCTCCCCAGGTGTGCCTGGGTTGAGGTCAATATAAACACCGCTCCAGGGAGCAACAGCCCCTGCAGCTGTGCCTGACGCCATATTCTCTGCCCCGTCAGCAGTCTCGGGGCTGTGCCGGTGGGAGGGAGTGAGGGGGCACGGTTTTGTGGGTGGCCCGGTGTGAGAGGAGCTCTGCTGCACTTTCTGCAGGAGTCTCCAGACTGCCACCTGCTAAAGAACAGGATGGGTCACCCATACCTTCCGCTGGAATTTCTCCGCGGGCAGAGGTGAGGGAGGAAAAAAGCAGTGGGGGCCAAGACAGGACGGATATCTCAGGCAGGGAAATGGAAAGTTTTCAGAAGAGCGCCTGGGGCCAGGATCATCCTGGCAGGCCTGCAGGCACCAAGTCAGCCTGCGTGCTTTCACTGGTGTGGATCCACGGCCCTTCCTCTATGCTTTCAAGTCCTTGTACATATTCAGGTGTTTTACCTGGGAAGGGTGGGAACAGTTCAGCAGCAGCTGGCTGGGGGCTCAGCTCACGTTTACTCACAGACGCCTATGTACGGTCCCCCAGCTTTGCAATGAGGACGCTCCTTGCAGGGGGGCTGCTGGCTGCATGGGAGATAATTCGGCACCTCCGACCACCTTCAGAATTGTTTACCACTGGAGCAAGTGCCCTGATAGGGTTTTCCTCTGTATAACTAGTGGGTTCTGTTTATTTTTTCTGTTTTTTTCAAGGTAGATTTTAGTCCTCATTTATGTATTTATAGATATAAGCATGGAAATCATTCATTCATATAAATACATCTGTGTGAAGGGAAGAACATTTTTCTGTTTTATTTTTAAATTTTATTTGTTTTTTAAAAATTTGAAATTTAAGGTTATTTATTTTTTTATACAGCAGGTTATTGTTAGTTATCTATTTTATACATATACATGTATACAAGTCAGTCCCAATCTCCCAACTCATCCCACCACCACCACCCCATGGCTTCCCCCCCTTGGTTTCCATACGTTTGTTCTCTAACCCTGTGTCTCTAATTCTGCCCTGCAAACCGGTTCATCTCTACCATTTTTCTAGCTTCCACATATATGCATTAATACGCAATATTTGTTTTTCTCTTTCTGACCTACTTCTCTCTGTATGACAGTCTCTAGATCCATCCACGTCTCTACAAATGACCCAGTTTCATTCCTTTTTATGGCTGAGCAATATTCCATTTTATATATGTACCACATCTTTATCCATTCGTCTGTCTGTGGGCATTTAGCTTGCTTCCATTACCTGGCTATTGTAAATAGTGCTGCAATGAACATTGTGGTGCATGTGTCTTTTTGATTTATGGTTTTCTCTGGGTATATGCCCAGAAGTGGGATTGCTGGATCATATGGTAATTGTATTTTTAGTTTTTTTAATGAACCTCCATACTGTTCTCCATAGTGACTGTATCAATTGACATTCCCACCAATAGTGGAAGAGGGATCCATTTGTCCACACCCTCCGCAGCATTTGTAGTTTGTAGATTTTCTGATGATGCCCATTCTAACAGGTGTGAGGTGATACCTCATTGAAGTTTTGATTTGCATTTCTCTAATAATTAGTGATGTTGAGCAGCTTTTCATGTGCATCTTGGCCATCTCTGAGTCTCCTTTGAAGAAATGTCTATTTAGATATTCTACCCATTTTTGAAGTGGGTTGTTTTTTTTTTTTAATATTAAGCTGCATGAGCTGTTTATGTATACTGGAGATTAAACCTTTGTCCATTGATTCGTTTTCACATATTTTCTCCCATTCTGAGGGTTGCCTTTTTCCATTCCCATTTTTTAACAAAAAGAAAGAAAGAAAGAAAAAGAAGCAGAACACAAATGTCCGTAAAATATGCCTCTTGAAACTGTCGTTTTGAAACATGGAGGTCTTTTGAATTTTTTGGTCAGTATACGACCCCAGGATTTCTTTTCAGGGCAGGTCTCATTTACAGACCTGCAATGATTTTGAATATCAACTGACCATTAGCGCTGGGATTCAAGCTGCTGTTGTGTGAAACGGCCACAAGGTGGCAGCAGTTCCCCTTTACCGAATCTGGTGACTAGGGCAACAGAGCCTCAATGGAAGTCGTGTTCTAGGTTGTAAGTTAGAATGGAATGTGCCAGGAAAAAGACCCTTAAGTTTGTCTCACTATTTCTTGTTCGTTTTTTTTCATTTAATTTTTATTTTTTATCACAGCAAGTTTGATTACAATGTTTGGCTTGTTGTAGGTGTGCAAGATGTGGTTCTTTTACACATATACATATGTCTGTTCTTCCTGGGATCCTTTTCCCATGTATGTTAGGACAGAATGTTGAGTAGTCTTCTCTTGGTATTCCGTAGGTGTTTGGTGATTATCTCTTTCACCTGTGTTTGTATCTGTCTGTTAACCCCAATATCCTAATGTATCCAATCCTCACACCTTTCCATTGGTGAACCATAAGTTTGTTTAATGAATCTGTGATTGCCCTTCTCTGTGGAAATATCTTCACTAGTATCAATTCTTAGGTAACACCTATAAGTGATATCATACGATATGTGTCTTTCTCTTTCTGACTTACTACAAGTCACGTGATTACCTCTAGACTCCTCTACGGTGCTGCAAATGGCATTGTGTCCTTATTTTCCTTGGCTAATATTCTGTCTGGACATGTACCAGTTCTTCTTTGTCCACTCATCTGTTGATGGACATTTTGGTTGCTCCCATGTCATGGCTATGGTAATGCTGCGGCAATGCACATTTGCCTGCCTGTGTCTTTCCAATTCTGGTTTCTTAGGTTATAGGCCCAGGAGTTCGCCTGCTGGATCATATGGTAGCAAAGTGTTTACCTTGTAGAGGCACCGCCATTCTCTTCTCATTAGTGGCTCTTACCAGGTTACGTCCCACTAAAAGTTGAGGTTATGCTCTTCTCCACAACACCTTCAGCGTTTATTCTTTGTAGTAGTTTTTTCTGAAGTTTATTCTGACTAGTGTGAGCTGATACCGCTTTGTGGTTGGATTGGCATGCGTCTCATAATACCTTGAAATTGAGCTTTCTGGCATGTCCTTTGTTCCTTCAAACTGTGAGTACAGCTTACCTCTTCAAATTGTTTTCGGGAAGTATGTGTGACATTTAGAAATATTTTGGCCATTCCCTCCCTCAAGACATTATGAGGGCAGGTTTCACTCACAGCCCTCCAGTACTGGTGCATATGAAGTGACCCTTAGCACAGGTTTTAAAGCTGCTGTTGCAGGTAACGGCCAGAGGGCGGCAGCATTTCTGCTTTTCCCAATCTGTTAACTAGGGAAACAGACCATCCTGGCAGTGGTGTTCCTCGGTTATATATTAGAGTGGAATGTGCCCCAAAAAGCTGATGTCTCCTTACTTCTGTTTGTTGTAGAAATTGAATTTATATATTTTTTTATTGGAGTCATATCCCATTGTGTTCATGGACCACTTCTTCTTTGAGCATTCCTCTGTTGATGGACATTTTCGTAGCTTCCAAGTGTGGGCTATGGTCAATATTGCTGGAATGCAGGATTGCCCGCATGTGTCTTTTTTTGTGGTACATGGGCCTCTCACTGCCGTGGGCCCTCCCATTGCAGAGCACAGGCTCCGGACGTGCAGGCCCAGCAGCCATAGCTCACGGGAACAGCCGCTCCGCGGCATGTGGGATCTCCCCAAATCGGGGCATGAATCCATGTCCCCTGCACTGGCAGGCGGACTCTCATCCACTGCGCCACCAGTGAATCCCAGCCTGTCTTTTTGAGTCTCATCCCCTCAGGTGATAGGCCCAGCAGTGGGTATGCTTGATTGAATGGTAGCTCAGTATTTATCTTTACAAGGCACGTCATTTTTGTTTTCATGACTGGCTCTTACCATGTCCCACGTTGAAGCAAGGGTAGGCATTTCTCCAAAACCCCTTCAGCATTTATTGTTTGCAGAATTTTTGCTGATGGCCATTCTGACTGCTGTGAGCTGATAGGTTTTTGTAATTTGGATCTGCATATCTTTAATTATTCCTAATGTTTAGCATTTTTCCATGCCTTTTAAAATTTCTGGCAGAGAAAAACAGAAAAAAACGGAGAGTACAATTAAACTCTTGAAATTGTCTTCTTCGATGGTTGCCCTCTTTTGAAATTTTTGGTCAATTTTCGACCCCATGTTTGTTTTTGAGGGCAGGTGTTATTCACAGGCCTGCAAGGAGTGTGAACATTTAGTGACCATTAGCAGTGGGTTTAAAGCTGCTGTTGTGGCAAATGGCCACAAGGCGGCCGCGTTTCTCCATTCCCAAGTCTGGTTCCTAGGGCAGCAGAGCCTTTCTGGGACCAATGGAATACAGAAGAAGGCATCATTGAAGTCTAACACAGAATACCATGTCCTGGTGGATGGTAGAATGACCAGTAGGGTCTAGGAATTAGGAACTACTGGATGTATATCCTCGGTGGCTTCACTGACTGTCCTAACATCCTTTACCAGGTCCCCAGCAGTCCACGGGGCTCTCGTGGTCAGGCCCCTCCCAGGATATGGGGCTCACCTGAGCAGGGCCCCAGCAGCCAACGGGGTTCTCATGTTCAGGCCACTCCCAGGGTATGGAGCTCACCTGTGAAACTACCCAGCAGCCCATGAGGCTCTCGTGCTTAGGCACCTCCCATGATACAGAGCTGCCCTGGGCAGGTACCATGGCAGGGCTGGGCACACAGGAACCGTGCACATAGCCCTCATTGCAGAGCACCCCAGAACGCCTGTCACGCAGAGCTGACACAGAGCACCCCAGAGCAGGACTTGAACTAACAAACAGCAGCTCCGACAGGTCTCTGACCCTGGGCATCACTCTGTGCAGCCTCCCTCTGCCTGGTCTTCCAGAGACTTCCACTGCAGCCGGGGCACCAGGCCTTTGTCTCCAACCATCACCCCTCCTCCCCCTGACTCCTGGGTTCCTCTCATTAGGATTAGGCCTTCTTGAAATTGTCTCCCACTCATGGGCCAGATAAAATGATGAGAAAACAAGCCGGAGATGCAGCCCCTTGTCTATCCTGACTCTCTGGGTCCCACACCTGTTCCTTGGAACTGGCCGTTTCAGCGAGGTCCATTTTCTGCAATGGGAGCCACTGAGGGGTGAGGATTGGCTGACCGGAGCAGCCTGTCCCTGCCGGCCAGCCCTCCCCAGGTGTGCCTGGGTTGAGGTCAATATAAACACCGCTCCAGGGAGCAACAGCCCCTGCAGCTGTGCCTGACGCCATATTCTCTGCCCCGTCAGCAGTCTCGGGGCTGTGCCGCTGGGAGGGAGTGAGGGGGCACGGTTTTGTGGGTGGCCCGGTGTGAGAGGAGCTCTGCTGGACTTTCTGCAGGAGTCTCCAGACTGCCACCTGCTAAAGAACAGGATGGGTCACCCATACCTTCCGCTGGAATTTCTCCGCGGGCAGAGGTGAGGGAGGAAAAAAGCAGTGGGGGCCAAGACAGGACGGATATCTCAGGCAGGGAAATGGAAAGTTTTCAGAAGAGCGCCTGGGGCCAGGATCATCCTGGCAGGCCTGCAGGCACCAAGTCAGCCTGCGTGCTTTCACTGGTGTGGATCCACGGCCCTTCCTCTATGCTTTCAAGTCCTTGTACATATTCAGGTGTTTTACCTGGGAAGGGTGGGAACAGTTCAGCAGCAGCTGGCTGGGGGCTCAGCTCACGTTTACTCACAGACGCCTATGTACGGTCCCCCAGCTTTGCAATGAGGACGCTCCTTGCGGGGGGGCTGCTGGCTGCATGGGAGATAATTCGGCACCTCCGACCACCTTCAGAATTGTTTACCACTGGAGCAAGTGCCCTGATAGGGTTTTCCTCTGTATAACTAGTGGGTTCTGTTTATTTTTTCTGTTTTTTTCAAGGTAGATTTTAGTCCTCATTTATGTATTTATAGATATAAGCATGGAAATCATTCATTCATATAAATACATCTGTGTGAAGGGAAGAACATTTTTCTGTTTTATTTTTAAATTTTATTTGTTTTTTAAAAATTTGAAATTTAAGGTTATTTATTTTTTTATACAGCAGGTTATTGTTAGTTATCTATTTTATACATATACATGTATACAAGTCAGTCCCAATCTCCCAACTCATCCCACCACCACCACCCCATGGCTTCCCCCCCTTGGTTTCCATACGTTTGTTCTCTAACCCTGTGTCTCTAATTCTGCCCTGCAAACCGGTTCATCTCTACCATTTTTCTAGCTTCCACATATATGCATTAATACGCAATATTTGTTTTTCTCTTTCTGACCTACTTCTCTCTGTATGACAGTCTCTAGATCCATCCACGTCTCTACAAATGACCCAGTTTCATTCCTTTTTATGGCTGAGCAATATTCCATTTTATATATGTACCACATCTTTATCCATTCGTCTGTCTGTGGGCATTTAGCTTGCTTCCATTACCTGGCTATTGTAAATAGTGCTGCAATGAACATTGTGGTGCATGTGTCTTTTTGATTTATGGTTTTCTCTGGGTATATGCCCAGAAGTGGGATTGCTGGATCATATGGTAATTGTATTTTTAGTTTTTTTAAAGAACCTCCATACTGTTCTCCATAGTGACTGTATCAATTGACATTCCCACCAATAGTGGAAGAGGGATCCATTTGTCCACACCCTCCGCAGCATTTGTACTTTGTAGATTTTCTGATGATGCCCATTCTAACAGGTGTGAGGTGATACCTCATTGAAGTTTTGATTTGCATTTCTCTAATAATTAGTGATGTTGAGCAGCTTTTCATGTGCATCTTGGCCATCTCTGAGTCTCCTTTGAAGAAATGTCTATTTAGATATTCTACCCATTTTTGAAGTGGGTTGTTTTTTTTTTTTAATATTAAGCTGCATGAGCTGTTTATGTATACTGGAGATTAAACCTTTGTCCATTGATTCGTTTTCACATATTTTCTCCCATTCTGAGGGTTGCCTTTTTCCATTCCCATTTTTTAACAAAAAGAAAGAAAGAAAGAAAAAGAAGCAGAACACAAATGTCCGTAAAATATGCCTCTTGAAACTGTCGTTTTGAAACATGGAGGTCTTTTGAATTTTTTGGTCAGTATACGACCCCAGGATTTCTTTTCAGGGCAGGTCTCATTTACAGGCCTGCAATGATTTTGAATATCAACTGACCATTAGCGCTGGGATTCAAGCTGCTGTTGTGTGAAACGGCCACAAGGTGGCAGCAGTTCCCCTTTACCGAATCTGGTGACTAGGGCAACAGAGCCTCAATGGAAGTCGTGTTCTAGGTTGTAAGTTAGAATGGAATGTGCCAGGAAAAAGACCCTTAAGTTTGTCTCACTATTTCTTGTTCGTTTTTTTCATTTAATTTTTATTTTTTATCACAGCAAGTTTGATTACAATGTTTGGCTTGTTGTAGGTGTGCAAGATGTGGTTCTTTTACACATATACATATGTCTGTTCTTCCTGGGATCCTTTTCCCATGTATGTTAGGACAGAATGTTGAGTAGTCTTCTCTTGGTATTCCGTAGGTGTTTGGTGATTATCTCTTTCACCTGTGTTTGTATCTGTCTGTTAACCCCAATATCCTAATGTATCCAATCCTCACACCTTTCCATTGGTGAACCATAAGTTTGTTTAATGAATCTGTGATTGCCCTTCTCTGTGGAAATATCTTCACTAGTATCAATTCTTAGGTAACACCTATAAGTGATATCATACGATATGTGTCTTTCTCTTTCTGACTTACTACAAGTCACGTGATTACCTCTAGACTCCTCTACGGTGCCGCAAATGGCATTGTGTCCTTTTTTTCCTTGGCTAATATTCTGTCTGCACATGTACCAGTTCTTCTTTGTCCACTCATCTGTTGATGGACTTTTTGGTTGCTCCCATGTCATGGCTATGGTAATGCTGCGGCAATGCACATTTGCCTGCCTGTGTCTTTCCAATTCTGGCTTCTTAGGTTATAGGCCCAGGAGTTCGCCTGCTGGATCATATGGTAGCAAAGTGTTTACCTTGTAGAGGCACCGCCATTCTCTTCTCATTAGTGGCTCTTACCAGGTTACGTCCCACTAAAAGTTGAGGTTATGCTCTTCTCCACAACACCTTCAGCGTTTATTCTTTGTAGTAGTTTTTTCTGAAGTTTATTCTGACTAGTGTGAGCTGATACCGCTTTGTGGTTGGATTTGCATGCGTCTCATAATACCTTGAAATTGAGCTTTCTGGCATGTCCTTTGTTCCTTCAAACTGTGAGTACAGCTTACCTCTTCAAATTGTTTTCGGGAAGTATGTGTGACATTTAGAAATATTTTGGCCATTCCCTCCCTCAAGACATTATGAGGGCAGGTTTCACTCACAGCCCTCCAGTACTGGTGCATATGAAGTGACCCTTAGCACAGGTTTTAAAGCTGCTGTTGCAGGTAACGGCCAGAGGGCGGCAGCATTTCTGCTTTTCCCAATCTGTTAACTAGGGAAACAGACCATCCTGGCAGTGGTGTTCCTCGGTTATATATTAGAGTGGAATGTGCCCCAAAAAGCTGATGTCTCCTTACTTCTGTTTGTTGTAGAAATTGAATTTATATATTTTTTTATTGGAGTCATATCCCATTGTGTTCATGGACCACTTCTTCTTTGAGCATTCCTCTGTTGATGGACATTTTCGTAGCTTCCAAGTGTTGGCTGTGGTCAATATTGCTGGAGTGCAGGATTGCCAGCATGTGTCTTTTTTTGTGGTACATGGGCCTCTCACTGCCGTGGGCCCTCCCATTGCAGAGCACAGGCTCCGGACGTGCAGGCCCAGCAGCCATAGCTTACGGGAACAGCTGCTCCGTGGCATGTGGGATCTCCCCAAATCGGGGCATGAATCCATGTCCCCTGCACTGGCAGGCGGACTCTCATCCACTGCGCCACCAATGAATCCCAGGCTGTCTTTTTGAGTCTCATCCCCTCAGGTGATAGGCCCAGCAGTGGGTATGCTTGATTGAATGGTAGCTCAGTATTTATCTTTACAAGGCACGTCATTTTTGTTTTCATGACTGGCTCTTACCATGTCCCACGTTGAAGCAAGGGTAGGCATTTCTCCAAAGCCCCTTCAGCATTTATTGTTTGCAGAATTTTTGCTGATGGCCATTCTGACTGCTGTGAGCTGATAGGTTTTTGTAATTTGGATCTGCATATTTTTAATTATTCCTAATGTTTAGCATTTTTCCATGCCTTTTAAAATTTCTGGCAGAGAAAAACAGAAAAAAATTGAGAGTACAATTAAACTCTTGAAATTGTCTTCTTGGATGGTTGCCCTCTTTTGAGTTTTTTGGTCAATTTTCGACCACATGTTTGTTTTTGAGGGCAGGTGTTATTCACAGGCCTGCAAGGAGTGTGAATATTTAGTGACCATTAGCAGTGGGTTTAAAGCTGCTGTTGTGGGAAATGGCCACAAGGCGGCCGCGTTTCTCCATTCCCAAGTCTGGTTCCTAGGGCAGCAGAGCCTTTCTGGGACCAATGGAATACAGAAGAAGGCATCATTGAAGTCTAACACAGAATACCATGTCCTGGTGGATGGTAGAATGACCAGTAGGGTCTAGGAATTAGGAACTATTGGATGTATATCCTCGGTGGCTTCACTGACTGTCCTAACATCCTTTACCAGGTCCCCAGCAGCCCACGGGGCTCTCGTGGTCAGCCCCCTCCCAGGATATGGGGCTCACCTGAGCAGGGCCCCAGCAGCCAACGGGGTTCTCATGTTCAGGCCACTCCCAGGGTATGGAGCTCACCTGTGAAACTACCCAGCAGCCCACGAGGCTCTCGTGCTTAGGCACCTCCCATGATACAGAGCTGCCCTGGGCAGGTACCATGGCAGGGCTGGGCACACAGGAACCGTGCACATAGCCCTCATTGCAGAGCACCCCAGAACGCCTGTCACGCAGAGCTGACACAGAGCACCTCAGAGCAGGACTTGAACTAACAAACAGCAGCTCCGACAGGTCTCTGACCCTGGGCATCACTCTGTGCAGCCTCCCTCTGCCTGGTCTTCCAGAGACTTCCACTGCAGCCGGGGCACCAGGCCTTTGTCTCCAACCATCACCCCTCCTCCCCCTGACTCCTGGGTTCCTCTCATTAGGATTAGGCCTTCTTGAAATTGTCTCCCACTCATGGGCCAGATAAAATGATGAGAAAACAAGCCGGAGATGCAGCCCCTTGTCTATCCTGACTCTCTGGAGCCCACACCTGTTCCTTGGAACTGGCCGTTTCAGCGAGGTCCATTTTCTGCAATGGGAGCCACTGAGGGGTGAGGATTGGCTGACCGGAGCAGCCTGTCCCTGCCGGCCAGCCCTCCCCAGGTGTGCCTGGGTTGAGGTCAATATAAACACCGCTCCAGGGAGCAACAGCCCCTGCAGCTGTGCCTGACGCCATATTCTCTGCCCCGTCAGCAGTCTCGGGGCTGTGCCGGTGGGAGGGAGTGAGGGGGCACGGTTTTGTGGGTGGCCCGGTGTGAGAGGAGCTCTGCTGCACTTTCTGCAGGAGTCTCCAGACTGCCACCTGCTAAAGAAGAGGATGGGTCACCCATACCTTCCGCTGGAATTTCTCCGCGGGCAGAGGTGAGGGAGGAAAAAAGCAGTGGGGGCCAAGACAGGACGGATATCTCAGGCAGGGAAATGGAAAGTTTTCAGAAGAGCGCCTGGGGCCAGGATCATCCTGGCAGGCCTGCAGGCACCAAGTCAGCCTGCGTGCTTTCACTGGTGTGGATCCACGGCCCTTCCTCTATGCTTTCAAGTCCTTGTACATATTCAGGTGTTTTACCTGGGAAGGGTGGGAACAGTTCAGCAGCAGCTGGCTGGGGGCTCAGCTCACGTTTACTCACAGACGCCTATGTACGGTCCCCCAGCTTTGCAATGAGGACGCTCCTTGCGGGGGGGCTGCTGGCTGCATGGGAGATAATTCGGCACCTCCGACCACCTTCAGAATTGTTTACCACTGGAGCAAGTGCCCTGATAGGGTTTTCCTCTGTATAACTAGTGGGTTCTGTTTATTTTTTCTGTTTTTTTCAAGGTAGATTTTAGTCCTCATTTATGTATTTATAGATATAAGCATGGAAATCATTCATTCATATAAATACATCTGTGTGAAGGGAAGAACATTTTTCTGTTTTATTTTTAAATTTTATTTGTTTTTTTAAATATTTGAAATTTAAGGTTATTTATTTTTTTATACAGCAGGTTATTGTTAGTTATCTATTTTATACATATACATGTATACAAGTCAGTCCCAATCTCCCAACTCATCCCACCACCACCACCCCATGGCTTCCCCCCCTTGGTTTCCATACGTTTGTTCTCTAACCCTGTGTCTCTAATTCTGCCCTGCAAACCGGTTCATCTCTACCATTTTTCTAGCTTCCACATATATGCATTAATACGCAATATTTGTTTTTCTCTTTCTGACCTACTTCTCTCTGTATGACAGTCTCTAGATCCATCCACGTCTCTACAAATGACCCAGTTTCATTCCTTTTTATGGCTGAGCAATATTCCATTTTATATATGTACCACATCTTTATCCATTCGTCTGTCTGTGGGCATTTAGCTTGCTTCCATTACCTGGCTATTGTAAATAGTGCTGCAATGAACATTGTGGTGCATGTGTCTTTTTGATTTATGGTTTTCTCTGGGTATATGCCCAGAAGTGGGATTGCTGGATCATATGGTAATTGTATTTTTAGTTTTTTTAAAGAACCTCCATACTGTTCTCCATAGTGACTGTATCAATTGACATTCCCACCAATAGTGGAAGAGGGATCCATTTG
Source organism: Mesoplodon bidens (assembly GCF_964165515.1). Taxonomy (NCBI): domain Eukaryota; kingdom Metazoa; phylum Chordata; class Mammalia; order Artiodactyla; family Ziphiidae; genus Mesoplodon; species Mesoplodon bidens. The sequence continues at coordinate 310,563 of NW_027672624.1, read as the reverse complement.
TCCACACCCTCCGCAGCATTTGTAGTTTGTAGATTTTCTGATGATGCCCATTCTAACAGGTGTGAGGTGATACCTCATTGAAGTTTTGATTTGCATTTCTCTAATAATTAGTGATGTTGAGCAGCTTTTCATGTGCATCTTGGCCATCTCTGAGTCTCCTTTGAAGAAATGTCTATTTAGATATTCTACCCATTTTTGAAGTGGGTTGTTTTTTTTTTTTAATATTAAGCTGCATGAGCTGTTTATGTATACTGGAGATTAAACCTTTGTCCATTGATTCGTTTTCACATATTTTCTCCCATTCTGAGGGTTGCCTTTTTCCATTCCCATTTTTTAACAAAAAGAAAGAAAGAAAGAAAAAGAAGCAGAACACAAATGTCCGTAAAATATGCCTCTTGAAACTGTCGTTTTGAAACATGGAGGTCTTTTGAATTTTTTGGTCAGTATACGACCCCAGGATTTCTTTTCAGGGCAGGTCTCATTTACAGGCCTGCAATGATTTTGAATATCAACTGACCATTAGCGCTGGGATTCAAGCTGCTGTTGTGTGAAACGGCCACAAGGTGGCAGCAGTTCCCCTTTACCGAATCTGGTGACTAGGGCAACAGAGCCTCAATGGAAGTCGTGTTCTAGGTTGTAAGTTAGAATGGAATGTGCCAGGAAAAAGACCCTTAAGTTTGTCTCACTATTTCTTGTTCGTTTTTTTTCATTTAATTTTTATTTTTTATCACAGCAAGTTTGATTACAATGTTTGGCTTGTTGTAGGTGTGCAAGATGTGGTTCTTTTACACATATACATATGTCTGTTCTTCCTGGGATCCTTTTCCCATGTATGTTAGGACAGAATGTTGAGTAGTCTTCTCTTGGTATTCCGTAGGTGTTTGGTGATTATCTCTTTCACCTGTGTTTGTATCTGTCTGTTAACCCCAATATCCTAATGTATCCAATCCTCACACCTTTCCATTGGTGAACCATAAGTTTGTTTAATGAATCTGTGATTGCCCTTCTCTGTGGAAATATCTTCACTAGTATCAATTCTTAGGTAACACCTATAAGTGATATCATACGATATGTCTTTCTCTTTCTGACTTACTACAAGTCACGTGATTACCTCTAGACTCCTCTACGGTGCTGCAAATGGCATTGTGTCCTTTTTTTCCTTGGCTAATATTCTGTCTGCACATGTACCAGTTCTTCTTTGTCCACTCATCTGTTGATGGACTTTTTGGTTGCTCCCATGTCATGGCTATGGTAATGCTGCGGCAATGCACATTTGCCTGCCTGTGTCTTTCCAATTCTGGCTTCTTAGGTTATAGGCCCAGGAGTTCGCCTGCTGGATCATATGGTAGCAAAGTGTTTACCTTGTAGAGGCACCGCCATTCTCTTCTCATTAGTGGCTCTTACCAGGTTACGTCCCACTAAAAGTTGAGGTTATGCTCTTCTCCACAACACCTTCAGCGTTTACTCTTTGTAGTAGTTTTTTCTGAAGTTTATTCTGACTAGTGTGAGCTGATACCGCTTTGTGGTTGGATTGGCATGCGTCTCATAATACCTTGAAATTGAGCTTTCTGGCATGTCCTTTGTTCCTTCAAACTGTGAGTACAGCTTACCTCTTCAAATTGTTTTCGGGAAGTATGTGTGACATTTAGGAATATTTTGGCCATTCCCTCCCTCAAGACATTATGAGGGCAGGTTTCACTCACAGCCCTCCAGTACTGGTGCATATGAAGTGACCCTTAGCACAGGTTTTAAAGCTGCTGTTGCAGGTAACGGCCAGAGGGCGGCAGCATTTCTGCTTTTCCCAATCTGTTAACTAGGGAAACAGACCATCCTGGCAGTGGTGTTCCTCGGTTATATATTAGAGTGGAATGTGCCCCAAAAAGCTGATGTCTCCTTACTTCTGTTTGTTGTAGAAATTGAATTTATATATTTTTTTATTGGAGTCATATCCCATTGTGTTCATGGACCACTTCTTCTTTGAGCATTCCTCTGTTGATGGACATTTTCGTAGCTTCCAAGTGTGGGCTATGGTCAATATTGCTGGAATGCAGGATTGCCCGCATGTGTCTTTTTTTGTGGTACATGGGCCTCTCACTGCCGTGGGCCCTCCCATTGCAGAGCACAGGCTCCGGACGTGCAGGCCCAGCAGCCATAGCTCACGGGAACAGCCGCTCCGCGGCATGTGGGATCTCCCCAAATCGGGGCATGAATCCATGTCCCCTGCACTGGCAGGCGGACTCTCATCCACTGCGCCACCAGTGAATCCCAGCCTGTCTTTTTGAGTCTCATCCCCTCAGGTGATAGGCCCAGCAGTGGGTATGCTTGATTGAATGGTAGCTCAGTATTTATCTTTACAAGGCACGTCATTTTTGTTTTCATGACTGGCTCTTACCATGTCCCACGTTGAAGCAAGGGTAGGCATTTCTCCAAAACCCCTTCAGCATTTATTGTTTGCAGAATTTTTGCTGATGGCCATTCTGACTGCTGTGAGCTGATAGGTTTTTGTAATTTGGATCTGCATATCTTTAATTATTCCTAATGTTTAGCATTTTTCCATGCCTTTTAAAATTTCTGGCAGAGAAAAACAGAAAAAAACGGAGAGTACAATTAAACTCTTGAAATTGTCTTCTTCGATGGTTGCCCTCTTTTGAATTTTTTGGTCAATTTTCGACCCCATGTTTGTTTTTGAGGGCAGGTGTTATTCACAGGCCTGCAAGGAGTGTGAACATTTAGTGACCATTAGCAGTGGGTTTAAAGCTGCTGTTGTGGGAAATGGCCACAAGGCGGCCGCGTTTCTCCATTCCCAAGTCTGGTTCCTAGGGCAGCAGAGCCTTTCTGGGACCAATGGAATACAGAAGAAGGCATCATTGAAGTCTAACACAGAATACCATGTCCTGGTGGATGGTAGAATGACCAGTAGGGTCTAGGAATTAGGAACTACTGGATGTATATCCTCGGTGGCTTCACTGACTGTCCTAACATCCTTTACCAGGTCCCCAGCAGTCCACGGGGCTCTCGTGGTCAGGCCCCTCCCAGGATATGGGGCTCACCTGAGCAGGGCCCCAGCAGCCAACGGGGTTCTCATGTTCAGGCCACTCCCAGGGTATGGAGCTCACCTGTGAAACTACCCAGCAGCCCATGAGGCTCTCGTGCTTAGGCACCTCCCATGATACAGAGCTGCCCTGGGCAGGTACCATGGCAGGGCTGGGCACACAGGAACCGTGCACATAGCCCTCATTGCAGAGCACCCCAGAACGCCTGTCACGCAGAGCTGACACAGAGCACCCCAGAGCAGGACTTGAACTAACAAACAGCAGCTCCGACAGGTCTCTGACCCTGGGCATCACTCTGTGCAGCCTCCCTCTGCCTGTTCTTCCAGAGACTTCCACTGCAGCCGGGGCACCAGGCCTTTGTCTCCAACCATCACCCCTCCTCCCCCTGACTCCTGGGTTCCTCTCATTAGGATTAGGCCTTCTTGAAATTGTCTCCCACTCATGGGCCAGATAAAATGATGAGAAAACAAGCCGGAGATGCAGCCCCTTGTCTATCCTGACTCTCTGGGTCCCACACCTGTTCCTTGGAACTGGCCATTTCAGCGAGGTCCATTTTCTGCAATGGGAGCCACTGAGGGGTGAGGATTGGCTGACCGGAGCAGCCTGTCCCTGCCGGCCAGCCCTCCCCAGGTGTGCCTGGGTTGAGGTCAATATAAACACCGCTCCAGGGAGCAACAGCCCCTGCAGCTGTGCCTGACGCCATATTCTCTGCCCCGTCAGCAGTCTCGGGGCTGTGACGGTGGGAGGGAGTGAGGGGGCACGGTTTTGTGGGTGGCCCGGTGTGAGAGGAGCTCTGCTGGACTTTCTGCAGGAGTCTCCAGACTGCCACCTGCTAAAGAAGAGGATGGGTCACCCATACCTTCCGCTGGAATTTCTCCGCGGGCAGAGGTGAGGGAGGAAAAAAGCAGTGGGGGCCAAGACAGGACGGATATCTCAGGCAGGGAAATGGAAAGTTTTCAGAAGAGCGCCTGGGGCCAGGATCATCCTGGCAGGCCTGCAGGCACCAAGTCAGCCTGCGTGCTTTCACTGGTGTGGATCCACGGCCCTTCCTCTATGCTTTCAAGTCCTTGTACATATTCAGGTGTTTTACCTGGGAAGGGTGGGAACAGTTCAGCAGCAGCTGGCTGGGGGCTCAGCTCACGTTTACTCACAGACGCCTATGTATGGTCCCCCAGCTTTGCAATGAGGACGCTCCTTGCGGGGGGGCTGCTGGCTGCATGGGAGATACTTCGGCACCACCGACCACCTTCAGAATTGTTTACCACTGGAGCAAGTGCCCTGATAGGGTTTTCCTCTGTATAACTAGTGGGTTCTGTTTATTTTTTCTGTTTTTTTCAAGGTAGATTTTAGTCCTCATTTATGTATTTATAGATATAAGCATGGAAATCATTCATTCATATAAATACATCTGTGTGAAGGGAAGAACAATTTTCTGTTTTATTTTTAAATTTTATTTGTTTTTTAAAAATTTGAAATTTAAGGTTATTTATTTTTTTATACAGCAGGTTATTGTTAGTTATCTATTTTATACATATACATGTATACAAGTCAGTCCCAATCTCCCAACTCATCCCACCACCACCACCCCATGGCTTCCCCCCCTTGGTTTCCATACGTTTGTTCTCTAACCCTGTGTCTCTAATTCTGCCCTGCAAACCGGTTCATCTCTACCATTTTTCTAGCTTCCACATATATGCATTAATACTCAATATTTGTTTATCTCTTTCTGACCTACTTCTCTCTGTATGACAGTCTCTAGATCCATCCACGTCTCTACAAATGACCCAGTTTTATTCCTTTTTATGGCTGAGCAATATTCCATTTTATATATGTACCACATCTTTATCCATTCGTCTGTCTGTGGGCATTTAGCTTGCTTCCATTACCTGGCTATTGTAAATAGTGCTGCAATGAACATTGTGGTGAATGTGTCTTTTGGATTTATGGTTTTCTCTGGGTATATGCCAAGAAGTGGGATTGCTGGATCATATGGTAATTGTATTTTTAGTTTTTTTAATGAACCTCCATACTGTTCTCCATAGTGACTGTATCAATTGACATTCCCACCAATAGTGGAAGAGGGATCCATTTGTCCACACCCTCCGCAGCATTTGTAGTCTGTAGATTTTCTGATGATGCCCATTCTCACAGGTGTGAGGTGATACCTCATTGAAGTTTTGATTTGCATTTCTCTAATAATTAGTGATGTTGAGCAGCTTTTCATGTGCATCTTGGCCATCTCTGAGTCTCCTTTGAAGAAATGTCTATTTAGATATTCTACCCATTTTTGAAGTGGGTTGTTTTTTTTTTAATATTAAGCTGCATGAGCTGTTTACGTATACTGGAGATTAAATCTTTGTCCATTGATTCGTTTTCACATATTTTCTCCCATTCTGAGGGTTGCCTGTTTCCATTCGCGTTTTTTAACAAAAAGAAAGAAAGAAAGAAAAAGAAGCAGAACACAAATGTCCGTAAAATATGCCTCTTGAAACTGTAGTTTTGAAAAGTGGAGGTCTTTTGAATTTTTTGGTCAGTATACGACCCCAGGATTTCTTTTCAGGGCAGGTCTCATTTACAGGCCTGCAATGATTTTGAATATCAACTGACCATTAGCGCTGGGATTCAAGCTGCTGTTGTGTGAAACGGCCTCAAGGTGGCAGCAGTTCCCCTTTACCGAATCTGGTGACTAGGGCAACAGAGCCTCAATGGAAGTCGTGTTCTAGGTTGTAAGTTAGAATGGAATGTGCCAGGAAAAAGACCCTTAAGTTTGTCTCACTATTTCTTGTTCGTTTTTTTTCATTTAATTTTTATTTTTTATCACAGCAAGTTTGATTACAATGTTTGGCTTGTTGTAGGTGTGCAAGATGTGGTTCTTTTACACATATACATATGTCTGTTCTTCCTGGGATCCTTTTCCCATGTATGTTAGGACAGAATGTTGAGTAGTCTTCTCTTGGTATTCCGTAGGTGTTTGGTGATTATCTCTTTCACCTGTGTTTGTATCTGTCTGTTAACCCCAATATCCTAATGTATCCAATCCTCACACCTTTCCATTGGTGAACCATAAGTTTGTTTAATGAATCTGTGATTGCCCTTCTCTGTGGAAATATCTTCACTAGTATCAATTCTTAGGTAACACCTATAAGTGATATCATACGGTATGTGTCTTTCTCTTTCTGACTTACTACAAGTCACGTGATTACCTCTAGACTCCTCTACGGTGCTGCAAATGGCATTGTGTCCTTTTTTTCCTTGGCTAATATTCTGTCTGGACATGTACCAGTTCTTCTTTGTCCACTCATCTGTTGATGGACTTTTTGGTTGCTCCCATGTCATGGCTATGGTAATGCTGCGGCAATGCACATTTGCCTGCCTGTGTCTTTCCAATTCTGGCTTCTTAGGTTATAGGCCCAGGAGTTCGCCTGCTGGATCATATGGTAGCAAAGTGTTTACCTTGTAGAGGCACCGCCATTCTCTTCTCATTAGTGGCTCTTACCAGGTTACGTCCCACTAAAAGTTGAGGTTATGCTCTTCTCCACAACACCTTCAGCGTTTATTCTTTGTAGTAGTTTTTTCTGAAGTTTATTCTGACTAGTGTGAGCTGATACCGCTTTGTGGTTGGATTGGCATGCGTCTCATAATACCTTGAAATTGAGCTTTCTGGCATGTCCTTTGTTCCTTCAAACTGTGAGTACAGCTTACCTCTTCAAATTGTTTTCGGGAAGTATGTGTGACATTTAGAAATATTTTGGCCATTCCCTCCCTCAAGACATTATGAGGGCAGGTTTCACTCACAGCCCTCCAGTACTGGTGCATATGAAGTGACCCTTAGCACAGGTTTTAAAGCTGCTGTTGCAGGTAACGGCCAGAGGGCGGCAGCATTTCTGCTTTTCCCAATCTGTTAACTAGGGAAACAGACCATCCTGGCAGTGGTGTTCCTCGGTTATATATTAGAGTGGAATGTGCCCCAAAAAGCTGATGTCTCCTTACTTCTGTTTGTTGTAGAAATTGAATTTATATATTTTTTTATTGGAGTCATATCCCATTGTGTTCATGGACCACTTCTTCTTTGAGCATTCCTCTGTTGATGGACATTTTCGTAGCTTCCAAGTGTGGGCTATGGTCAATATTGCTGGAATGCAGGATTGCCCGCATGTGTCTTTTTTTGTGGTACATGGGCCTCTCACTGCCGTGGGCCCTCCCATTGCAGAGCACAGGCTCCGGACGTGCAGGCCCAGCAGCCATAGCTCACGGGAACAGCCGCTCCGCGGCATGTGGGATCTCCCCAAATCGGGGCATGAATCCATGTCCCCTGCACTGGCAGGCGGACTCTCATCCACTGCGCCACCAGTGAATCCCAGCCTGTCTTTTTGAGTCTCATCCCCTCAGGTGATAGGCCCAGCAGTGGGTATGCTTGATTGAATGGTAGCTCAGTATTTATCTTTACAAGGCACGTCATTTTTGTTTTCATGACTGGCTCTTACCATGTCCCACGTTGAAGCAAGGGTAGGCATTTCTCCAAAACCCCTTCAGCATTTATTGTTTGCAGAATTTTTGCTGATGGCCATTCTGACTGCTGTGAGCTGATAGGTTTTTGTAATTTGGATCTGCATATCTTTAATTATTCCTAATGTTTAGCATTTTTCCATGCCTTTTAAAATTTCTGGCAGAGAAAAACAGAAAAAAACGGAGAGTACAATTAAACTCTTGAAATTGTCTTCTTGGATGGTTGCCCTCTTTTGAATTTTTTGGTCAATTTTCGACCCCATGTTTCTTTTTGAGGGCAGGTGTTATTCACAGGCCTGCAAGGAGTGTGAACATTTAGTGACCATTAGCAGTGGGTTTAAAGCTGCTGTTGTGGCAAATGGCCACAAGGCGGCCGCGTTTCTCCATTCCCAAGTCTGGTTCCTAGGGCAGCAGAGCCTTTCTGGGACCAATGGAATACAGAAGAAGGCATCATTGAAGTCTAACACAGAATACCATGTCCTGGTGGATGGTAGAATGACCAGTAGGGTCTAGGAATTAGGAACTACTGGATGTATATCCTAGGTGGCTTCACTGACTGTCCTAACATCCTTTACCAGGTCCCCAGCAGTCCACGGGGCTCTCGTGGTCAGGCCCCTCCCAGGATATGGGAATCACCTGAGCAGGGCCCCAGCAGCAAACGGGGTTCTCATGTTCAGGCCACTCCCAGGGTATGGAGCTCACCTGTGAAACTACCCAGCAGCCCATGAGGCTCTCGTGCTTAGGCACCTCCCATGATACAGAGCTGCCCTGGGCAGGTACCATGGCAGGGCTGGGCACACAGGAACCGTGCACATAGCCCTCATTGCAGAGCTCCCCAGAACGCCTGTCACGCAGAGCTGACACAGAGCACCCCAGAGCAGGACTTGAACTAACAAACAGCAGCTCCGACAGGTCTCTGACCCTGGGCATCACTCTGTGCAGCCTCCCTCTGCCTGGTCTTCCAGAGACTTCCACTGCAGCCGGGGCACCAGGCCTTTGTCTCCAACCATCACCCCTCCTCCCCCTGACTCCTGGGTTCCTCTCATTAGGATTAGGCCTTCTTGAAATTGTCTCCCACTCATGGGCCAGATAAAATGATGAGAAAACAAGCCGGAGATGCAGCCCCATGTCTATCCTGACTCTCTGGAGCCCACACCTGTTCCTTGGAACTGGCCATTTCAGCGAGGTCCATTTTTTGCAATGTGAGCCACTGAGGGGTGAGGATTGGCTGACCGGAGCAGCCTGTCCCTGCCGGCCAGCCCTCCCCAGGTGTGCCTGGGTTGAGGTCAATATAAACACCGCTCCAGGGAGCAACATCCCCCGCAGCTGTGCCTGACGCCATATTCTCTGCCCCGTCAGCAGTCTCGGGGCTGTGCCGGTGGGAGGGAGTGAGGGGGCACGGTTTTGTGGGTGGCCCGGTGTGAGAGGAGCTCTGCTGGACTTTCTGCAGGAGTTTCCAGACTGCCACCTGCTAAAGAAGAGGATGGGTCACCCATACCTTCCGCTGGAATTTCTCCGCGGGCAGAGGTGAGGGAGGAAAAAAGCAGTGGGGGCCAAGACAGGACGGATATCTCAGGCAGGGAAATGGAAAGTTTTCAGAAGAGCGCCTGGGGCCAGGATCATCCTGGCAGGCCTGCAGGCACCAAGTCAGCCAGCGTGCTTTCACTGGTGTGGATCCACGGCCCTTCCTCTATGCTTTCAAGTCCTTGTACATATTCAGGTGTTTTACCTGGGAAGGGTGGGAACAGTTGAGCAGCAGCTGGCTGGGGGCTCAGCTCACGTTTACTCACAGACCCCTATGTACGGTCCCCGAGCTTTGCAATGAGGACGCTCCTTGAGGGGGGGGGGCTGCTGGCTGCATGGGTGATAATTCTGCACCTCCGACCACCTTCAGAATTGTTTACCACTGGAGCAAGTGCCCTGATAGGGTTTTCCTCTGTATAACTAGTGGGTTCTGTTTATTTTTTCTGTTTTTTTCAAGGTAGATTTTAGTCCTCATTTATGTATTTATAGATATAAGCATGGAAATCATTCATTCATATAAATACATCTGTGTGAAGGGAAGAACATTTTTCTGTTTTATTTTTAAATTTTATTTGTTTTTTAAAAATTTGAAATTTAAGGTTATTTATTTTTTTATACAGCAGGTTATTGTTAGTTATCTATTTTATACATATACATGTATACAAGTCAGTCCCAATCTCCCAACTCATCCCACCACCACCACCCCATGGCTTCCCCCCCTTGGTTTCCATACGTTTGTTCTCTAACCCTGTGTCTCTAATTCTGCCCTGCAAACCGGTTCATCTCTACCATTTTTCTAGCTTCCACATATATGCATTAATACGCAATATTTGTTTTTCTCTTTCTGACCTACTTCTCTCTGTATGACAGTCTCTAGATCCATCCACGTCTCTACAAATGACCCAGTTTCATTCCTTTTTATGGCTGAGCAATATTCCATTTTATATATGTACCACATCTTTATCCATTCGTCTGTCTGTGGGCATTTAGCTTGCTTCCATTACCTGGCTATTGTAAATAGTGCTGCAATGAACATTGTGGTGAATGTGTCTTTTGGATTTATGGTTTTCTCTGGGTATATGCCCAGAAGTGGGATTGCTGGATCATATGGTAATTGTATTTTTAGTTTTTTTAATGAACCTCCATACTGTTCTCCATAGTGACTGTATCAATTGACATTCCCACCAATAGTGGAAGAGGGATCCATTTGTCCACACCCTCCGCAGCATTTGTAGTTTGTAGATTTTCTGATGATGCCCATTCTAACAGGTGTGAGGTGATACCTCATTGAAGTTTTGATTTGCATTTCTCTAATAATTAGTGATGTTGAGCAGCTTTTCATGTGCATCTTGGCCATCTCTGAGTCTCCTTTGAAGAAATGTCTATTTAGATATTCTACCCATTTTTGAAGTGGGTTGTTTTTGTTTTTAATATTAAGCTGCATGAGCTGTTTATGTATACTGGAGATTAAACCTTTATCCATTGATTCGTTTTCACATATTTTCTCCCATTCTGAGGGTTGCCTGTTTACATTCGCGTTTTTTAACAAAAAGAAAGAAAGAAAGAAAAAGAAGCAGAACACAAATGTCCGTAAAATATGCCTCTTGAAACTGTAGTTTTGAAACGTGGAGGTCTTTTGAATTTTTTGGTCAGTATACGACCCCAGGATTTCTTTTCAGGGCAGGTCTCATTTACAGGCCTGCAATGATTTTGAATATCAACTGACCATTAGCGCTGGGATTCAAGCTGCTGTTGTGTGAAACGGCCTCAAGGTGGCAGCAGTTCCCCTTTACCGAATCTGGTGACTAGGGCAACAGAGCCTCAATGGAAGTCGTGTTCTAGGTTGTAAGTTAGAATGGAATGTGCCAGGAAAAAGACCCTTAAGTTTGTCTCACTATTTCTTGTTCGTTTTTTTTCATTTAATTTTTATTTTTTATCACAGCAAGTTTGATTACAATGTTTGGCTTGTTGTAGGTGTGCAAGATGTGGTTCTTTTACACATATACATATGTCTGTTCTTCCTGGGATCCTTTTCCCATGTATGTTAGGACAGAATGTTGAGTAGTCTTCTCTTGGTATTCCGTAGGTGTTTGGTGATTATCTCTTTCACCTGTGTTTGTATCTGTCTGTTAACCCCAATATCCTAATGTATCCAATCCTCACACCTTTCCATTGGTGAACCATAAGTTTGTTTAATGAATCTGTGATTGCCCTTCTCTGTGGAAATATCTTCACTAGTATCAATTCTTAGGTAACACCTATAAGTGATATCATACGATATGTGTCTTTCTCTTTCTGACTTACTACAAGTCACGTGATTACCTCTAGACTCCTCTACGGTGCTGCAAATGGCATTGTGTCCTTTTTTTCCTTGGCTAATATTCTGTCTGGACATGTACCAGTTCTTCTTTGTCCACTCATCTGTTGATGGACTTTTTGGTTGCTCCCATGTCATGGCTATGGTAATGCTGCGGCAATGCACATTTGCCTGCCTGTGTCTTTCCAATTCTGGCTTCTTAGGTTATAGGCCCAGGAGTTCGCCTGCTGGATCATATGGTAGCAAAGTGTTTACCTTGTAGAGGCACCGCCATTCTCTTCTCATTAGTGGCTCTTACCAGGTTACGTCCCACTAAAAGTTGAGGTTATGCTCTTCTCCACAACACCTTCAGCGTTTATTCTTTGTAGTAGTTTTTTCTGAAGTTTATTCTGACTAGTGTGAGCTGATACCGCTTTGTGGTTGGATTGGCATGCGTCTCATAATACCTTGAAATTGAGCTTTCTGGCATGTCCTTTGTTCCTTCAAACTGTGAGTACAGCTTACCTCTTCAAATTGTTTTCGGGAAGTATGTGTGACATTTAGAAATATTTTGGCCATTCCCTCCCTCAAGACATTATGAGGGCAGGTTTCACTCACAGCCCTCCAGTACTGGTGCATATGAAGTGACCCTTAGCACAGGTTTTAAAGCTGCTGTTGCAGGTAACGGCCAGAGGGCGGCAGCATTTCTGCTTTTCCCAATCTGTTAACTAGGGAAACAGACCATCCTGGCAGTGGTGTTCCTCGGTTATATATTAGAGTGGAATGTGCCCCAAAAAGCTGATGTCTCCTTACTTCTGTTTGTTGTAGAAATTGAATTTATATATTTTTTTATTGGAGTCATATCCCATTGTGTTCATGGACCACTTCTTCTTTGAGCATTCCTCTGTTGATGGACATTTTCGTAGCTTCCAAGTGTGGGCTATGGTCAATATTGCTGGAATGCAGGATTGCCCGCATGTGTCTTTTTTTGTGGTACATGGGCCTCTCACTGCCGTGGGCCCTCCCATTGCAGAGCACAGGCTCCGGACGTGCAGGCCCAGCAGCCATAGCTCACGGGAACAGCCGCTCCGCGGCATGTGGGATCTCCCCAAATCGGGGCATGAATCCATGTCCCCTGCACTGGCAGGCGGACTCTCATCCACTGCGCCACCAGTGAATCCCAGCCTGTCTTTTTGAGTCTCATCCCCTCAGGTGATAGGCCCAGCAGTGGGTATGCTTGATTGAATGGTAGCTCAGTATTTATCTTTACAAGGCACGTCATTTTTGTTTTCATGACTGGCTCTTACCATGTCCCACGTTGAAGCAAGGGTAGGCATTTCTCCAAAACCCCTTCAGCATTTATTGTTTGCAGAATTTTTGCTGATGGCCATTCTGACTGCTGTGAGCTGATAGGTTTTTGTAATTTGGATCTGCATATCTTTAATTATTCCTAATGTTTAGCATTTTTCCATGCCTTTTAAAATTTCTGGCAGAGAAAAACAGAAAAAAACGGAGAGTACAATTAAACTCTTGAAATTGTCTTCTTGGATGGTTGCCCTCTTTTGAATTTTTTGGTCAATTTTCGACCCCATGTTTCTTTTTGAGGGCAGGTGTTATTCACAGGCCTGCAAGGAGTGTGAACCTTTAGTGACCATTAGCAGTGGGTTTAAAGCTGCTGTTGTGGCAAATGGCCACAAGGCGGCCGCGTTTCTCCATTCCCAAGTCTGGTTCCTAGGGCAGCAGAGCCTTTATGGGACCAATGGAATACAGAAGAAGGCATCATTGAAGTCTAACACAGAATACCATGTCCTGGTGGATGGTAGAATGACCAGTAGGGTCTAGGAATTAGGAACTACTGGATGTATATCCTCGGTGGCTTCACTGACTGTCCTAACATCCTTTACCAGGTCCCCAGCAGTACACGGGGCTCTCGTGGTCAGGCCCCTCCCAGGATATGGGGCTCACCTGAGCAGGGCCCCAGCAGCCAACGGGGTTCTCATGTTCAGGCCACTCCCAGGGTATGGAGCTCACCTGTGAAACTACCCAGCAGCCCATGAGGCTCTCGTGCTTAGGCACCTCCCATGATACAGAGCTGCCCTGGGCAGGTACCATGGCAGGGCTGGGCACACAGGAACCGTGCACATAGCCCTCATTGCAGAGCTCCCCAGAACGCCTGTCACGCAGAGCTGACACAGAGCACCCCAGAGCAGGACTTGAACTAACAAACAGCAGCTCCGACAGGTCTCTGACCCTGGGCATCACTCTGTGCAGCCTCCCTCTGCCTGGTCTTCCAGAGACTTCCACTGCAGCCGGGGCACCAGGCCTTTGTCTCCAACCATCACCCCTCCTCCCCCTGACTCCTGGGTTCCTCTCATTAGGATTAGGCCTTCTTGAAATTGTCTCCCACTCATGGGCAAGATAAAATGATGAGAAAACAAGCCGGAGATGCAGCCCCATGTCTATCCTGACTCTCTGGAGCCCACACCTGTTCCTTGGAACTGGCCATTTCAGCGAGGTCCATTTTTTGCAATGTGAGCCACTGAGGGGTGAGGATTGGCTGACCGGAGCAGCCTGTCCCTGCCGGCCAGCCCTCCCCAGGTGTGCCTGGGTTGAGGTCAATATAAACACCGCTCCAGGGAGCAACATCCCCCGCAGCTGTGCCTGACGCCATATTCTCTGCCCCGTCAGCAGTCTCGGGGCTGTGCCGGTGGGAGGGAGTGAGGGGGCACGGTTTTGTGGGTGGCCCGGTGTGAGAGGAGCTCTGCTGGACTTTCTGCAGGAGTTTCCAGACTGCCACCTGCTAAAGAAGAGGATGGGTCACCCATACCTTCCGCTGGAATTTCTCCGCGGGCAGAGGTGAGGGAGGAAAAAAGCAGTGGGGGCCAAGACAGGACGGATATCTCAGGCAGGGAAATGGAAAGTTTTCAGAAGAGCGCCTGGGGCCAGGATCATCCTGGCAGGCCTGCAGGCACCAAGTCAGCCAGCGTGCTTTCACTGGTGTGGATCCACGGCCCTTCCTCTATGCTTTCAAGTCCTTGTACATATTCAGGTGTTTTACCTGGGAAGGGTGGGAACAGTTGAGCAGCAGCTGGCTGGGGGCTCAGCTCACGTTTACTCACAGACCCCTATGTACGGTCCCCGAGCTTTGCAATGAGGACGCTCCTTGAGGGGGGGGGGCTGCTGGCTGCATGGGTGATAATTCTGCACCTCCGACCACCTTCAGAATTGTTTACCACTGGAGCAAGTGCCCTGATAGGGTTTTCCTCTGTATAACTAGTGGGTTCTGTTTATTTTTTCTGTTTTTTTCAAGGTAGATTTTAGTCCTCATTTATGTATTTATAGATATAAGCATGGAAATCATTCATTCATATAAATACATCTGTGTGAAGGGAAGAACATTTTTCTGTTTTATTTTTAAATTTTATTTGTTTTTTAAAAATTTGAAATTTAAGGTTATTTATTTTTTTATACAGCAGGTTATTGTTAGTTATCTATTTTATACATATACATGTATACAAGTCAGTCCCAATCTCCCAACTCATCCCACCACCACCACCCCATGGCTTCCCCCCCTTGGTTTCCATACGTTTGTTCTCTAACCCTGTGTCTCTAATTCTGCCCTGCAAACCGGTTCATCTCTACCATTTTTCTAGCTTCCACATATATGCATTAATACGCAATATTTGTTTTTCTCTTTCTGACCTACTTCTCTCTGTATGACAGTCTCTAGATCCATCCACGTCTCTACAAATGACCCAGTTTCATTCCTTTTTATGGCTGAGCAATATTCCATTTTATATATGTACCACATCTTTATCCATTCGTCTGTCTGTGGGCATTTAGCTTGCTTCCATTACCTGGCTATTGTAAATAGTGCTGCAATGAACATTGTGGTGAATGTGTCTTTTTGATTTATGGTTTTCTCTGGGTATATGCCCAGAAGTGGGATTGCTGGATCATATGGTAATTGTATTTTTAGTTTTTTTAATGAACCTCCATACTGTTCTCCATAGTGACTGTATCAATTGACATTCCCACCAATAGTGGAAGAGGGATCCATTTGTCCACACCCTCCGCAGCATTTGTAGTTTGTAGATTTTCTGATGATGCCCATTCTAACAGGTGTGAGGTGATACCTCATTGAAGTTTTGATTTGCATTTCTCTAATAATTAGTGATGTTGAGCAGCTTTTCATGTGCATCTTGGCCATCTCTGAGTCTCCTTTGAAGAAATGTCTATTTAGATATGCTACCCATTTTTGAAGTGGGTTGCTTTTGTTTTTAATATTAAGCTGCATGTGCTGTTTATGTATACTGGAGATTAAACCTTTATCCATTGATTCGTTTTCACATATTTTCTCCCATTCTGAGGGTTGCATTTTTCCATTCCCATTTTTTAACAAAAAGAAAGAAAGAAAGAAAAAGAAGCAGAACACAAATGTCCGTAAAATATGCCTCTTGAAACTGTCGTTTTGAAACATGGAGGTCTTTTGAATTTTTTGGTCAGTATACGACCCCAGGATTTCTTTTCAGGGCAGGTCTCATTTACAGGCCTGCAATGATTTTGAATATCAACTGACCATTAGCGCTGGGATTCAAGCTGCTGTTGTGTGAAACGGCCACAAGGTGGCAGCAGTTCCCCTTTACCAAATCTGGTGACTAGGGCAACAGAGCCTCAATGGAAGTCGTGTTCTAGGTTGTAAGTTAGAATGGAATGTGCCAGGAAAAGGACCCTTAAGTTTGTCTCACTATTTCTTGTTCGTTTTTTTTCATTTAATTTTTATTTTTTATCTCAGCAAGTTTGATTACAATGTTTGGCTTGTTGTAGGTGTGCAAGATGTGGTTCTTTTACACATATACATATGTCTGTTCTTCCTGGGATCCTTTTCCCATGTATGTTAGGACAGAATGTTGAGTAGTCTTCTCTTGGTATTCCGTAGGTGTTTGGTGATTATCTATTTCACCTGTGTTTGTATCTGTCTGTTAACCCCAATATCCTAATGTATCCAATCCTTACACCTTTCCATTGGTGAACCATAAGTTTGTTTAATGAATCTGTGATTGCCCTTCTCTGTGGAAATATCTTCACTAGTATCAATTCTTAGGCAACACCTATAAGTGATATCATACGATATGTGTCTTTCTCTTTCTGACTTACTACAAGTCACGTGATTACCTCTAGACTCCTCTACGGTGCTGCAAATGGCATTGTGTCCTTTTTTTCCTTGGCTAATATTCTGTCTGGACATGTACCAGTTCTTCTTTGTCCACTCATCTGTTGATGGACTTTTTGGTTGCTCCCATGTCATGGCTATGGTAATGCTGCGGCAATGCACATTGGCCTGCCTGTGTCTTTCCAAATCTGGCTTCTTAGGTTATAGGCCCAGGAGTTCGCCTGCTGGATCATATGGTAGCAAAGTGTTTACCTTGTAGAGGCACCGTCATTCTGTTCTCATTAGTGGCTCTTACCAGGTTACGTCCCACTAAAAGTTGAGGTTATGCTCTTCTCCACAACACCTTCAGCGTTTATTCTTTGTAGTAGTTTTTTCTGAAGTTTATTCCGACTAGTGTGAGCTGATACCGCTTTGTGGTTGGATTTGCATGCGTCTCATAATACCTTGAAATTGAGCTTTCTGGCATGTCCTTTGTTCCTTCAAACTGTGAGTACAGCTTACCTCTTCAAGTTGTTTTCGGGAAGTATGTGTGACATATAGAAATATTTTGGCCATTCCCTCCCTCAAGACATTATGAGGGCAGGTTTCACTCACAGCCCTCCAGTACTGGTGCATATGAAGTGACCCTTAGCACAGGTTTTAAAGCTGCTGTTGCAGGTAACGGCCAGAGGGCGGCAGCATTTCTGCTTTTCCCAATCTGTTAACTAGGGAAACAGACCATCCTGGCAGTGGTGTTCCTCGGTTATATATTAGAGTGGAATGTGCCCCAAAAAGCTGATGTCTCCTTACTTCTGTTTGTTGTAGAAATTGAATTTATATATTTTTTTTATTGGAGTCATATCCCATTGTGTTCATGGACCACTTCTTCTTTGAGCATTCCTCTGTTGATGGACATTTTCGTAGCTTCCAAGTGTGGGCTATGGTCAATATTGCTGGAGTGCAGGATTGCCAGCATGTGTCTTTTTTTGTGGTACATGGGCCTCTCACTGCCGTGGGCCCTCCCATTGCAGAGCACAGGCTCCGGACGTGCAGGCCCAGCAGCCATAGCTCACGGGAACAGCCGCTCCGCGGCATGTGGGATCTCCCCAAATCGGGGCATGAATCCATGTCCCCTGCACTGGCAGGCGGACTCTCATCCACTGTGCCACCAGTGAATCCCAGCCTGTCTTTTTGAGTCTCATCCCCTCAGGTGATAGGCCCAGCAGTGGGTATGCTTGATTGAATGGTAGCTCAGTATTTATCTTTACAAGGCACGTCCTTTTTGTTTTCATGACTGGCTCTTACCATGTCCCACGTTGAAGCAAGGGTAGGCATTTCTCCAAAACCCCTTCAGCATTTATTGTTTGCAGAATTTTTGCTGATGGCCATTCTGACTGCTGTGAGCTGATAGGTTTTTGGAATTTGGATCTGCATATCTTTAATTATTCCTAATGTTTAGCATTTTTCCATGCCTTTTAAAATTTCTGGCAGAGAAAAACAGAAAAAAACGGAGAGTACAATTAAACTCTTGAAATTGTCTTCTTGGATGGTTGCCCTCTTTTGAATTTTTTGGTCAATTTTCGACCCCATGTTTGTTTTTGAGGGCAGGTGTTATTCACAGGCCTGCAAGGAGTGTGAACATTTAGTGACCATTAGCAGTGGGTTTAAAGCTGCTGTTGTGGGAAATGGCCACAAGGCGGCCGCGTTTCTCCATTCCCAAGTCTGGTTCCTAGGGCAGCAGAGACTTTCTGGGACCAATGGAATACAGAAGAAGGCATCATTGAAGTCTAACACAGAATACCATGTCCTGGTGGATGGTAGAATGACCAGTAGGGTCTAGGAATTAGGAACTACTGGATGTATATCCTCGGTGGCTTCACTGACTGTCCTAACATCCTTTACCAGGTCCCCAGCAGTCCACGGGGCTCTCGTGGTCAGGCCCCTCCCAGGATATGGGGCTCACCTGAGCAGGGCCCCAGCAGCCAACGGGGTTCTCATGTTCAGGCCACTCCCAGGGTATGGAGCTCACCTGTGAAACTACCCAGCAGCCCACGAGGCTCTCGTGCTTAGGCACCTCCCATGATACAGAGCTGCCCTGGGCAGGTACCATGGCAGGGCTGGGCACACAGGAAACGTGCACATAGCCCTCATTGCAAAGCACCCCAGAACGCCTGTCACGCAGAGCTGACACAGAGCACCTGAGAGCAGGACTTGAACTAACAAACAGCAGCTCCGACAGGTCTCTGACCCTGGGCATCACTCTGTGCAGCCTCCCTCTGCCTGGTCTTCCAGAGACTTCCACTGCAGCCGGGGCACCAGGCCTTTGTCTCCAACCATCACCCCTCCTCCCCCTGACTCCTGGGTTCCTCTCATTAGGATTAGGCCTTCTTGAAATTGTCTCCCACTCATGGGCCAGATAAAATGATGAGAAAACAAGCCGGAGATGCAGCCCCTTGTCTATCCTGACTCTCTGGAGCCCACACCTGTTCCTTGGAACTGGCCGTTTCAGCGAGGTCCATTTTCTGCAATGGGAGCCACTGAGGGGTGAGGATTGGCTGACCGGAGCAGCCTGTCCCTGCCGGCCAGCCCTCCCCAGGTGTGCCTGGGTTGAGGTCAATATAAACACCGCTGCAGGGAGCAACAGCCCCTGCAGCTCTGCCTGACGCCATATTCTCTGCCCCGTCAGCAGTCTCGGGGCTGTGCCAGTGGGAGGGAGTGAGGGGGCACGGTTTTGTGGGTGGTCCGGTGTGAGAGGAGCTCTGCTGCACTTTCTGCAGGAGTCTCCAGACTGCCACCTGCTAAAGAAGAGGATGGGTCACCCATACCTTCCGCTGGAATTTCTCTGCAGGCAGAGGTGAGGGAGGTAAAAAAGCAGTGGGGGCCAAGACAGGACGGATATCTCAGGCAGGGAAATGGAAAGTTTTCAGAAGAGCGCCTGGGGCCAGGATCATCCTGGCAGGCCTGCAGGCACCAAGTCAGCCTGCATGCTTTCACTGGTGTGGATCCACGGCCCTTCCTCTATGCTTTCAAGTCCTTGTACATATTCAGGTGTTTTACCTGGGAAGGGTGGGAACAGTTCAGCAGCAGCTGGCTGGGGGCTCAGCTCACGTTTACTCACAGACGCCTATGTACGGTCCCCCAGCTTTGCAATGAGGACGCTCCTTGCGGGGGGGCTGCTGGCTGCATGGGAGATAATTCGGCACCTCCGACCACCTTCAGAATTGTTTACCACTGGAGCAAGTGCCCTGATAGGGTTTTCCTCTGTATAACTAGTGGGTTCTGTTTATTTTTTCTGTTTTTTTCAAGGTAGATTTTAGTCCTCATTTATGTATTTATAGATATAAGCATGGAAATCATTCATTCATATAAATACATCTGTGTGAAGGGAAGAACATTTTTCTGTTTTATTTTTAAATTTTATTTGTTTTTTAAATATTTGAAATTTAAGGTTATTTATTTTTTTATACAGCAGGTTATTGTTAGTTATCTATTTTATACATATACATGTATACAAGTCAGTCCCAATCTCCCAACTCATCCCACCACCACCACCCCATGGCTTCCCCCCCTTGGTTTCCATACGTTTGTTCTCTAACCCTGTGTCTCTAATTCTGCCCTGCAAACCGGTTCATCTCTACCATTTTTCTAGCTTCCACATATATGCATTAATACGCAATATTTGTTTTTCTCTTTCTGACCTACTTCTCTCTGTATGACAGTCTCTAGATCCATCCACGTCTCTACAAATGACCCAGTTTCATTCCTTTTTATGGCTGAGCAATATTCCATTTTATATATGTACCACATCTTTATCCATTCGTCTGTCTGTGGGCATTTAGCTTGCTTCCATTACCTGGCTATTGTAAATAGTGCTGCAATGAACATTGTGGTCAATGTGTCTTTTTGATTTATGGTTTTCTCTGGGTATATGCCCAGAAGTGGGATTGCTGGATCATATGGTAATTGTATTTTTAGTTTTTTTAATGAACCTCCATACTGTTCTCCATAGTGACTGTATCAATTGACATTCCCACCAATAGTGGAAGAGGGATCCATTTGTCCACACCCTCCGCAGCATTTGTAGTGTGTAGATTTTCTGATGATGCCCATTCTAACAGGTGTGAGGTGATACCTCATTGAAGTTTTGATTTGCATTTCTCTAATAATTAGTGATGTTGAGCAGCTTTTCATGTGCATCTTGGCCATCTCTGAGTCTCCTTTGAAGAAATGTCTATTTAGATATTCTACCGATTTTTGAAGTGGGCTGTTTTTGTTTTTAATATTAAGCTGCATGAGCTGTTTATGTATACTGGACATTAAACCTTTGTCCATTGATTCGTTTTCACATATTTTCTCCCATTCTGAGGGTTGCCTTTTTCCATTCCCATTTTTTAACAAAAAGAAAGAAAGAAAGAAAAAGAAGCAGAACACAAATGTCCGTAAAATATGCCTCTTGAAACTGTCGTTTTGAAACATGGAGGTCTTTTGAATTTTTTGGTCAGTATACGACCCCAGGATTTCTTTTCAGGGCAGGTCTCATTTACAGGCCTGCAATGATTTTGAATATCAACTGACCATTAGCGCTGGGATTCAAGCTGCTGTTGTGTGAAACGGCCACAAGGTGGCAGCAGTTCCCCTTTACCAAATCTGGTGACTAGGGCAACAGAGCCTCAATGGAAGTCGTGTTCTAGGTTGTAAGTTAGAATGGAATGTGCCAGGAAAAAGACCCTTAAGTTTGTCTCACTATTTCTTGTTCGTTGTTTTTCATTTAATTTTTATTTTTTATCACAGCAAGTTTGATTACAATGTTCGGCTTGTTGTAGGTGTGCAAGATGTGGTTCTTTTACACATATACATATGTCTGTTCTTCCTGGGATCCTTTTCCCATGTATGTTAGGACAGAATGTTGAGTAGTCTTCTCTTGGTATTCCGTAGGTGTTTGGTGATTATCTCTTTCACCTGTGTTTGTATCTGTCTGTTAACCCCAATATCCTAATGTATCCAATCCTCACACCTTTCCATTGGTGAACCATAAGTTTGTTTGCCCTTCTCTGTGGAAATATCTTCACTAGTATCAATTCTTAGGTAACACCTATAAGTGATATCATACGATATGTGTCTTTCTCTTTCTGACTTACTACAAGTCACGTGATTACCTCTAGACTCCTCTACGGTGCTGCAAATGGCATTGTGTCCTTTTTTTCCTTGGCTAATATTCTGTCTGGACATGTACCAGTTCTTCTTTGTCCACTCATCTGTTGATGGACTTTTTGGTTGCTCCCATGTCATGGCTATGGTAATGCTGCGGCAATGCACATTGGCCTGCCTGTGTCTTTCCAAATCTGGCTTCTTAGGTTATAGGCCCATGAGTTCGCCTGCTGGATCATATGGTAGCAAAGTGTTTACCTTGTAGAGGCACCGCCATTCTGTTCTCATTAGTGGCTCTTACCAGGTTACGTCCCACTAAAAGTTGAGGTTATGCTCTTCTCCACAACACCTTCAGCGTTTATTCTTTGTAGTAGTTTTTTCTGAAGTTTATTCTGACTAGTGTGAGCTGATACCGCTTTGTGGTTGGATTTGCATGCGTCTCATAATACCTTGAAATTGAGCTTTCTGGCATGTCCTTTGTTCCTTCAAACTGTGAGTACAGCTTACCTCTTCAAGTTGTTTTCGGGAAGTATGTGTGACATTTAGAAATATTTTGGCCATTCCCTCCCTCAAGACATTATGAGGGCAGGTTTCACTCACAGCCCTCCAGTACTGGTGCATATGAAGTGACCCTTAGCACAGGTTTTAAAGCTGCTGTTGCAGGTAACGGCCAGAGGGCGGCAGCATTTCTGCTTTTCCCAATCTGTTAACTAGGGAAACAGACCATCCTGGCAGTGGTGTTCCTCGGTTATATATTAGAGTGGAATGTGCCCCAAAAAGCTGATGTCTCCTTACTTCTGTTTGTTGTAGAAATTGAATTTATATATTTTTTTTATTGGAGTCATATCCCATTGTGTTCATGGACCACTTCTTCTTTGAGCATTCCTCTGTTGATGGACATTTTCGTAGCTTCCAAGTGTGGGCTATGGTCAATATTGCTGGAGTGCAGGATTGCCAGCATGTGTCTTTTTTTGTGGTACATGGGCCTCTCACTGCCGTGGGCCCTCCCATTGCAGAGCACAGGCTCCGGACGTGCAGGCCCAGCAGCCATAGCTCACGGGAACAGCCGCTCCGCGGCATGTGGGATCTCCCCATATCGGGGCATGAATCCATGTCCCCTGCACTGGCAGGCGGACTCTCATCCACTGCGCCACCAGTGAATCCCAGCCTCTCTTTTTGAGTCTCATCCCCTCAGGTGATAGGCCCAGCAGTGGGTATGCTTGATTGAATGGTAGCTCAGTATTTATCTTTACAAGGCACGTCATTTTTGTTTTCATGACTGGCTCTTACCATGTCCCACGTTGAAGCAAGGGTAGGCATTTCTCCAAAACCCCTTCAGCATTTATTGTTTGCAGAATTTTTGCTGATGGCCATTCTGACTGCTGTGAGCTGATAGGTTTTTGTAATTTGGATCTGCATATCTTTAATTATTCCTAATGTTTAGCATTTTTCCATGCCTTTTAAAATTTCTGGCAGAGAAAAAGAGAAAAAAACGGAGAGTACAATTAAACTCTTGAAATTGTCTTCTTGGATGGTTGCCCTCTTTTGAATTTTTTGGTCAATTTTCGACCCCATGTTTGTTTTTGAGGGCAGGTGTTATTCACAGGCCTGCAAGGAGTGTGAACATTTAGTGACCATTAGCAGTGGGTTTAAAGCTGCTGTTGTGGGAAATGGCCACAAGGCGGCCGCGTTTCTCCATTCCCAAGTCTGGTTCCTAGGGCAGCAGAGCCTTTCTGGGACCAATGGAATACAGAAGAAGGCATCATTGAAGTCTAACACAGAATACCATGTCCTGGTGGATGGTAGAATGACCAGTAGGGTCTAGGAATTAGGAACTACTGGATGTATATCCTAGGTGGCTTCACTGACTGTCCTAACATCCTTTACCAGGTCCCCAGCAGTCCACGGGGCTCTCGTGGTCAGGCCCCTCCCAGGATATGGGAATCACCTGAGCAGGGCCCCAGCAGCCAACGGGGTTCTCATGTTCAGGCCACTCCCAGGGTATGGAGCTCACCTGTGAAACTACCCAGCAGCCCACGAGGCTCTCGTGCTTAGGCACCTCCCCTGATACAGAGCTGCCCTGGGCAGGTACCATGGCAGGGCTGGGCACACAGGAACCGTGCACATAGCCCTCATTGCAGAGCACCCCAGAACGCCTGTCACGCAGAGCTGACACAGAGCACCTGAGAGCAGGACTTGAACTAACAAACAGCAGCTCCGACAGGTCTCTGACCCTGGGCATCACTCTGTGCAGCCTCCCTCTGCCTGGTCTTCCAGAGACTTCCACTGCAGCCGGGGCACCAGGCCTTTGTCTCCAACCATCACCCCTCCTCCCCCTGACTCCTGGGTTCCTCTCATTAGGATTAGGCCTTCTTGAAATTGTCTCCCACTCATGGGCCAGATAAAATGATGAGAAAACAAGCCGGAGATGCAGCCCCTTGTCTATCCTGACTCTCTGGAGCCCACACCTGTTCCTTGGAACTGGCCGTTTCAGCGAGGTCCATTTTCTGCAATGGGAGCCACTGAGGGGTGAGGATTGGCTGACCGGAGCAGCCTGTCCCTGCCGGCCAGCCCTCCCCAGGTGTGCCTGGGTTGAGGTCAATATAAACACCGCTCCAGGGAGCAACAGCCCCTGCAGCTGTGCCTGACGCCATATTCTCTGCCCCGTCAGCAGTCTCGGGGCTGTGCCGGTGGGAGGGAGTGAGGGGGCACGGTTTTGTGGGTGGCCCGGTGTGAGAGGAGCTCTGCTGGACTTTCTGCAGGAGTCTCCAGACTGCCACCTGCTAAAGAAGAGGATGGGTCACCCATACCTTCCGCTGGAATTTCTCCGCGGGCAGAGGTGAGGGAGGAAAAAAGCAGTGGGGGCCAAGACAGGACGGATATCTCAGGCAGGGAAATGGAAAGTTTTCAGAAGAGCGCCTGGGGCCAGGATCATCCTGGCAGGCCTGCAGGCACCAAGTCAGCCTGCGTGCTTTCACTGGTGTGGATCCACGGCCCTTGCTCTATGCTTTCAAGTCCTTGTACATATTCAGGTGTTTTACCTGGGAAGGGTGGGAACAGTTCAGCAGCAGCTGGCTGGGGGCTCAGCTCACGTTTACTCACAGACGCCTATGTACGGTCCCCCAGCTTTGCAATGAGGACGCTCCTTGCGGGGGGGCTGCTGGCTGCATGGGAGATAATTCGGCACCTCCGACCACCTTCAGAATTGTTTACCACTGGAGCAAGTGCCCTGATAGGGTTTTCCTCTGTATAACTAGTGGGTTCTGTTTATTTTTTCTGTTTTTTTCAAGGTAGATTTTAGTCCTCATTTATGTATTTATAGATATAAGCATGGAAATCATTCATTCATATAAATACATCTGTGTGAAGGGAAGAACATTTTTCTGTTTTATTTTTAAATTTTATTTGTTTTTTAAAAATTTGAAATTTAAGGTTATTTATTTTTTTATACAGCAGGTTATTGTTAGTTATCTATTTTATACATATACATGTATACAAGTCAGTCCCAATCTCCCAACTCATCCCACCACCACCACCCCATGGCTTCCCCACCTTGGTTTCCATACATTTGTTCTCTAACCCTGTGTCTCTAATTCTGCCCTGCAAACCGGTTCATCTCTACCATTTTTCTAGCTTCCCCATATATGCATTAATACGCAATATTTGTTTTTCTCTTTCTGACCTACGTCTCTCTGTATGACAGTCTCTAGATCCATCCACGTCTCTACAAATGACCCAGTTTCATTCCTTTTTATGGCTGAGCAATATTCCATTTTATATATGTACCACATCTTTATCCATTCGTCTGTCTGTGGGCATTTAGCTTGCTTCCATTACCTGGCTATTGTAAATAGTGCTGCAATGAACATTGTGGTGCATGTGTCTTTTTGATTTATGGTTTTCTCTGGGTATATGCCCAGAAGTGGGATTGCTGGATCATATGGTAATTGTATTTTTAGTTTTTTTAATGAACCTCCATACTGTTCTCCATAGTGACTGTATCAATTGACATTCCCACCAATAGTGGAAGAGGGATCCATTTGTCCACACCCTCCGCAGCATTTGTAGTTTGTAGATTTTCTGATGATGCCCATTCTAACAGGTGTGAGGTGATACCTCATTGAAGTTTTGATTTGCATTTGTCTAATAATTAGTGATGTTGAGCAGCTTTTCATGTGCATCTTGGCCATCTCTGAGTCTCCTTTGAAGAAATGTCTATTTAGATATTCTACCCATTTTTGAAGTGGGTTGTTTTTTTTTTTTTAATATTAAGCTGCATGAGCTGTTTATGTATACTGGAGATTAAACCTTTGTCCATTGATTCGTTTTCACATATTTTCTCCCATTCTGAGGGTTGCCTTTTTCCATTCCCATTTTTTAACAAAAAGAAAGAAAGAAAGAAAAAGAAGCAGAACACAAATGTCCGTAAAATATGCCTCTTGAAACTGTCGTTTTGAAACATGGAGGTCTTTTGAATTTTTTGGTCAGTATACGACCCCAGGATTTCTTTTCAGGGCAGGTCTCATTTACAGGCCTGCAATGATTTTGAATATCAACTGACCATTAGCGCTGGGATTCAAGCTGCTGTTGTGTGAAACGGCCACAAGGTGGCAGCAGTTCCCCTTTACCAAATCTGGTGACTAGGGCAACAGAGCCTCAATGGAAGTCGTGTTCTAGGTTGTAAGTTAGAATGGAATGTGCCAGGAAAAAGACCCTTAAGTTTGTCTCACTATTTCTTGTTCGTTGTTTTTCATTTAATTTTTATTTTTTATCACAGCAAGTTTGATTACAATGTTCGGCTTGTTGTAGGTGTGCAAGATGTGGTTCTTTTACACATATACATATGTCTGTTCTTCCTGGGATCCTTTTCCCATGTATGTTAGGACAGAATGTTGAGTAGTCTTCTCTTGGTATTCCGTAGGTGTTTGGTGATTATCTATTTCACCTGTGTTTGTATCTGTCTGTTAACCCCAATATCCTAATGTATCCAATCCTCACACCTTTCCATTGGTGAACCATAAGTTTGTTTAATGAATCTGTGATTGCCCTTCTCTGTGGAAATATCTTCACTAGTATCAATTCTTAGGTAACACCTATAAGTGATATCATACGATATGTGTCTTTCTCTTTCTGACTTACTACAAGTCACGTGATTACCTCTAGACTCCTCTACGGTGCTGCAAATGGCATTGTGTCCTTTTTTTCCTTGGCTAATATTCTGTCTGCACATGTACCAGTTCTTCTTTGTCCACTCATCTGTTGATGGACTTTTTGGTTGCTCCCATGTCATGGCTATGGTAATGCTGCGGCAATGCACATTTGCCTGCCTGTGTCTTTCCAATTCTGGCTTCTTAGGTTATAGGCCCAGGAGTTCGCCTGCTGGATCATATGGTAGCAAAGTGTTTACCTTGTAGAGGCACCGCCATTCTGTTCTCATTAGTGGCTCTTACCAGGTTACGTCCCACTAAAAGTTGAGGTTATGCTCTTCTCCACAACACCTTCAGCGTTTATTCTTTGTAGTAGTTTTTTCTGAAGTTTATTCTGACTAGTGTGAGCTGATACCGCTTTGTGGTTGGATTTGCATGCGTCTCATAATACCTTGAAATTGAGCTTTCTGGCATGTCCTTTGTTCCTTCAAACTGTGAGTACAGCTTACCTCTTCAAATTGTTTTCGGGAAGTATGTGTGACATTTAGAAATATTTTGGCCATTCCCTCCCTCAAGACATTATGAGGGCAGGTTTCACTCACGGCCCTCCAGTACTGGTGCATATGAAGTGACCCTTAGCACAGGTTTTAAAGCTGCTGTTGCAGGTAACGGCCAGAGGGCGGCAGCATTTCTGCTTTTCCCAATCTCTTAACTAGGGAAACAGACCATCCTGGCAGTGGTGTTCCTCGGTTATATATTAGAGTGGAATGTGCCCCAAAAAGCTGATGTCTCCTTACTTCTGTTTGTTGTAGAAATTGAATTTATATATTTTTTTTATTGGAGTCATATCCCATTGTGTTCATGGACCACTTCTTCTTTGAGCATTCCTCTGTTGATGGACATTTTCGTAGCTTCCAAGTGTGGGCTATGGTCAATATTGCTGGAGTGCAGGATTGCCAGCATGTGTCTTTTTTTGTGGTACATGGGCCTCTCACTGCCGTGGGCCCTCCCATTGCAGAGCACAGGCTCCGGACGTGCAGGCCCAGCAGCCATAGCTCACGGGAACAGCCGCTCCGCGGCATGTGGGATCTCCCCAAATCGGGGCATGAATCCATGTCCCCTGCACTGGCAGGCGGACTCTCATCCACTGCGACACCAGTGAATCCCAGCCTGTCTTTTTGAGTCTCATCCCCTCAGGTGATAGGCCCAGCAGTGGGTATGCTTGATTGAATGGTAGCTCAGTATTGATCTTTACAAGGCACGTCATTTTTGTTTTCATGACTGGCTCTTACCATGTCCCACGTTGAAGCAAGGGTAGGCATTTCTCCAAAACCCCTTCAGCATTTATTGTTTGCAGAATTTTTGCTGATGCCCATTCTGACTGCTGTGAGCCGATAGGTTTTTGTAATTTGGATCTGCATATCTTTAATTATTCCTAATGTTTAGCATTTTTCCATG
This sequence comes from Mesoplodon bidens, assembly GCF_964165515.1. NCBI lineage: Eukaryota > Metazoa > Chordata > Mammalia > Artiodactyla > Ziphiidae > Mesoplodon > Mesoplodon bidens. Next base: position 282,279 of record NW_027672624.1, on the reverse strand, counting down.
CCTTTTAAAATTTCTGGCAGAGAAAAACAGAAAAAAACGGAGGGTACAATTAAACTCTTGAAATTGTCTTCTTGGATGGTTGCCCTCTTTTGAATTTTTTGGTCAATTTTCGACCCCATGTTTGTTTTTGAGGGCAGGTGTTATTCACAGGCCTGCAAGGAGTGTGAACATTTAGTGACCATGAGCAGTGGGTTTAAAGCTGCTGTTGTGGGAAATGGCCACAAGGCGGCCGCGTTTCTCCATTCGCAAGTCTGGTTCCTAGGGCAGCAGAGCCTTTCTGGGACCAATGGAATACAGAAGAAGGCATCATTGAAGTCTAACACAGAATACCATGTCCTGGTGGATGGTAGAATGACCAATAGGGTCTAGGAATTAGGAACTACAGGATGTATATCCTCGGTGGCTTCAATGACTGTCCTAACATCCTTTACCAGGTCCCCAGCAGCCCACGGGGCTCTCGTGGTCAGGCCCCTCCCAGGATATGGGGCTCACCTGAGCAGGGCCCCAGCAGCCAACGGGGTTCTCATGTTCAGGCCACTCCCAGGGTATGGAGCTCACCTGTGAAACTACCCAGCAGCCCACGAGGCTCTCGTGCTTAGGCACCTCCCATGATACAGAGCTGCCCTGGGCAGGTACCATGGCAGGGCTGGGCACACAGGAACCGTGCACATAGCCCTCATTGCAGAGCACCCCAGAACGCCTGTCACGCAGAGCTGACACAGAGCACCTGAGAGCAGGACTTGAACTAACAAACAGCAGCTCCGACAGGTCTCTGACCCTGGGCATCACTCTGTGCAGCCTCCCTCTGCCTGGTCTTCCAGAGACTTCCACTGCAGCCGGGGCACCAGGCCTTTGTCTCCAACCATCACCCCTCCTCCCCCTGACTCCTGGGTTCCTCTCATTAGGATTAGGCCTTCTTGAAATTGTCTCCCACTCATGGGCCAGATAAAATGATGAGAAAACAAGCCGGAGATGCAGCCCCTTGTCTATCCTGACTCTCTGGAGCCCACACCTGTTCCTTGGAACTGGCCGTTTCAGCGAGGTCCATTTTCTGCAATGGGAGCCACTGAGGGGTGAGGATTGGCTGACCGGAGCAGCCTGTCCCTGCCGGCCAGCCCTCCCCAGGTGTGCCTGGGTTGAGGTCAATATAAACACCGCTCCAGGGAGCAACAGCCCCTGCAGCTGTGCCTGACGCCATATTCTCTGCCCCGTCAGCAGTCTCGGGGCTGTGCCGGTGGGAGGGAGTGAGGGGGCACGGTTTTGTGGGTGGCCCGGTGTGAGAGGAGCTCTGCTGGACTTTCTGCAGGAGTCTCCAGACTGCCACCTGCTAAAGAAGAGGATGGGTCACCCATACCTTCCGCTGGAATTTCTCCGCGGGCAGAGGTGAGGGAGGAAAAAAGCAGTGGGGGCCAAGACAGGACGGATATCTCAGGCAGGGAAATGGAAAGTTTTCAGAAGAGCGCCTGGGGCCAGGATCATCCTGGCAGGCCTGCAGGCACCAAGTCAGCCTGCGTGCTTTCACTGGTGTGGATCCACGGCCCTTCCTCTATGCTTTCAAGTCCTTGTACATATTCAGGTGTTTTACCTGGGAAGGGTGGGAACAGTTCAGCAGCAGCTGGCTGGGGGCTCAGCTCACGTTTACTCACAGACGCCTATGTACGGTCCCCCAGCTTTGCAATGAGGACGCTCCTTGCGGGGGGGCTGCTGGCTGCATGGGAGATAATTCGGCACCTCCGACCACCTTCAGAATTGTTTACCACTGGAGCAAGTGCCCTGATAGGGTTTTCCTCTGTATAACTAGTGGGTTCTGTTTATTTTTTCTGTTTTTTTCAAGGTAGATTTTAGTCCTCATTTATGTATTTATAGATATAAGCATGGAAATCATTCATTCATATAAATACATCTGTGTGAAGGGAAGAACATTTTTCTGTTTTATTTTTAAATTTTATTTGTTTTTTTAAAATTTGAAATTTAAGGTTGTTTATTTTTTTATACAGCAGGTTATTGTTAGTTATCTATTTTATACATATACATGTATACAAGTCAGTCCCAATCTCCCAACTCATCCCACCACCACCACCCCATGGCTTCCCCCCCTTGGTTTCCATACGTTTGTTCTCTAACCCTGTGTCTCTAATTCTGCCCTGCAAACCGGTTCATCTCTACCATTTTTCTAGCTTCCACATATATGCATTAATACGCAATATTTGTTTTTCTCTTTCTGACCTACTTCTCTCTGTATGACAGTCTCTAGATCCATCCACGTCTCTACAAATGACCCAGTTTCATTCCTTTTTATGGCTGAGCAATATTCCATTTCATATATGTACCACATCTTTATCCATTCGTCTGTCTGTGGGCATTTAGCTTGCTTCCATTACCTGGCTATTGTAAATAGTGCTGCAATGAACATTGTGGTGAATGTGTCTTTTTGATTTATGATTTTCTCTGGGTATATGCACAGAAGTGGGATTGCTGGATCATATGGTAATTGTATTTTTAGTTTTTTTAATGAACCTCCATACTGTTCTCCATAGTGACTGTATCCATTGACATTCCCACCAATAGTGGAAGAGGGATCCATTTGTCCACACCCTCCGCAGCATTTGTAGTTTGTAGATTTTCTGATGATGCCCATTCTAACAGGTGTGAGGTGATACCTCATTGAAGTTTTGATTTGCATTTCTCTAATAATTAGTGATGTTGAGCAGCTTTTCATGTGCATCTTGGCCATCTCTGAGTCTCCTTTGAAGAAATGTCTATTTAGATATTCTACCCATTTTTGAAGTGGGTTGTTTTTTTTTTAATATTAAGCTGCATGAGCTGTTTATGTATACTGGAGATTAAACCTTTGTCCATTGATTCGTTTTCACATATTTTCTCCCATTCTGAGGGTTGCCTTTTTCCATTCCCATTTTTTAACAAAAAGAAAGAAAGAAAGAAAAAGAAGCAGAACACAAATGTCCGTAAAATATGCCTCTTGAAACTGTCGTTTTGAAACATGGAGGTCTTTTGAATTTTTTGGTCAGTATACGACCCCAGGATTTCTTTTCAGGGCAGGTCTCATTTACAGGCCTGCAATGATTTTGAATATCAACTGACCATTAGCGCTGGGATTCAAGCTGCTGTTCTGTGAAATGGCCACAAGGTGGCAGCAGTTCCCCTTTACCAAATCTGGTGACTAGGGCAACAGAGCCTCAATGGAAGTCGTGTTCTAGGTTGTAAGTTAGAATGGAATGTGCCAGGAAAAAGACCCTTATGTTTGTCTCACTATTTCTTGTTCGTTGTTTTTCATTTAATTTTTATTTTTTATCACAGCAAGTTTGATTACAATGTTTGGCTTGTTGTAGGTGTGCAAGATGTGGTTCTTTTACACATATACATATGTCTGTTCTTCCTGGGATCCTTTTCCCATGTATGTTAGGACAGAATGTTGAGTAGTCTTCTCTTGGTATTCCGTAGGTGTTTGGTGATTATCTATTTCACCTGTGTTTGTATCTGTCTGTTAACCCCAATATCCTAATGTATCCAATCCTCTCACCTTTCCATTGGTGAACCATAAGTTTGTTTAATGAATCTGTGATTGCCCTTCTCTGTGGAAATATCTTCACTAGTATCAATTCTTAGGTAACACCTATAAGTGATATCATACGATATGTGTCTTTCTCTTTCTGACTTACTACAAGTCACGTGATTACCTCTAGACTCCTCTACGGTGCTGCAAATGGCATTGTGTCCTTTTTTTCCTTGGCTAATATTCTGTCTGGACATGTACCAGTTCTTCTTTGTCCACTCATCTGTTGATGGACTTTTTGGTTGCTCCCATGTCATGGCTATGGTAATGCTGCGGCAATGCACATTTGCCTGCCTGTGTCTTTCCAATTCTGGCTTCTTAGGTTATAGGCCCAGGAGTTCGCCTGCTGGATCATATGGTAGCAAAGTGTTTACCTTGTAGAGGCACCGCCATTCTGTTCTCATTAGTGGCTCTTACCAGGTTACGTCCCACTAAAAGTTGAGGTTATGCTCTTCTCCACAACACCTTCAGCGTTTATTCTTTGTAGTAGTTTTTTCTGAAGTTTATTCTGACTAGTGTGAGCTGATACCGCTTTGTGGTTGGATTGGCATGCGTCTCATAATACCTTGAAATTGAGCTTTCTGGCATGTCCTTTGTTCCTTCAAACTGTGAGTACAGCTTACCTCTTCAAATTGTTTTCGGGAAGTATGTGTGACATTTAGAAATATTTTGGCCATTCCCTCCCTCAAGACATTATGAGGGCAGGTTTCACTCACAGCCCTCCAGTACTGGTGCATATGAAGTGACCCTTAGCACAGGTTTTAAAGCTGCTGTTGCAGGTAACGGCCAGAGGGCGGCAGCATTTCTGCTTTTCCCAATCTGTTAACTAGGGAAACAGACCATCCTGGCAGTGGTGTTCCTCGGTTATATATTAGAGTGGAATGTGCCCCAAAAAGCTGATGTCTCCTTACTTCTGTTTGTTGTAGAAATTGAATTTATATATATATATATTTTTATTGGAGTCATATCCCATTGTGTTCATGGACCACTTCTTCTTTGAGCATTCCTCTGTTGATGGACATTTTCGTAGCTTCCAAGTATGGGCTATGGTCAATATTGCTGGAGTGCAGGATTGCCAGAACGTGTCTTTTTTTGTGGTACATGGGCCTCTCACTGCCGTGGGCCCTCCCATTGCAGAGCACAGGCTCCGGACGTGCAGGCCCAGCAGCCATAGCTCACGGGAACAGCCGCTCCGCGGCATGTGGGATCTCCCCAAATCGGGGCATGAATCCATGTCCCCTGCACTGGCAGGCGGACTCTCATCCACTGCGCCACCAGTGAATCCCAGCCTGTCTTTTTGAGTCTCATCCCCTCAGGTGATAGGCCCAGCAGTGGGTATGCTTGATTGAATGGTAGCTCAGTATTTATCTTTACAAGGCACGTCCTTTTTGTTTTCATGACTGGCTCTTACCATGTCCCACGTTGAAGCAAGGGTAGGCATTTCTCCAAAACCCCTTCAGCATTTATTGTTTGCAGAATTTTTGCTGATGCCCATTCTGACTGCTGTGAGCCGATAGGTTTTTGTAATTTGGATCTGCATATCTTTAATTATTCCTAATGTTTAGCATTTTTCCATGCCTTTTAAAATTTCTGGCAGAGAAAAACAGAAAAAAACGGAGAGTACAATTAAACTCTTGAAATTGTCTTCTTGGATGGTTGCCCTCTTTTGAATTTTTTGGTCAATTTTCGACCCCATGTTTGTTTTTGAGGGCAGGTGTTATTCACAGGCCTGCAAGGAGTGTGAACATTTAGTGACCATGAGCAGTGGGTTTAAAGCTGCTGTTGTGGGAAATGGCCACAAGGCGGCCGCGTTTCTCCATTCCCAAGTCTGGTTCCTAGGGCAGCAGAGCCTTTCTGGGACCAATGGAATACAGAAGAAGGCATCATTGAAGTCTAACACAGAATACCATGTCCTGGTGGATGGTAGAATGACCAGTAGGGTCTAGGAATTAGGAACTACTGGATGTATATCCTCGGTGGCTTCACTGACTGTCCTAACATCCTTTACCAGGTCCCCAGCAGCCCACGGGGCTCTCGTGGTCAGGCCCCTCCCAGGATATGGGGCTCACCTGAGCAGGGCCCCAGCAGCCAACGGGGTTCTCATGTTCAGGCCACTCCCAGGGTATGGAGCTCACCTGTGAAACTACCCAGCAGCCCACGAGGCTCTCGTGCTTAGGCACCTCCCATGATACAGAGCTGCCCTGGGCAGGTACCATGGCAGGGCTGGGCACACAGGAACCGTGCACATAGCCCTCATTGCAGAGCACCCCAGAACGCCTGTCACGCAGAGCTGACACAGAGCACCTGAGAGCAGGACTTGAACTAACAAACAGCAGCTCCGACAGGTCTCTGACCCTGGGCATCACTCTGTGCAGCCTCCCTCTGCCTGGTCTTCCAGAGACTTCCACTGCAGCCGGGGCACCAGGCCTTTGTCTCCAACCATCACCCCTCCTCCCCCTGACTCCTGGGTTCCTCTCATTAGGATTAGGCCTTCTTGAAATTGTCTCCCACTCATGGGCCAGATAAAATGATGAGAAAACAAGCCGGAGATGCAGCCCCTTGTCTATCCTGACTCTCTGGAGCCCACACCTGTTCCTTGGAACTGGCCGTTTCAGCGAGGTCCATTTTCTGCAATGGGAGCCACTGAGGGGTGAGGATTGGCTGACCGGAGCAGCCTGTCCCTGCCGGCCAGCCCTCCCCAGGTGTGCCTGGGTTGAGGTCAATATAAACACCGCTCCAGGGAGCAACAGCCCCTGCAGCTGTGCCTGACGCCATATTCTCTGCCCCGTCAGCAGTCTCGGGGCTGTGCCGGTGGGAGGGAGTTAGGGGGCACGGTTTTGTGGGTGGCCCGGTGTGAGAGGAGCTCTGCTGGACTTTCTGCAGGAGTCTCCAGACTGCCACCTGCTAAAGAAGAGGATGGGTCACCCATACCTTCCGCTGGAATTTCTCCGCGGGCAGAGGTGAGGGAGGAAAAAAGCAGTGGGGGCCAAGACAGGACGGATATCTCAGGCAGGGAAATGGAAAGTTTTCAGAAGAGCGCCTGGGGCCAGGATCATCCTGGCAGGCCTGCAGGCACCAAGTCAGCCTGCGTGCTTTCACTGGTGTGGATCCACGGCCCTTCCTCTATGCTTTCAAGTCCTTGTACATATTCAGGTGTTTTACCTGGGAAGGGTGGGAACAGTTCAGCAGCAGCTGGCTGGGGGCTCAGCTCACGTTTACTCACAGACGCCTATGTACGGTCCCCCAGCTTTGCAATGAGGACGCTCCTTGCGGGAGGGCTGCTGGCTGCATGGGAGATAATTCGGCACCTCCGACCACCTTCAGAATTGTTTACCACTGGAGCAAGTGCCCTGATAGGGTTTTCCTCTGTATAACTAGTGGGTTCTGTTTATTTTTTCTGTTTTTTTCAAGGTAGATTTTAGTCCTCATTTATGTATTTATAGATATAAGCATGGAAATCATTCATTCATATAAATACATCTGTGTGAAGGGAAGAACATTTTTCTGTTTTATTTTTAAATTTTATTTGTTTTTTAAAAATTTGAAATTTAAGGTTATTTATTTTTTTATACAGTAGGTTATTGTTAGTTATCTGTTTTATACATATACATGTATACAAGTCAGTCCCAATGTCCCAACTCATCCCACCACCACCACCCCATGGCTTCCCCACCTTGGTTTCCATACGTTTGTTCTCTAACCCTGTGTCTCTAATTCTGCCCTGCAAACCGGTTCATCTCTACCATTTTTCTAGCTTCCACATATATGCATTAATACGCAATATTTGTTTTTCTCTTTCTGACCTACTTCTCTCTGTATGACAGTCTCTAGATCCATCCACGTCTCTACAAATGACCCAGTTTCATTCCTTTTTATGGCTGAGCAATATTCCATTTCATATATGTACCACATCTTTATCCATTCGTCTGTCTGTGGTCATTTAGCTTGCTTTCATTACCTGGCTATTGTAAATAGTGCTGCAATGAACATTGTGGTGAATGTGTCTTTTTGATTTATGATTTTCTCTGGGTATATGCCTAGAAGTGGGATTGCTGGATCATATGGTAATTGTATTTGTAGTTTTTTTAATGAACCTCCATACTGTTCTCCATAGTGACTGTATCCATTGACATTCCCACCAATAGTGGAAGAGGGATCCATTTGTCCACACCCTCCGCAGCATTTGTAGTTTGTAGATTTTCTGATGATGCCCATTCTAACAGGTGTGAGGTGATACCTCATTGAAGTTTTGATTTGCATTTCTCTAATAATTAGTGATGTTGAGCAGCTTTTCATGTGCATCTTGGCCATCTCTGAGTCTCCTTTGAAGAAATGTCTATTTAGATATTCTACCCATTTTTGAAGTGGGTTGTTTTTTTTTTAATATTAAGCTGCATGAGCTGTTTATGTATACTGGAGATTAAACCTTTGTCCATTGATTCGTTTTCACATATTTTCTCCCATTCTGAGGGTTGCCTTTTTCCATTCCCATTTTTTAACAAAAAGAAAGAAAGAAAGAAAAAGAAGCAGAACACAAATGTCCGTAAAATATGCCTCTTGAAACTGTCGTTTTGAAACATGGAGGTCTTTTGAATTTTTTGGTCAGTATACGACCCCAGGATTTCTTTTCAGGGCAGGTCTCATTTACAGGCCTGCAATGATTTTGAATATCAACTGACCATTAGCGCTGGGATTCAAGCTGCTGTTCTGTGAAATGGCCACAAGGTGGCAGCAGTTCCCCTTTACCAAATCTGGTGACTAGGGCAACAGAGCCTCAATGGAAGTCGTGTTCTAGGTTGTAAGTTAGAATGGAATGTGCCAGGAAAAAGACCCTTATGTTTGTCTCACTATTTCTTGTTCGTTGTTTTTCATTTAATTTTTATTTTTTATCACAGCAAGTTTGATTACAATGTTTGGCTTGTTGTAGGTGTGCAAGATGTGGTTCTTTTACACATATACATATGTCTGTTCTTCCTGGGATCCTTTTCCCATGTATGTTAGGACAGAATGTTGAGTAGTCTTCTCTTGGTATTCCGTAGGTGTTTGGTGATTATCTATTTCACCTGTGTTTGTATCTGTCTGTTAACCCCAATATCCTAATGTATCCAATCCTCTCACCTTTCCATTGGTGAACCATAAGTTTGTTTAATGAATCTGTGATTGCCCTTCTCTGTGGAAATATCTTCACTAGTATCAATTCTTAGGTAACACCTATAAGTGATATCATACGATATGTGTCTTTCTCTTTCTGACTTACTACAAGTCACGTGATTACCTCTAGACTCCTCTACGGTGCTGCAAATGGCATTGTGTCCTTTTTTTCCTTGGCTAATATTCTGTCTGGACATGTACCAGTTCTTCTTTGTCCACTCATCTGTTGATGGACTTTTTGGTTGCTCCCATGTCATGGCTATGGTAATGCTGCGGCAATGCACATTTGCCTGCCTGTGTCTTTCCAATTCTGGCTTCTTAGGTTATAGGCCCAGGAGTTCGCCTGCTGGATCATATGGTAGCAAAGTGTTTACCTTGTAGAGGCACCGCCATTCTGTTCTCATTAGTGGCTCTTACCAGGTTACGTCCCACTAAAAGTTGAGGTTATGCTCTTCTCCACAACACCTTCAGCGTTTATTCTTTGTAGTAGTTTTTTCTGAAGTTTATTCTGACTAGTGTGAGCTGATACCGCTTTGTGGTTGGATTTGCATGCGTCTCATAATACCTTGAAATTGAGCTTTCTGGCATGTCCTTTGTTCCTTCAAACTGTGAGTACAGCTTACCTCTTCAAATTGTTTTCGGGAAGTATGTGTGACATTTAGAAATATTTTGGCCATTCCCTCCCTCAAGACATTATGAGGGCAGGTTTCACTCACAGCCCTCCAGTACTGGTGCATATGAAGTGACCCTTAGCACAGGTTTTAAAGCTGCTGTTGCAGGTAACGGCCAGAGGGCGGCAGCATTTCTGCTTTTCCCAATCTGTTAACTAGGGAAACAGACCATCCTGGCAGTGGTGTTCCTCGGTTATATATTAGAGTGGAATGTGCCCCAAAAAGCTGATGTCTCCTTACTTCTGTTTGTTGTAGAAATTGAATTTATATATATATTTTTTATTGGAGTCATATCCCATTGTGTTCATGGACCACTTCTTCTTTGAGCATTCCTCTGTTGATGGACATTTTCGTAGCTTCCAAGTATGGGCTATGGTCAATATTGCTGGAGTGCAGGATTGCCAGCATGTGTCTTTTTTTGTGGTACATGGGGCTCTCACTGCCGTGGGCCCTCCCATTGCAGAGCACAGGCTCCGGACGTGCAGGCCCAGCAGCCATAGCTCACGGGAACAGCCGCTCCGCGGCATGTGGGATCTCCCCAAATCGGGGCATGAATCCATGTCCCCTGCACTGGCAGGCGGACTCTCATCCACTGCGACACCAGTGAATCCCAGCCTGTCTTTTTGAGTCTCATCCCCTCAGGTGATAGGCCCAGCAGTGGGTATGCTTGATTGAATGGTAGCTCAGTATTTATCTTTACAAGGCACGTCCTTTTTGTTTTCATGACTGGCTCTTACCATGTCCCACGTTGAAGCAAGGGTAGGCATTTCTCCAAAACCCCTTCAGCATTTATTGTTTGCAGAATTTTTGCTGATGCCCATTCTGACTGCTGTGAGCCGATAGGTTTTTGTAATTTGGATCTGCATATCTTTAATTATTCCTAATGTTTAGCATTTTTCCATGCCTTTTAAAATTTCTGGCAGAGAAAAACAGAAAAAAACGGAGAGTACAATTAAACTCTTGAAATTGTCTTCTTGGATGGTTGCCCTCTTTTGAATTTTTTGGTCAATTTTCGACCCCATGTTTGTTTTGGAGGGCAGGTGTTATTCACAGGCCTGCAAGGAGTGTGAACATTTAGTGACCATGAGCAGTGGGTTTAAAGCTGCTGTTGTGGGAAATGGCCACAAGGCGGCCGCGTTTCTCCATTCCCAAGTCTGGTTCCTAGGGCAGCAGAGCCTTTCTGGGACCAATGGAATACAGAAGAAGGCATCATTGAAGTCTAACACAGAATACCATGTCCTGGTGGATGGTAGAATGACCAGTAGGGTCTAGGAATTAGGAACTACTGGATGTATATCCTCGGTGGCTTCACTGACTGTCCTAACATCCTTTACCAGGTCCCCAGCAGCCCACGGGGCTCTCGTGGTCAGGCCCCTCCCAGGATATGGGGCTCACCTGAGCAGGGCCCCAGCAGCCAACGGGGTTCTCATGTTCAGGCCACTCCCAGGGTATGGAGCTCACCTGTGAAACTACCCAGCAGCCCACGAGGCTCTCGTGCTTAGGCACCTCCCATGATACAGAGCTGCCCTGGGCAGGTACCATGGCAGGGCTGGGCACACAGGAACCGTGCACATAGCCCTCATTGCAGAGCACCCCAGAACGCCTGTCACGCAGAGCTGACACAGAGCACCTGAGAGCAGGACTTGAACTAACAAACAGCAGCTCCGACAGGTCTCTGACCCTGGGCATCACTCTGTGCAGCCTCCCTCTGCCTGGTCTTCCAGAGACTTCCACTGCAGCCGGGGCACCAGGCCTTTGTCTCCAACCATCACCCCTCCTCCCCCTGACTCCTGGGTTCCTCTCATTAGGATTAGGCCTTCTTGAAATTGTCTCCCACTCATGGGCCAGATAAAATGATGAGAAAACAAGCCGGAGATGCAGGCCCTTGTCTATCCTGACTCTCTGGAGCCCACACCTGTTCCTTGGAACTGGCCGTTTCAGCGAGGTCCATTTTCTGCAATGGGAGCCACTGAGGGGTGAGGATTGGCTGACCGGAGCAGCCTGTCCCTGCCGGCCAGCCCTCCCCAGGTGTGCCTGGGTTGAGGTCAATATAAACACCGCTCCAGGGAGCAACAGCCCCTGCAGCTGTGCCTGACGCCATATTCTCTGCCCCGTCAGCAGTCTCGGGGCTGTGCCGGTGGGAGGGAGTGAGGGGGCACGGTTTTGTGGGTGGCCCGGTGTGAGAGGAGCTCTGCTGGACTTTCTGCAGGAGTCTCCAGACTGCCACCTGCTAAAGAAGAGGATGGGTCACCCATACCTTCCGCTGGAATTTCTCCGCGGGCAGAGGTGAGGGAGGAAAAAAGCAGTGGGGGCCAAGACAGGACGGATATCTCAGGCAGGGAAATGGAATGTTTTCAGAAGAGCGCCTGGGGCCAGGATCATCCTGGCAGGCCTGCAGGCACCAAGTCAGCCTGCCTGCTTTCACTGGTGTGGATCCACGGCCCTTCCTCTATGCTTTCAAGTCCTTGTACATATTCAGGTGTTTTACCTGGGAAGGGTGGGAACAGTTCAGCAGCAGCTGGCTGGGGGCTCAGCTCACGTTTACTCACAGACGCCTATGTACGGTCCACCAGCTTTGCAATCAGGCCGCTCCTTGCGGGGGGGCTGCTGGCTGCATGGGAGATAATTCGGCACCTCCGACCACCTTCAGAATTGTTTACCACTGGAGCAAGTGCCCTGATAGGGTTTTCCTCTGTATAACTAGTGGGTTCTGTTTATTTTTTCTGTTTTTTTCAAGGTAGATTTTAGTCCTCATTTATGTATTTATAGATATAAGCATGGAAATCATTCATTCATATAAATACATCTGTGTGAAGGGAAGAACATTTTTCTGTTTTATTTTTAAATTTTATTTGTTTTTTAAAAATTTGAAATTTAAGGTTATTTATTTTTTTATACAGCAGGTTATTGTTAGTTATCTATTTTATACATATACATGTATACAAGTCAGTCCCAATGTCCCAACTCATCCCACCACCACCACCCCATGGCTTCCCCACCTTGGTTTCCATACGTTTGTTCTCTAACCCTGTGTCTCTAATTCTGCCCTGCAAACCGGTTCATCTCTACCATTTTTCTAGCTTCCACATATATGCATTAATACGCAATATTTGTTTTTCTCTTTCTGACCTACTTCTCTCTGTATGACAGTCTCTAGATCCATCCACGTCTCTACAAATGACCCAGTTTCATTCCTTTTTATGGCTGAGCAATATTCCATTTCATATATGTACCACATCTTTATCCATTCGTCTGTCTGTGGTCATTTAGCTTGCTTTCATTACCTGGCTATTGTAAATAGTGCTGCAATGAACATTGTGGTGAATGTGTCTTTTTGATTTATGATTTTCTCTGGGTATATGCCCAGAAGTGGGATTGCTGGATCATATGGTAATTGTATTTTTAGTTTTTTTAATGAACCTCCATACTGTTCTCCATAGTGACTGTATCCATTGACATTCCCACCAATAGTGGAAGAGGGATCCATTTGTCCACACCCTCCGCAGCATTTGTAGTTTGTAGATTTTCTGATGATGCCCATTCTAACAGGTGTGAGGTGATACCTCATTGAAGTTTTGATTTGCATTTCTCTAATAATTAGTGATGTTGAGCAGCTTTTCATGTGCATCTTGGCCATCTCTGAGTCTCCTTTGAAGAAATGTCTATTTAGATATTCTACCCATTTTTGAAGTGGGTTGTTTTTTTTTTAATATTAAGCTGCATGAGCTGTTTATGTATACTGGAGATTAAACCTTTGTCCATTGATTCGTTTTCACATATTTTCTCCCATTCTGAGGGTTGCCTTTTTCCATTCCCATTTTTTAACAAAAAGAAAGAAAGAAAGAAAAAGAAGCAGAACACAAATGTCCGTAAAATATGCCTCTTGAAACTGTCGTTTTGAAACATGGAGGTCTTTTGAATTTTTTGGTCAGTATACGACCCCAGGATTTCTTTTCAGGGCAGGTCTCATTTACAGGCCTGCAATGATTTTGAATATCAACTGACCATTAGCGCTGGGATTCAAGCTGCTGTTGTGTGAAATGGCCACAAGGTGGCAGCAGTTCCCCTTTACCAAATCTGGTGACTAGGGCAACAGAGCCTCAATGGAAGTCGTGTTCTAGGTTGTAAGTTAGAATGGAATGTGCCAGGAAAAAGACCCTTATGTTTGTCTCACTATTTCTTGTTCGTTGTTTTTCATTTAATTTTTATTTTTTATCACAGCAAGTTTGATTACAATGTTTGGCTTGTTGTAGGTGTGCAAGATGTGGTTCTTTTACACATATACATATGTCTGTTCTTCCTGGGATCCTTTTCCCATGTATGTTAGGACAGAATGTTGAGTAGTCTTCTCTTGGTATTCCGTAGGTGTTTGGTGATTATCTATTTCACCTGTGTTTGTATCTGTCTGTTAACCCCAATATCCTAATGTATCCAATCCTCTCACCTTTCCATTGGTGAACCATAAGTTTGTTTAATGAATCTGTGATTGCCCTTCTCTGTGGAAATATCTTCACTAGTATCAATTCTTAGGTAACACCTATAAGTGATATCATACGATATGTGTCTTTCTCTTTCTGACTTACTACAAGTCACGTGATTACCTCTAGACTCCTCTACGGTGCTGCAAATGGCATTGTGTCCTTTTTTTCCTTGGCTAATATTCTGTCTGGACATGTACCAGTTCTTCTTTGTCCACTCATCTGTTGATGGACTTTTTGGTTGCTCCCATGTCATGGCTATGGTAATGCTGCGGCAATGCACATTTGCCTGCCTGTGTCTTTCCAATTCTGGCTTCTTAGGTTATAGGCCCAGGAGTTCGCCTGCTGGATCATATGGTAGCAAAGTGTTTACCTTGTAGAGGCACCGCCATTCTGTTCTCATTAGTGGCTCTTACCAGGTTACGTCCCACTAAAAGTTGAGGTTATGCTCTTCTCCACAACACCTTCAGCGTTTATTCTTTGTAGTAGTTTTTTCTGAAGTTTATTCTGACTAGTGTGAGCTGATACCGCTTTGTGGTTGGATTGGCATGCGTCTCATAATACCTTGAAATTGAGCTTTCTGGCATGTCCTTTGTTCCTTCAAACTGTGAGTACAGCTTACCTCTTCAAATTGTTTTCGGGAAGTATGTGTGACATTTAGAAATATTTTGGCCATTCCCTCCCTCAAGACATTATGAGGGCAGGTTTCACTCACAGCCCTCCAGTACTGGTGCATATGAAGTGACCCTTAGCACAGGTTTTAAAGCTGCTGTTGCAGGTAACGGCCAGAGGGCGGCAGCATTTCTGCTTTTCCCAATCTGTTAACTAGGGAAACAGACCATCCTGGCAGTGGTGTTCCTCGGTTATATATTAGAGTGGAATGTGCCCCAAAAAGCTGATGTCTCCTTACTTCTGTTTGTTGTAGAAATTGAATTTATATATATATTTTTTATTGGAGTCATATCCCATTGTGTTCATGGACCACTTCTTCTTTGAGCATTCCTCTGTTGATGGACATTTTCGTAGCTTCCAAGTATGGGCTATGGTCAATATTGCTGGAGTGCAGGATTGCCAGCATGTGTCTTTTTTTGTGGTACATGGGGCTCTCACTGCCGTGGGCCCTCCCATTGCAGAGCACAGGCTCCGGACGTGCAGGCCCAGCAGCCATAGCTCACGGGAACAGCCGCTCCGCGGCATGTGGGATCTCCCCAAATCGGGGCATGAATCCATGTCCCCTGCACTGGCAGGCGGACTCTCATCCACTGCGACACCAGTGAATCCCAGCCTGTCTTTTTGAGTCTCATCCCCTCAGGTGATAGGCCCAGCAGTGGGTATGCTTGATTGAATGGTAGCTCAGTATTGATCTTTACAAGGCACGTCCTTTTTGTTTTCATGACTGGCTCTTACCATGTCCCACGTTGAAGCAAGGGTAGGCATTTCTCCAAAACCCCTTCACCATTTATTGTTTGCAGAATTTTTGCTGATGCCCATTCTGACTGCTGTGAGCCGATAGGTTTTTGTAATTTGGATCTGCATATCTTTAATTATTCCTAATGTTTAGCATTTTTCCATGCCTTTTAAAATTTCTGGCAGAGAAAAACAGAAAAAAACGGAGAGTACAATTAAACTCTTGAAATTGTCTTCTTGGATGGTTGCCCTCTTTTGAATTTTTTGGTCAATTTTCGACCCCATGTTTGTTTTGGAGGGCAGGTGTTATTCACAGGCCTGCAAGGAGTGTGAACATTTAGTGACCATGAGCAGTGGGTTTAAAGCTGCTGTTGTGGGAAATGGCCACAAGGCGGCCGCGTTTCTCCATTCCCAAGTCTGGTTCCTAGGGCAGCAGAGCCTTTCTGGGACCAATGGAATACAGAAGAAGGCATCATTGAAGTCTAACACAGAATACCATGTCCTGGTGGATGGTAGAATGACCAGTAGGGTCTAGGAATTAGGAACTACTGGATGTATATCCTCGGTGGCTTCACTGACTGTCCTAACATCCTTTACCAGGTCCCCAGCAGCCCACGGGGCTCTCGTGGTCAGGCCCCTCCCAGGATATGGGGCTCACCTGAGCAGGGCCCCAGCAGCCAACGGGGTTCTCATGTTCAGGCCACTCCCAGGGTATGGAGCTCACCTGTGAAACTACCCAGCAGCCCACGAGGCTCTCGTGCTTAGGCACCTCCCATGATACAGAGCTGCCCTGGGCAGGTACCATGGCAGGGCTGGGCACACAGGAACCGTGCACATAGCCCTCATTGCAGAGCACCCCAGAACGCCTGTCACGCAGAGCTGACACAGAGCACCTCAGAGCAGGACTTGAACTAACAAACAGCAGCTCCGACAGGTCTCTGACCCTGGGCATCACTCTGTGCAGCCTCCCTCTGCCTGGTCTTCCAGAGACTTCCACTGCAGCCGGGGCACCAGGCCTTTGTCTCCAACCATCACCCCTCCTCCCCCTGACTCCTGGGTTCCTCTCATTAGGATTAGGCGTTCTTGAAATTGTCTCCCACTCATGGGCCAGATAAAATGATGAGAAAACAAGCCGGAGATGCAGCCCCTTGTCTATCCTGACTCTCTGGAGCCCACACCTGTTCCTTGGAACTGGCCGTTTCAGCGAGGTCCATTTTCTGCAATGGGAGCCACTGAGGGGTGAGGATTGGCTGACCGGAGCAGCCTGTCCCTGCCGGCCAGCCCTCCCCAGGTGTGCCTGGGTTGAGGTCAATATAAACACCGCTCCAGGGAGCAACAGCCCCTGCAGCTGTGCCTGACGCCATATTCTCTGCCCCGTCAGCAGTCTCGGGGCTGTGCCGGTGGGAGGGAGTGAGGGGGCACGGTTTTGTGGGTGGCCCGGTGTGAGAGGAGCTCTGCTGGACTTTCTGCAGGAGTCTCCAGACTGCCACCTGCTAAAGAAGAGGATGGGTCACCCATACCTTCCGCTGGAATTTCTCCGCGGGCAGAGGTGAGGGAGGAAAAAAGCAGTGGGGGCCAAGACAGGACGGATATCTCAGGCAGGGAAATGGAAAGTTTTCAGAAGAGCGCCTGGGGCCAGGATCATCCTGGCAGGCCTGCAGGCACCAAGTCAGCCTGCGTGCTTTCACTGGTGTGGATCCACGGCCCTTCCTCTATGCTTTCAAGTCCTTGTACATATTCAGGTGTTTTACCTGGGAAGGGTGGGAACAGTTCAGCAGCAGCTGGCTGGGGGCTCAGCTCACGTTTACTCACAGACGCCTATGTACGGTCCCCCAGCTTTGCAATGAGGACGCTCCTTGCGGGGGGGCTGCTGGCTGCATGGGAGATAATTCGGCACCTCCGACCACCTTCAGAATTGTTTACCACTGGAGCAAGTGCCCTGATAGGGTTTTCCTCTGTATAACTAGTGGGTTCTGTTTATTTTTTCTGTTTTTTTCAAGGTAGATTTTAGTCCTCATTTATGTATTTATAGATATAAGCATGGAAATCATTCATTCATATAAATACATCTGTGTGAAGGGAAGAACATTTTTCTGTTTTATTTTTAAATTTTATTTGTTTTTTAAAAATTTGAAATTTAAGGTTATTTATTTTTTTATACAGCAGGTTATTGTTAGTTATCTATTTTATACATATACATGTATACAAGTCAGTCCCAATGTCCCAACTCATCCCACCACCACCACCCCATGGCTTCCCCACCTTGGTTTCCATACGTTTGTTCTCTAACCCTGTGTCTCTAATTCTGCCCTGCAAACCGGTTCATCTCTACCATTTTTCTAGCTTCCACATATATGCATTAATACGCAATATTTGTTTTTCTCTTTCTGACCTACTTCTCTCTGTATGACAGTCTCTAGATCCATCCACGTCTCTACAAATGACCCAGTTTCATTCCTTTTTATGGCTGAGCAATATTCCATTTCATATATGTACCACATCTTTATCCATTCGTCTGTCTGTGGTCATTTAGCTTGCTTTCATTACCTGGCTATTGTAAATAGTGCTGCAATGAACATTGTGGTGAATGTGTCTTTTTGATTTATGATTTTCTCTGGGTATATGCCCAGAAGTGGGATTGCTGGATCATATGGTAATTGTATTTTTAGTTTTTTTAATGAACCTCCATACTCTTCTCCATAGTGACTGTATCCATTGACATTCCCACCAATAGTGGAAGAGGGATCCATTTGTCCACACCCTCCGCAGCATTTGTAGTTTGTAGATTTTCTGATGATGCCCATTCTAACAGGTGTGAGGTGATACCTCATTGAAGTTTTGATTTGCATTTCTCTAATAATTAGTGATGTTGAGCAGCTTTTCATGTGCATCTTGGCAATCTCTGAGTCTCCTTTGAAGAAATGTCTATTTAGATATTCTACCCATTTTTGAAGTGGGTTGTTTTTTTTTTTTAATATTAAGCTGCATGAGCTGTTTATGTATACTGGAGATTAAACCTTTGTCCATTGATTCGTTTTCACATATTTTCTCCCATTCTGAGGGTTGCCTTTTTCCATTCCCATTTTTTAACAAAAAGAAAGAAAGAAAGAAAAAGAAGCAGAACACAAATGTCCGTAAAATATGCCTCTTGAAACTGTCGTTTTGAAACATGGAGGTCTTTTGAATTTTTTGGTCAGTATACGACCCCAGGATTTCTTTTCAGGGCAGGTCTCATTTACAGGCCTGCAATGATTTTGAATATCAACTGACCATTAGCGCTGGGATTCAAGCTGCTGTTCTGTGAAATGGCCACAAGGTGGCAGCAGTTCCCCTTTACCAAATCTGGTGACTAGGGCAACAGAGCCTCAATGGAAGTCGTGTTCTAGGTTGTAAGTTAGAATGGAATGTGCCAGGAAAAAGACCCTTATGTTTGTCTCACTATTTCTTGTTCGTTGTTTTTCATTTAATTTTTATTTTTTATCACAGCAAGTTTGATTACAATGTTTGGCTTGTTGTAGGTGTGCAAGATGTGGTTCTTTTACACATATACATATGTCTGTTCTTCCTGGGATCCTTTTCCCATGTATGTTAGGACAGAATGTTGAGTAGTCTTCTCTTGGTATTCCGTAGGTGTTTGGTGATTATCTATTTCACCTGTGTTTGTATCTGTCTGTTAACCCCAATATCCTAATGTATCCAATCCTCTCACCTTTCCATTGGTGAACCATAAGTTTGTTTAATGAATCTGTGATTGTCCTTCTCTGTGGAAATATCTTCACTAGTATCAATTCTTAGGTAACACCTATAAGTGATATCATACGATATGTGTCTTTCTCTTTCTGACTTACTACAAGTCACGTGATTACCTCTAGACTCCTCTACGGTGCTGCAAATGGCATTGTGTCCTTTTTTTCCTTGGCTAATATTCTGTCTGCACATGTACCAGTTCTTCTTTGTCCACTCATCTGTTGATGGACTTTTTGGTTGCTCCCATGTCATGGCTATGGTAATGCTGCGGCAATGCACATTTGCCTGCCTGTGTCTTTCCAATTCTGGCTTCTTAGGTTATAGGCCCAGGAGTTCGCCTGCTGGATCATATGGTAGCAAAGTGTTTACCTTGTAGAGGCACCGCCATTCTGTTCTCATTAGTGGCTCTTACCAGGTTACGTCCCACTAAAAGTTGAGGTTATGCTCTTCTCCACAACACCTTCAGCGTTTATTCTTTGTAGTAGTTTTTTCTGAAGTTTATTCTGACTAGTGTGAGCTGATACCGCTTTGTGGTTGGATTTGCATGCGTCTCATAATACCTTGAAATTGAGCTTTCTGGCATGTCCTTTGTTCCTTCAAACTGTGAGTACAGCTTACCTCTTCAAATTGTTTTCGGGAAGTATGTGTGACATTTAGAAATATTTTGGCCATTCCCTCCCTCAAGACATTATGAGGGCAGGTTTCACTCACAGCCCTCCAGTACTGGTGCATATGAAGTGACCCTTAGCACAGGTTTTAAAGCTGCTGTTGCAGGTAACGGCCAGAGGGCGGCAGCATTTCTGCTTTTCCCAATCTGTTAACTAGGGAAACAGACCATCCTGGCAGTGGTGTTCCTCGGTTATATATTAGAGTGGAATGTGCCCCAAAAAGCTGATGTCTCCTTACTTCTGTTTGTTGTAGAAATTGAATTTATATATATATTTTTTATTGGAGTCATATCCCATTGTGTTCATGGACCACTTCTTCTTTGAGCATTCCTCTGTTGATGGACATTTTCGTAGCTTCCAAGTATGGGCTATGGTCAATATTGCTGGAGTGCAGGATTGCCAGCATGTGTCTTTTTTTGTGGTACATGGGGCTCTCACTGCCGTGGGCCCTCCCATTGCAGAGCACAGGCTCCGGACGTGCAGGCCCAGCAGCCATAGCTCACGGGAACAGCCGCTCCGCGGCATGTGGGATCTCCCCAAATCGGGGCATGAATCCATGTCCCCTGCACTGGCAGGCGGACTCTCATCCACTGCGCCACCAGTGAATCCCAGCCTGTCTTTTTGAGTCTCATCCCCTCAGGTGATAGGCCCAGCAGTGGGTATGCTTGATTGAATGGTAGCTCAGTATTTATCTTTACAAGGCACGTCCTTTTTGTTTTCATGACTGGCTCTTACCATGTCCCACGTTGAAGCAAGGGTAGGCATTTCTCCAAAACCCCTTCAGCATTTATTGTTTGCAGAATTTTTGCTGATGCCCATTCTGACTGCTGTGAGCCGATAGGTTTTTGTAATTTGGATCTGCGTATCTTTAATTATTCCTAATGTTTAGCATTTTTCCATGCCTTTTAAAATTTCTGGCAGAGAAAAACAGAAAAAACGGAGAGTACAATTAAACTCTTGAAATTGTCTTCTTGGATGGTTGCCCTCTTTTGAATTTTTTGGTCAATTTTCGACCCCATGTTTGTTTTGGAGGGCAGGTGTTATTCACAGGCCTGCAAGGAGTGTGAACATTTAGTGACCATGAGCAGTGGGTTTAAAGCTGCTGTTGTGGGAAATGGCCACAAGGCGGCCGCGTTTCTCCATTCCCAAGTCTGGTTCCTAGGGCAGCAGAGCCTTTCTGGGACCAATGGAATACAGAAGAAGGCATCATTGAAGTCTAACACAGAATACCATGTCCTGGTGGATGGTAGAATGACCAGTAGGGTCTAGGAATTAGGAACTACTGGATGTATATCCTCGGTGGCTTCACTGACTGTCCTAACATCCTTTACCAGGTCCCCAGCAGCCCACGGGGCTCTCGTGGTCAGGCCCCTCCCAGGATATGGGGCTCACCTGAGCAGGGCCCCAGCAGCCAACGGGGTTCTCATGTTCAGGCCACTCCCAGGGTATGGAGCTCACCTGTGAAACTACCCAGCAGCCCACGAGGCTCTCGTGCTTAGGCACCTCCCATGATACAGAGCTGCCCTGGGCAGGTACCATGGCAGGGCTGGGCACACAGGAACCGTGCACATAGCCCTCATTGCAGAGCACCCCAGAACGCCTGTCACGCAGAGCTGACACAGAGCACCTCAGAGCAGCACTTGAACTAACAAACAGCAGCTCCGACAGGTCTCTGACCCTGGGCATCACTCTGTGCAGCCTCCCTCTGCCTGGTCTTCCAGAGACTTCCACTGCAGCCGGGGCACCAGGCCTTTGTCTCCAACCATCACCCCTCCTCCCCCTGACTCCTGGGTTCCTCTCATTAGGATTAGGCCTTCTTGAAATTGTCTCCCACTCATGGGCCAGATAAAATGATGAGAAAACGAGCCGGAGATGCAGCCCCTTGTCTATCCTGACTCTCTGGAGCCCACACCTGTTCCTTGGAACTGGCCGTTTCAGCGAGGTCCATTTTCTGCAATGGGAGCCACTGAGGGGTGAGGATTGGCTGACCGGAGCAGCCTGTCCCTGCCGGCCAGCCCTCCCCAGGTGTGCCTGGGTTGAGGTCAATATAAACACCGCTCCAGGGAGCAACAGCCCCCGCAGCTGTGCCTGACGCCATATTCTCTGCCCCGTCAGCAGTCTCGGGGCTGTGCCGGTGGGAGGGAGTGAGGGGGCAAGGTTTTGTGGGTGGCCCGGTGTGAGAGGAGCTCTGCTGGACTTTCTGCAGGAGTCTCCAGACTGCCACCTTCTAAAGAAGAGGATGGGTCACCCATACCTTCCGCTGGAATTTCTCCGCGGGCAGAGGTGAGGGAGGAAAAAAGCAGTGGGGGCCAAGACAGGACGGATATCTCAGGCAGGAAAATGGAAAGTTTTCAGAAGAGCGCCTGGGGCCAGGATCATCCTGGCAGGCCTGCAGGCACCAAGTCAGCCTGCGTGCTTTCACTGGTGTGGATCCACGGCCCTTCCTCTATGCTTTCAAGTCCTTGTACATATTCAGGTGTTTTACCTGGGAAGGGTGGGAACAGTTCAGCAGCAGCTGGCTGGGGGCTCAGCTCACGTTTACTCACAGACGCCTATGTACGGTCCCCCAGCTTTGCAATCAGGACGCTCCTTGCGGGGGGGCTGCTGGCTGCATGGGAGATAATTCGGCACCTCCGACCACCTTCAGAATTGTTTACCACTGGAGCAAGTGCCCTGATAGGGTTTTCCTCTGTATAACTAGTGGGTTCTGTTTATTTTTTCTGTTTTTTTCAAGGTAGATATTAGTCCTCATTTATGTATTTATAGATATAAGCATGGAAATCATTCATTCATATAAATACATCTGTGTGAAGGGAAGAACATTTTTCTGTTTTATTTTTAAATTTTATTTGTTTTTTAAAAATTTGAAATTTAAGGTTGTTTATTTTTTTATACAGCAGGTTATTGTTAGTTATCTATTTTATACATATACATGTATACAAGTCAGTCCCAATCTCCCAACTCATCCCACCACCACCACCCCATGGCTTCCCCCCCTTGGTTTCCATACGTTTGTTCTCTAAGCCTGTGTCTCTAATTCTGCCCTGCAAACCGGTTCATCTCTACCATTTTTCTAGCTTCCACATATATGCATTAATACGCAATATTTGTTTATCTCTTTCTGACCTACTTCTCTCTGTATGACAGTCTCTAGATCCATCCACGTCTCTACAAATGACCCAGTTTCATTCCTTTTTATGGCTGAGCAATATTCCATTTCATATATGTACCACATCTTTATCCATTCGTCTGTCTGTGGGCATTTAGCTTGCTTCCATTACCTGGCTATTGTAAATAGTGCTGCAATGAATATTGTGGTGAATGTGTCTTTTTGATTTATGGTTTTCTCTGGGTATATGCCCAGAAGTGGGATTGCTGGATCATAGGGTAATTGTATTTTTAGTTTTTTTAATGAACCTCCATACTGTTCTCCATAGTGACTGTATCAATTGACATTCCCACCAATAGTGGAAGAGGGATCCATTTGTCCACACCCTCCGCAGCATTTGTAGTTTGTAGATTTTCTGATGATGCCCATTCTAACAGGTGTGAGGTGATACCTCATTGAAGTTTTGATTTGCATTTCTCTAATAATTAGTGATGTTGAGCAGCTTTTCATGTGCATCTTGGCCATCTCTGAGTCTCCTTTGAAGAAATGTCTATTTAGATATTCTACCCATTTTTGAAGTGGGTTGTTTTTTTTTTTAATATTAAGCTGCATGAGCTGTTTATGTATACTGGAGATTAAACCTTTGTCCATTGATTCGTTTTCACATATTTTCTCCCATTCTGAGGGTTGCCTTTTTCCATTCCCATTTTTTAACAAAAAGAAAGAAAGAAAGAAAAAGAAGCAGAACACAAATGTCCGTAAAATATGCCTCTTGAAACTGTCGTTTTGAAACATGGAGGTCTTTTGAATTTTTTGGTCAGTATACGACCCCAGGATTTCTTTTCAGGGCAGGTCTCATTTACAGGCCTGCAATGATTTTGAATATCAACTGACCATTAGCGCTGGGATTCAAGCTGCTGTTGTGTGAAACGGCCACAAGGTGGCAGCAGTTCCCCTTTACCAAATCTGGTGACTAGGGCAACAGAGCCTCAATGGAAGTCGTGTTCTAGGTTGTAAGTTAGAATGGAATGTGCCAGGAAAAAGACCCTTAAGTTTGTCTCACTATTTCTTGTTCGTTTTTTTTCATTTAATTTTTATTTTTTATCACAGCAAGTTTGATTACAATGTTTGGCTTGTTGTAGGTGTGCAAGATGTGGTTCTTTTACACATATACATATGTCTGTTCTTCCTGGGATCCTTTTCCCATGTATGTTAGGACAGAATGTTGAGTAGTCTTCTCTTGGTATTCCGTAGGTGATTGGTGATTATCTATTTCACCTGTGTTTGTATCTGTCTGTTAACCCCAATATCCTAATGTATCCAATCCTCACACCTTTCCATTGGTGAACCATAAGTTTGTTTAATGAATCTGTGATTGCCCTTCTCTGTGGAAATATCTTCACTAGTATCAATTCTTAGGTAACACCTATAAGTGATATCATACGATATGTGTCTTTCTCTTTCTGACTTACTACAAGTCACGTGATTACCTCTAGACTCCTCTACGGTGCTGCAAATGGCATTGTGTCCTTTTTTTCCTTGGCTAATATTCTGTCTGGACATGTACCAGTTCTTCTTTGTCCACTCATCTGTTGATGGACTTTTTGGTTGCCCCCATGTCATGGCTATGGTAATGCTGCGGCAATGCACATTTGCCTGCCTGTGTCTTTCCAATTCTGGCTTCTTAGGTTATAGGCCCAGGAGTTCGCCTGCTGGATCATATGGTAGCAAAGTGTTTACCTTGTAGAGGCACCGCCATTCTGTTCTCATTAGTGGCTCTTACCAGGTTACGTCCCACTAAAAGTTGAGGTTATGCTCTTCTCCACAACACCTTCAGCGTTTATTCTTTGTAGTAGTTTTTTCTGAAGTTTATTCTGACTAGTGTGAGCTGATACCGCTTTGTGGTTGGATTGGCATGCGTCTCATAATACCTTGAAATTGAGCTTTCTGGCATGTCCTTTGTTCCTTCAAACTGTGAGTACAGCTTACCTCTTCAAATTGTTTTCGGGAAGTATGTGTGACATTTAGAAATATTTTGGCCATTCCCTCCCTCAAGACATTATGAGGGCAGGTTTCACTCACAGCCCTCCAGTACTGGTGCATATGAAGTGACCCTTAGCACAGGTTTTAAAGCTGCTGTTGCAGGTAACGGCCAGAGGGCGGCAGCATTTCTGCTTTTCCCAATCTGTTAACTAGGGAAACAGACCATCCTGGCAGTGGTGTTCCTCGGTTATATATTAGAGTGGAATGTGCCCCAAAAAGCTGATGTCTCCTTACTTCTGTTTGTTGTAGAAATTGAATTTATATATATATTTTTTATTGGAGTCATATCCCATTGTGTTCATGGACCACTTCTTCTTTGAGCATTCCTCTGTTGATGGACATTTTCGTAGCTTCCAAGTGTGGGCTATGGTCAATATTGCTGGAGTGCAGGATTGCCAGCACGTGTCTTTTTTTGTGGTACATGGGCCTCTCACTGCCGTGGGCCCTCCCATTGCAGAGCACAGGCTCCGGACGTGCAGGCCCAGCAGCCATAGCTCACGGGAACAGCCGCTCCGCGGCATGTGGGATCTCCCCAAATCGGGGCATGAATCCATGTCCCCTGCACTGGCAGGCGGACTCTCATCCACTGCGCCACCAGTGAATCCCAGCCTGTCTTTTTGAGTCTCATCCCCTCAGGTGATAGGCCCAGCAGTGGGTATGCTTGATTGAATGGTAGCTCAGTATTGATCTTTACAAGGCACGTCCTTTTTGTTTTCATGACTGGCTCTTACCATGTCCCACGTTGAAGCAAGGGTAGGCATTTCTCCAAAACCCCTTCAGCATTTATTGTTTGCAGAATTTTTGCTGATGCCCATTCTGACTGCTGTGAGCCGATAGGTTTTTGTAATTTGGATCTGCATATCTTTAATTATTCCTAATGTTTAGCATTTTTCCATGCCTTTTAAAATTTCTGGCAGAGAAAAAGAGAAAAAAACGGAGAGTACAATTAAACTCTTGAAATTGTCTTCTTGGATGGTTGCCCTCTTTTGAATTTTTTGGTCAATTTTCGACCCCATGTTTGTTTTGGAGGGCAGGTGTTATTCACAGGCCTGCAAGGAGTGTGAACATTTAGTGACCATTAGCAGTGGGTTTAAAGCTGCTGTTGTGGGAAATGGCCACAAGGCGGCCGCGTTTCTCCATTCCCAAGTCTGGT
The DNA here is from genome assembly GCF_964165515.1 of Mesoplodon bidens. Classification (NCBI taxonomy): domain Eukaryota; kingdom Metazoa; phylum Chordata; class Mammalia; order Artiodactyla; family Ziphiidae; genus Mesoplodon; species Mesoplodon bidens. Next base: position 256,278 of record NW_027672624.1, on the reverse strand, counting down.
TCCTAGGGCAGCAGAGCCTTTCTGGGACCAATGGAATACAGAAGAAGGCATCATTGAAGTCTAACACAGAATACCATGTCCTGGTGGATGGTAGAATGACCAGTAGGGTCTAGGAATTAGGAACTACTGGATGTATATCCTCGGTGGCTTCACTGACTGTCCTAACATCCTTTACCAGGTCCCCAGCAGCCCACGGGGCTCTCGTGGTCAGGCCCCTCCCAGGATATGGGGCTCACCTGAGCAGGGCCCCAGCAGCCAACGGGGTTCTCATGTTCAGGCCACTCCCAGGGTATGGAGCTCACCTGTGAAACTACCCAGCAGCCCACGAGGCCCTCGTGCTTAGGCACCTCCTATGATACAGAGCTGCCCTGGGCAGGTACCATGGCAGGGCTGGGCACACAGGAACCGTGCACATAGCCCTCATTGCAGGGCACCCCAGAACGCCTGTCACGCAGAGCTGACACAGAGCACCTGAGAGCAGGACTTGAACTAACAAACAGCAGCTCCGACAGGTCTCTGACCCTGGGCATCACTCTGTGCAGCCTCCCTCTGCCTGGTCTTCCAGAGACTTCCACTGCAGCCGGGGCACCAGGCCTTTGTCTCCAACCATCACCCCTCCTCCCCCTGACTCCTGGGTTCCTCTCATTAGGATTAGGCCTTCTTGAAATTGTCTCCCACTCATGGGCCAGATAAAATGATGAGAAAACAAGCCGGAGATGCAGCCCCTTGTCTATCCTGACTCTCTGGAGCCCACACCTGTTCCTTGGAACTGGCCGTTTCAGCGAGGTCCATTTTCTGCAATGGGAGCCACTGAGGGGTAAGGATTGGCTGACCGGAGCAGCCTGTCCCTGCCGGCCAGCCCTCCCCAGGTGTGCCTGGGTTGAGGTCAATATAAACACCGCTCCAGGGAGCAACAGCCCCTGCAGCTGTGCCTGACGCCATATTCTCTGCCCCTTCAGCAGTCTCGGGGCTGTGCCGGTGGGAGGGAGTGAGGGGGCACGGTTTTGTGGGTGGCCCGGTGTGAGAGGAGCTCTGCCTGACTTTCTGCAGGAGTCTCCAGACTGCCACCTGCTAAAGAAGAGGATGGGTCACCCATACCTTCCGCTGGAATTTCTCCGCGGGCAGAGGTGAGGGAGGAAAAAAGCAGTGGGGGCCAAGACAGGACGGATATCTCAGGCAGGGAAATGGAAAGTTTTCAGAAGAGCGCCTGGGGCCAGGATCATCCTGGCAGGCCTGCAGGCACCAAGTCAGCCTGCCTGCTTTCACTGGTGTGGATCCATGGCCCTTCCTCTATGCTTTCAAGTCCTTGTACATATTCAGGTGTTTTACCTGGGAAGGGTGGGAACAGTTCAGCAGCAGCTGGCTGGGGGCTCAGCTCACGTTTACTCACAGACGCCTATGTACGGTCCCCCAGCTTTGCAATGAGGACGCTCCTTGCGGGGGGGCTGCTGGCTGCATGGGAGATAATTCGGCACCTCCGACCACCTTCAGAATTGTTTACCACTGGAGCAAGTGCCCTGATAGGGTTTTCCTCTGTATAACTAGTGGGTTCTGTTTATTTTTTCTGTTTTTTTCAAGGTAGATTTTAGTCCTCATTTATGTATTTATAGATATAAGCATGGAAATCATTCATTCATATAAATACATCTGTGTGAAGGGAAGAATATTTTTCTGTTTTATTTTTAAATTTTATTTGTTTTTTAAAAATTTGAAATTTAAGGTTACTTATTTTTTTATACAGCAGGTTATTGTTAGTTATCTATTTTATACATATACATGTATACAAGTCAGTCCCAATCTCCCAACTCATCCCACCACCACCACCCCATGGCTTCCCCACCTTGGTTTCCATACGTTTGTTCTCTAACCCTGTGTCTCTAATTCTGCCCTGCAAACCGGTTCATCTCTACCATTTATCTAGCTTCCACATATATGCATTAATACGCAATATTTGTTTTTCTCTTTCTGACCTACTTCTCTCTGTATGACAGTCTCTAGATCCATCCACGTCTCTACAAATGACCCACTTTCATTCCTTTTTATGGCTGAGCAATATTCCATTTCATATATGTACCACATCTTTATCCATTCGTCTGTCTGTGGTCATTTAGCTTGCTTCCATTACCTGGCTATTGTAAATAGTGCTGCAATGAACATTGTGGTGAATGTGTCTTTTTGATTTATGGTTTTCTCTGGGTATATGCCCAGAAGTGGGATTGCTGGATCATAGGGTAATTTTATTTTTAGTTTTTTTAATGAACCTCCATACTGTTCTCTATAGTGACTGTATCAATTGACATTCCCACCAATAGTGGAAGAGGGATCCATTTGTCCACACCCTCCGCAGCATTTGTAGTTTGTAGATTTTCTGATGATGCCCATTCTAACAGGTGTGAGGTGATACCTCATTGAAGTTTTGATTTGCATTTCTCTAATAATTAGTGATGTTGAGCAGCTTTTCATGTGCATCTTGGCCATCTCTGAGTCTCCTTTGAAGAAATGTCTATTTAGATATTCTACCCATTTTTGAAGTGGGTTTTTTTTTTAATATTAAGCTGCATGAGCTGTTTATGTATACTGGAGATTAAACCTTTGTCCATTGATTCGTTTTCACATATTTTCTCCCATTCTGAGGGTTGCCTTTTTCCATTCCCATTTTTTAACAAAAAGAAAGAAAGAAAGAAAAAGAAGCAGAACACAAATGTCCGTAAAATATGCCTCTTGAAACTGTCGTTTTGAAACATGGAGGTCTTTTGAATTTTTTGGTCAGTATACGACCCCAGGATTTCTTTTCAGGGCAGGTCTCATTTACAGGCCTGCAATGATTTTGAATATCAACTGACCATTAGCGCTGGGATTCAAGCTGCTGTTCTGTGAAACGGCCACAAGGTGGCAGCAGTTCCCCTTTACCAAATCTGGTGACTAGGGCAACAGAGCCTCAATGGAAGTCGTGTTCTAGGTTGTAAGTTAGAATGGAATGTGCCAGGAAAAAGACCCTTAAGTTTGTCTCACTATTTCTTGTTCGTTTTTTTTCATTTAATTTTTATTTTTTATCACAGCAAGTTTGATTACAATGTTTGGCTTGTTGTAGGTGTGCAAGATGTGGTTCTTTTACACATATACATATGTCTGTTCTTCCTGGGATCCTTTTCCCATGTATGTTAGGACAGAATGTTGAGTAGTCTTCTCTTGGTATTCCGTAGGTGTTTGGTGATTATCTATTTCACCTGTGTTTGTATCTGTCTGTTAACCCCAATATCCTAATGTATCCAATCCTCACACCTTTCCATTGGTGAACCATAAGTTTGTTTAATGAATCTGTGATTGCCCTTCTCTGTGGAAATATCTTCACTAGTATCAATTCTTAGGTAACACCTATAAGTGATATCATACGATATGTGTCTTTCTCTTTCTGACTTACTACAAGTCACGTGATTACCTCTAGACTCCTCTACGGTGCTGCAAATGGCATTGTGTCCTTTTTTTCCTTGGCTAATATTCTGTCTGGACATGTACCAGTTCTTCTTTGTCCACTCATCTGTTGATGGACTTTTTGGTTGCTCCCATGTCATGGCTATGGTAATGCTGCGGCAATGCACATTTGCCTGCCTGTGTCTTTCCAATTCTGGCTTCTTAGGTTATAGGCCCAGGAGTTCGCCTGCTGGATCATATGGTAGCAAAGTGTTTACCTTGTAGAGGCACCGCCATTCTGCTCTCATTAGTGGCTCTTACCAGGTTACGTCCCACTAAAAGTTGAGGTTATGCTCTTCTCCACAACACCTTCAGCGTTTATTCTTTGTAGTAGTTTTTTCTGAAGTTTATTCTGACTAGTGTGAGCTGATACCGCTTTGTGGTTGGATTTCCATGCGTCTCATAATACCTTGAAATTGAGCTTTCTGGCATGTCCTTTGTTCCTTCAAACTGTGAGTACAGCTTACCTCTTCAAATTGTTTTCGGGAAGTATGTATGACATTTAGAAATATTTTGGCCATTCCCTCCCTCAAGACATTATGAGGGCAGGTTTCACTCACAGCCCTCCAGTACTGGTGCATATGAAGTGACCCTTAGCACAGGTTTTAAAGCTGCTGTTGCAGGTAACGGCCAGAGGGCGGCAGCATTTCTGCTTTTCCCAATCTGTTAACTAGGGAAACAGACCATCCTGGCAGTGGTGTTCCTCGGTTATATATTAGAGTGGAATGTGCCCCAAAAAGCTGATGTCTCCTTACTTCTGTTTGTTGTAGAAATTGAATTTATATATATATTTTTTATTGGAGTCATATCCCATTGTGTTCATGGACCACTTCTTCTTTGAGCATTCCTCTGTTGATGGACATTTTCGTAGCTTCCAAGTGTGGGCTATGGTCAATATTGCTGGAGTGCAGGATTGCCAGCACGTGTCTTTTTTTGTGGTACATGGGCCTCTCACTGCCGTGGGCCCTCCCATTGCAGAGCACAGGCTCCGGACGTGCAGGCCCAGCAGCCATAGCTCACGGGAACAGCCGCTCCGCGGCATGTGGGATCTCCCCAAATCGGGGCATGAATCCATGTCCCCTGCACTGGCAGGCGGACTCTCATCCACTGCGCCACCAGTGAATCCCAGCCTGTCTTTTTGAGTCTCATCCCCTCAGGTGATAGGCCCAGCAGTGGGTATGCTTGATTGAATGGTAGCTCAGTATTGATCTTTACAAGGCACGTCCTTTTTGTTTTCATGACTGGCTCTTACCATGTCCCACGTTGAAGCAAGGGTAGGCATTTCTCCAAAACCCCTTCAGCATTTATTGTTTGCAGAATTTTTGCTGATGCCCATTCTGACTGCTGTGAGCCGATAGGTTTTTGTAATTTGGATCTGCATATCTTTAATTATTCCTAATGTTTAGCATTTTTCCATACCTTTTAAAATTTCTGGCAGAGAAAAAGAGAAAAAAACGGAGAGTACAATTAAACTCTTGAAATTGTCTTCTTGGATGGTTGCCCTCTTTTGAATTTTTTGGTCAATTTTCGACCCCATGTTTGTTTTGGAGGGCAGGTGTTATTCACAGGCCTGCAAGGAGTGTGAACATTTAGTGACCATTAGCAGTGGGTTTAAAGCTGCTGTTGTGGGAAATGGCCACAAGGCGGCCGCGTTTCTCCATTCCCAAGTCTGGTTCCTAGGGCAGCAGAGCCTTTCTGGGACCAATGGAATACAGAAGAAGGCATCATTGAAGTCTAACACAGAATACCATGTCCTGGTGGATGGTAGAATGACCAGTAGGGTCTAGGAATTAGGAACTACTGGATGTATATCCTCGGTGGCTTCACTGACTGTCCTAACATCCTTTACCAGGTCCCCAGCAGCCCACGGGGCTCTCGTGGTCAGGCCCCTCCCAGGATATGGGGCTCACCTGAGCAGGGCCCCAGCAGCCAACGGGGTTCTCATGTTCAGGCCACTCCCAGGGTATGGAGCTCACCTGTGAAACTACCCAGCAGCCCACGAGGCTCTCGTGCTTAGGCACCTCCTATGATACAGAGCTGCCCTGGGCAGGTACCATGGCAGGGCTGGGCACACAGGAACCGTGCACATAGCCCTCATTGCAGGGCACCCCAGAACGCCTGTCACGCAGAGCTGACACAGAGCACCTGAGAGCAGGACTTGAACTAACAAACAGCAGCTCCGACAGGTCTCTGACCCTGGGCATCACTCTGTGCAGCCTCCCTCTGCCTGGTCTTCCAGAGACTTCCACTGAAGCCGGGGCACCAGGCCTTTGTCTCCAACCATCACCCCTCCTCCCCCTGACTCCTGGGTTCCTCTCATTAGGATTAGGCCTTCTTGAAATTGTCTCCCACTCATGGGCCAGATAAAATGATGAGAAAACAAGCCGGAGATGCAGCCCCTTGTCTATCCTGACTCTCTGGAGCCCACACCTGTTCCTTGGAACTGGCCGTTTCAGCGAGGTCCATTTTCTGCAATGGGAGCCACTGAGGGGTAAGGATTGGCTGACCGGAGCAGCCTGTCCCTGCCGGCCAGCCCTCCCCAGGTGTGCCTGGGTTGAGGTCAATATAAACACCGCTCCAGGGAGCAACAGCCCCTGCAGCTGTGCCTGACGCCATATTCTCTGCCCCTTCAGCAGTCTCGGGGCTGTGCAGGTGGGAGGGAGTGAGGGGGCACGGTTTTGTGGGTGGCCCGGTGTGAGAGGAGCTCTGCCTGACTTTCTGCAGGAGTCTCCAGACTGCCACCTGCTAAAGAATAGGATGGGTCACCGATACCTTCCGCTGGAATTTCTCCGCGGGCAGAGGTGAGGGAGGAAAAAAGCAGTGGGGGCCAAGACAGGACGGATATCTCAGGCAGGGAAATGGAAAGTTTTCAGAAGAGCGCCTGGGGCCAGGATCATCCTGGCAGGCCTGCAGGCACCAAGTCAGCCTGCGTGCTTTCACTGGTGTGGATCCATGGCCCTTCCTCTATGCTTTCAAGTCCTTGTACATATTCAGGTGTTTTACCTGGGAAGGGTGGGAACAGTTCAGCAGCAGCTGGCTGGGGGCTCAGCTCACGTTTACTCACAGACGCCTATGTACGGTCCCCCAGCTTTGCAATGAGGACGCTCCTTGCGGGGGGGCTGCTGGCTGCATGGGAGATAATTCGGCACCTCCGACCACCTTCAGAATTGTTTACCACTGGAGCAAGTGCCCTGATAGGGTTTTCCTCTGTATAACTAGTGGGTTCTGTTTATTTTTTCTGTTTTTTTCAAGGTAGATTTTAGTCCTCATTTATGTATTTATAGATATAAGCATGGAAATCATTCATTCATATAAATACATCTGTGTGAAGGGAAGAACATTTTTCTGTTTTATTTTTAAATTTTATTTGTTTTTTAAAAATTTGAAATTTAAGGTTATTTATTTTTTTATACAGCAGGTTATTGTTAGTTATCTATTTTATACATATACATGTATACAAGTCAGTCCCAATCTCCCAACTCATCCCACCACCACCACCCCATGGCTTCCCCACCTTGGTTTCCATACGTTTGTTCTCTAACCCTGTGTCTCTAATTCTGCCCTGCAAACCGGTTCATCTCTACCATTTTTCTAGCTTCCACATATATGCATTAATACGCAATATTTGTTTTTCTCTTTCTGACCTACTTCTCTCTGTATGACAGTCTCTAGATCCATCCACGTCTCTACAAATGACCCAGTTTCATTCCTTTTTATGGCTGAGCAATATTCCATTTCATATATGTACCACATCTTTATCCATTCGTCTGTCTGTGGGCATTTAGCTTGCTTCCATTACCTGGCTATTGTAAATAGTGCTGCAATGAACATTGTGGTGAATGTGTCTTTTTGATTTATGGTTTTCTCTGGGTATATGCCCAGAAGTGGGATTGCTGGATCATAGGGTAATTGTATTTTTAGTTTTTTTAATGAACCTCCATACTGTTCTCCATAGTGACTGTATCAATTGACATTCCCACCAATAGTGGAAGAGGGATCCATTTGTCCACACCCTCCGCAGCATTTGTAGTTTGTAGATTTTCTGATGATGCCCATTCTAACAGGTGTGAGGTGATACCTCATTGAAGTTTTGATTTGCATTTCTCTAATAATTAGTGATGTTGAGCAGCTTTTCATGTGCATCTTGGCCATCTCTGAGTCTCCTTTGAAGAAATGTCTATTTAGATATTCTACCCATTTTTGAAGTGGGTTGTTTTTTTTTTTTAATATTAAGCTGCATGAGCTGTTTATGTATACTGGAGATTAAACCTTTGTCCATTGATTCGTTTTCACATATTTTCTCTCATTCTGAGGGTTGCCTTTTTCCATTCCCATTTTTTAACAAAAAGAAAGAAAGAAAGAAAAAGAAGCAGAACACAAATGTCCGTAAAATATGCCTCTTGAAACTGTCGTTTTGAAACATGGAGGTCTTTTGAATTTTTTGGTCAGTATACGACCCCAGGATTTCTTTTCAGGGCAGGTCTCATTTACAGGCCTGCAATGATTTTGAATATCAACTGACCATTAGCGCTGGGATTCAAGCTGCTGTTGTGTGAAACGGCCACAAGGTGGCAGCAGTTCCCCTTTACCAAATCTGGTGACTAGGGCAACAGAGCCTCAATGGAAGTCGTGTTCTAGGTTGTAAGTTAGAATGGAATGTGCCAGGAAAAAGACCCTTAAGTTTGTCTCACTATTTCTTGTTCGTTTTTTTTCATTTAATTTTTATTTTTTATCACAGCAAGTTTGATTACAATGTTTGGCTTGTTGTAGGTGTGCAAGATGTGGTTCTTTTACACATATACATATGTCTGTTCTTCCTGGGATCCTTTTCCCATGTATGTTAGGACAGAATGTTGAGTAGTCTTCTCTTGGTATTCCGTAGGTGATTGGTGATTATCTATTTCACCTGTGTTTGTATCTGTCTGTTAACCCCAATATCCTAATGTATCCAATCCTCACACCTTTCCATTGGTGAACCATAAGTTTGTTTAATGAATCTGTGATTGCCCTTCTCTGTGGAAATATCTTCACTAGTATCAATTCTTAGGTAACACCTATAAGTGATATCATACGATATGTGTCTTTCTCTTTCTGACTTACTACAAGTCACGTGATTACCTCTAGACTCCTCTACGGTGCTGCAAATGGCATTGTGTCCTTTTTTTCCTTGGCTAATATTCTGTCTGGACATGTACCAGTTCTTCTTTGTCCACTCATCTGTTGATGGACTTTTTGGTTGCTCCCATGTCATGGCTATGGTAATGCTGCGGCAATGCACATTTGCCTGCCTGTGTCTTTCCAATTCTGGCTTCTTAGGTTATAGGCCCAGGAGTTCGCCTGCTGGATCATATGGTAGCAAAGTGTTTACCTTGTAGAGGCACCGCCATTCTGTTCTCATTAGTGGCTCTTACCAGGTTACGTCCCACTAAAAGTTGAGGTTATGCTCTTCTCCACAACACCTTCAGCGTTTATTCTTTGTAGTAGTTTTTTCTGAAGTTTATTCTGACTAGTGTGAGCTGATACCGCTTTGTGGTTGGATTTGCATGCGTCTCATAATACCTTGAAATTGAGCTTTCTGGCATGTCCTTTGTTCCTTCAAACTGTGAGTACAGCTTACCTCTTCAAATTGTTTTCGGGAAGTATGTGTGACATTTAGAAATATTTTGGCCATTCCCTCCCTCAAGACATTATGAGGGCAGGTTTCACTCACAGCCCTCCAGTACTGGTGCATATGAAGTGACCCTTAGCACAGGTTTTAAAGCTGCTGTTGCAGGTAACGGCCAGAGGGCGGCAGCATTTCTGCTTTTCCCAATCTGTTAACTAGGGAAACAGACCATCCTGGCAGTGGTGTTCCTCGGTTATATATTAGAGTGGAATGTGCCCCAAAAAGCTGATGTCTCCTTACTTCTGTTTGTTGTAGAAATTGAATTTATATATATATTTTTTATTGGAGTCATATCCCATTGTGTTCATGGACCACTTCTTCTTTGAGCATTCCTCTGTTGATGGACATTTTCGTAGCTTCCAAGTGTGGGCTATGGTCAATATTGCTGGAGTGCAGGATTGCCAGCACGTGTCTTTTTTTGTGGTACATGGACCTCTCACTGCCGTGGGCCCTCCCATTGCAGAGCACAGGCTCCGGACGTGCAGGCCCAGCAGCCATAGCTCACGGGAACAGCCGCTCCGCGGCATGTGGGATCTCCCCAAATCGGGGCATGAATCCATGTCCCCTGCACTGGCAGGCGGACTCTCATCCACTGCGCCACCAGTGAATCCCAGCCTGTCTTTTTGAGTCTCATCCCCTCAGGTGATAGGCCCAGCAGTGGGTATGCTTGATTGAATGGTAGCTCAGTATTTATCTTTACAAGGCACGTCCTTTTTGTTTTCATGACTGGCTCTTACCATGTCCCACGTTGAAGCAAGGGTAGGCATTTCTCCAAAACCCCTTCAGCATTTATTGTTTGCAGAATTTTTGCTGATGGCCATTCTGACTGCTGTGAGCCGATAGGTTTTTGTAATTTGGATCTGCATATCTTTAATTATTCCTAATGTTTAGCATTTTTCCATGCCTTTTAAAATTTCTGGCAGAGAAAAAGAGAAAAAAACGGAGAGTACAATTAAACTCTTGAAATTGTCTTCTTGGATGGTTGCCCTCTTTTGAATTTTTTGGTCAATTTTCGACCCCATGTTTGTTTTGGAGGGCAGGTGTTATTCACAGGCCTGCAAGGAGTGTGAACATTTAGTGACCATTAGCAGTGGGTTTAAAGCTGCTGTTGTGGGAAATGGCCACAAGGCGGCCGCGTTTCTCCATTCCCAAGTCTGGTTCCTAGGGCAGCAGAGCCTTTCTGGGACCAATGGAATACAGAAGAAGGCATCATTGAAGTCTAACACAGAATACCATGTCCTGGTGGATGGTAGAATGACCAGTAGGGTCTAGGAATTAGGAACTACTGGATGTATATCCTCGGTGGCTTCACTGACTGTGCTAACATCCTTTACCAGGTCCCCAGCAGCCCACGAGGCTCTCGTGCTTAGGCACCTCCCATGATACAGAGCTGCCCTGGGCAGGTACCATGGCAGGGCTGGGCACACAGGAACCGTGCACATAGCCCTCATTGCAGAGCACCCCAGAACGCCTGTCACGCAGAGCTGACACAGAGCACCTCAGAGCAGGACTTGAACTAACAAACAGCAGCTCCGACAGGTCTCTGACCCTGGGCATCACTCTGTGCAGCCTCCCTCTGCCTGGTCTTCCAGAGACTTCCACTGCAGCCGGGGCACCAGGCCTTTGTCTCCAACCATCACCCCTCCTCCCCCTGACTCCTGGGTTCCTCTCATTAGGATTAGGCCTTCTTGAAATTGTCTCCCACTCATGGGCCAGATAAAATGATGAGAAAACAAGCCGGAGATGCAGCCCCTTGTCTATCCTGACTCTCTAGAGCCCACACCTGTTCCTTGGAACTGGCCGTTTCAGCGAGGTCCATTTTCTGCAATGGGAGCCACTGAGGGGTGAGGATTGGCTGACTGGAGCAGCCTGTCCCTGCCGGCCAGCCCTCCCCAGGTGTGCCTGGGTTGAGGTCAATATAAACACCGCTCCATGGAGCAACAGCCCCTGCAGCTGTGCCTGACGCCATATTCTCTAACCCGTCAGCAGTCTTGGGGCTGTGCCGGTGGGAGGGAGTGAGGGGGCACGGTTTTGTGGGTGGCCCGGTGTGAGAGGAGCTCTGCTGGACTTTCTGCAGGAGTCTCCAGACTGCCACCTGCTAAAGAAGAGGATGGGTCACCCATACCTTCCGCTGGAATTTCTCCGCGGGCAGAGGTGAGGGAGGAAAAAAGCAGTGGGGGCCAAGACAGGACGGATATCTCAGGCAGGGAAATGGAAAGTTTTCAGAAGAGCGCCTGGGGCCAGGATCATCCTGGCAGGCCTGCAGGCACCAAGTCAGCCTGCCTGCTTTCACTGGTGTGGATCCACGGCCCTTCCTCTATGCTTTCAAGTCCTTGTACATATTCAGGTGTTTTACCTGGGAAGGGTGGGAACAGTTCAGCAGCAGCTGGCTGGGGGCTCAGCTCACGTTTACTCACAGACGCCTATGTACGGTCCACCAGCTTTGCAATCAGGCCGCTCCTTGCGGGGGGGCTGCTGGCTGCATGGGAGATAATTCGGCACCTCCGACCACCTTCAGAATTGTTTACCACTGGAGCAAGTGCCCTGATAGGGTTTTCCTCTGTATAACTAGTGGGTTCTGTTTATTTTTTCTGTTTTTTTCAAGGTAGATTTTAGTCCTCATTTATGTATTTATAGATATAAGCATGGAAATCATTCATTCATATAAATACATCTGTGTGAAGGGAAGAACATTTTTCTGTTTTATTTTTAAATTTTATTTGTTTTTTAAAAATTTGAAATTTAAGGTTATTTATTTTTTTATACAGCAGGTTATTGTTAGTTATCTATTTTATACATATACATGTATACAAGTCAGTCCCAATCTCCCAACTCATCCCACCACCACCACCCCATGGCTTCCCCACCTTGGTTTCCATACGTTTGTTCTCTAACCCTGTGTCTCTAATTCTGCCCTGCAAACCGGTTCATCTCTACCATTTTTCTAGCTTCCACATATATGCATTAATACGCAATATTTGTTTTTCTCTTTCTGACCTACTTCTCTCTGTATGACAGTCTCTAGATCCATCCACGTCTCTACAAATGACCCAGTTTCATTCCTTTTTATGGCTGAGCAATATTCCATTTCATATATGTACCACATCTTTATCCATTCGTCTGTCTGTGGGCATTTAGCTTGCTTCCATTACCTGGCTATTGTAAATAGTGCTGCAATGAACATTGTGGTGAATGTGTCTTTTTGATTTATGGTTTTCTCTGGGTATATGCCCAGAAGTGGGATTGCTGGATCATAGGGTAATTGTATTTTTAGTTTTTTTAATGAACCTCCATACTGTTCTCCATAGTGACTGTATCAATTGACATTCCCACCAATAGTGGAAGAGGGATCCATTTGTCCACACCCTCCGCAGCATTTGTAGTTTGTAGATTTTCTGATGATGCCCATTCTAACAGGTGTGAGGTGATACCTCATTGAAGTTTTGATTTGCATTTCTCTAATAATTAGTGATGTTGAGCAGCTTTTCATGTGCATCTTGGCCATCTCTGAGTCTCCTTTGAAGAAATGTCTATTTAGATATTCTACCCATTTTTGAAGTGGGTTGTTTTTTTTTTTAATATTAAGCTGCATGAGCTGTTTATGTATACTGGAGATTAAACCTTTGTCCATTGATTCGTTTTCACATATTTTCTCCCATTCTGAGGGTTGCCTTTTTCCATTCCCATTTTTTAACAAAAAGAAAGAAAGAAAGAAAAAGAAGCAGAACACAAATGTCCGTAAAATATGCCTCTTGAAACTGTCGTTTTGAAACATGGAGGTCTTTTGAATTTTTTGGTCAGTATACGACCCCAGGATTTCTTTTCAGGGCAGGTCTCATTTACAGGCCTGCAATGATTTTGAATATCAACTGACCATTAGCGCTGGGATTCAAGCTGCTGTTGTGTGAAACGGCCACAAGGTGGCAGCAGTTCCCCTTTACCAAATCTGGTGACTAGGGCAACAGAGCCTCAATGGAAGTCGTGTTCTAGGTTGTAAGTTAGAATGGAATGTGCCAGGAAAAAGACCCTTAAGTTTGTCTCACTATTTCTTGTTCGTTTTTTTTAATTTAATTTTTATTTTTTATCACAGCAAGTTTGATTACAATGTTTGGCTTGTTGTAGGTGTGCAAGATGTGGTTCTTTTACACATATACATATGTCTGTTCTTCCTGGGATCCTTTTCCCATGTATGTTAGGACAGAATGTTGAGTAGTCTTCTCTTGGTATTCCGTAGGTGATTGGTGATTATCTATTTCACCTGTGTTTGTATCTGTCTGTTAACCCCAATATCCTAATGTATCCAATCCTCACACCTTTCCATTGGTGAACCATAAGTTTGTTTAATGAATCTGTGATTGCCCTTCTCTGTGGAAATATCTTCACTAGTATCAATTCTTAGGTAACACCTATAAGTGATATCATACGATATGTGTCTTTCTCTTTCTGACTTACTACAAGTCACGTGATTACCTCTAGACTCCTCTACGGTGCTGCAAATGGCATTGTGTCCTTTTTTTCCTTGGCTAATATTCTGTCTGGACATGTACCAGTTCTTCTTTGTCCACTCATCTGTTGATGGACTTTTTGGTTGCTCCCATGTCATGGCTATGGTAATGCTGCGGCAATGCACATTTGCCTGCCTGTGTCTTTCCAATTCTGGCTTCTTAGGTTATAGGCCCAGGAGTTCGCCTGCTGGATCATATGGTAGCAAAGTGTTTACCTTGTAGAGGCACCGCCATTCTCTTCTCATTAGTGGCTCTTACCAGGTTACGTCCCACTAAAAGTTGAGGTTATGCTCTTCTCCACAACACCTTCAGCGTTTATTCTTTGTAGTAGTTTTTTCTGAAGTTTATTCTGACTAGTGTGAGCTGATACCGCTTTGTGGTTGGATTGGCATGCGTCTCATAATACCTTGAAATTGAGCTTTCTGGCATGTCCTTTGTTCCTTCAAACTGTGAGTACAGCTTACCTCTTCAAATTGTTTTCGGGAAGTATGTGTGACATTTAGAAATATTTTGGCCATTCCCTCCCTCAAGACATTATGAGGGCAGGTTTCACTCACAGCCCTCCAGTACTGGTGCATATGAAGTGACCCTTAGCACAGGTTTTAAAGCTGCTGTTGCAGGTAACGGCCAGAGGGCGGCAGCATTTCTGCTTTTCCCAATCTGTTAACTAGGGAAACAGACCATCCTGGCAGTGGTGTTCCTCGGTTATATATTAGAGTGGAATGTGCCCCAAAAAGCTGATGTCTCCTTACTTCTGTTTGTTGTAGAAATTGAATTTATATATATATTTTTTATTGGAGTCATATCCCATTGTGTTCATGGACCACTTCTTCTTTGAGCATTCCTCTGTTGATGGACATTTTCGTAGCTTCCAAGTGTGGGCTATGGTCAATATTGCTGGAGTGCAGGATTGCCAGCACGTGTCTTTTTTTGTGGTACATGGGCCTCTCACTGCCGTGGGCCCTCCCATTGCAGAGCACAGGCTCCGGACGTGCAGGCCCAGCAGCCATAGCTCACGGGAACAGCCGCTCCGCGGCATGTGGGATCTCCCCAAATCGGGGCATGAATCCATGTCCCCTGCACTGGCAGGCGGACTCTCATCCACTGCGCCACCAGTGAATCCCAGCCTGTCTTTTTGAGTCTCATCCCCTCAGGTGATAGGCCCAGCAGTGGGTATGCTTGATTGAATGGTAGCTCAGTATTGATCTTTACAAGGCACGTCCTTTTTGTTTTCATGACTGGCTCTTACCATGTCCCACGTTGAAGCAAGGGTAGGCATTTCTCCAAAACCCCTTCAGCATTTATTGTTTGCAGAATTTTTGCTGATGCCCATTCTGACTGCTGTGAGCCGATAGGTTTTTGTAATTTGGATCTGCATATCTTTAATTATTCCTAATGTTTAGCATTTTTCCATGCCTTTTAAAATTTCTGGCAGAGAAAAAGAGAAAAAAACGGAGAGTACAATTAAACTCTTGAAATTGTCTTCTTGGATGGTTGCCCTCTTTTGAATTTTTTGGTCAATTTTCGACCCCATGTTTGTTTTGGAGGGCAGGTGTTATTCACAGGCCTGCAAGGAGTGTGAACATTTAGTGACCATTAGCAGTGGGTTTAAAGCTGCTGTTGTGGGAAATGGCCACAAGGCGGCCGCGTTTCTCCATTCCCAAGTCTGGTTCCTAGGGCAGCAGAGCCTTTCTGGGACCAATGGAATACAGAAGAAGGCATCATTGAAGTCTAACACAGAATACCATGTCCTGGTGGATGGTAGAATGACCAGTAGGGTCTAGGAATTAGGAACTACTGGATGTATATCCTCGGTGGCTTCACTGACTGTGCTAACATCCTTTACCAGGTCCCCAGCAGCCCACGAGGCTCTCGTGCTTAGGCACCTCCCATGATACAGAGCTGCCCTGGGCAGGTACCATGGCAGGGCTGGGCACACAGGAACCGTGCACATAGCCCTCATTGCAGAGCACCCCAGAACGCCTGTCACGCAGAGCTGACACAGAGCACCTCAGAGCAGGACTTGAACTAACAAACAGCAGCTCCGACAGGTCTCTGACCCTGGGCATCACTCTGTGCAGCCTCCCTCTGCCTGGTCTTCCAGAGACTTCCACTGCAGCCGGGGCACCAGGCCTTTGTCTCCAACCATCACCCCTCCTCCCCCTGACTCCTGGGTTCCTCTCATTAGGATTAGGCCTTCTTGAAATTGTCTCCCACTCATGGGCCAGATAAAATGATGAGAAAACAAGCCGGAGATGCAGCCCCTTGTCTATCCTGACTCTCTGGAGCCCACACCTGTTCCTTGGAACTGGCCGTTTCAGCGAGGTCCATTTTCTGCAATGGGAGCCACTGAGGGGTGAGGATTGGCTGACTGGAGCAGCCTGTCCCTGCCGGCCAGCCCTCCCCAGGTGTGCCTGGGTTGAGGTCAATATAAACACCGCTCCATGGAGCAACAGCCCCTGCAGCTGTGCCTGACGCCATATTCTCTAACCCGTCAGCAGTCTTGGGGCTGTGCCGGTGGGAGGGAGTGAGGGGGCACGGTTTTGTGGGTGGCCCGGTGTGAGAGGAGCTCTGCTGGACTTTCTGCAGGAGTCTCCAGACTGCCACCTGCTAAAGAAGAGGATGGGTCACCCATACCTTCCGCTGGAATTTCTCCGCGGGCAGAGGTGAGGGAGGAAAAAAGCAGTGGGGGCCAAGACAGGACGGATATCTCAGGCAGGGAAATGGAAAGTTTTCAGAAGAGCGCCTGGGGCCAGGATCATCCTGGCAGGCCTGCAGGCACCAAGTCAGCCTGCCTGCTTTCACTGGTGTGGATCCACGGCCCTTCCTCTATGCTTTCAAGTCCTTGTACATATTCAGGTGTTTTACCTGGGAAGGGTGGGAACAGTTCAGCAGCAGCTGGCTGGGGGCTCAGCTCACGTTTACTCACAGACGCCTATGTACGGTCCACCAGCTTTGCAATCAGGCCGCTCCTTGCGGGGGGGCTGCTGGCTGCATGGGAGATAATTCGGCACCTCCGACCACCTTCAGAATTGTTTACCACTGGAGCAAGTGCCCTGATAGGGTTTTCCTCTGTATAACTAGTGGGTTCTGTTTATTTTTTCTGTTTTTTTCAAGGTAGATTTTAGTCCTCATTTATGTATTTATAGATATAAGCATGGAAATCATTCATTCATATAAATACATCTGTGTGAAGGGAAGAACATTTTTCTGTTTTATTTTTAAATTTTATTTGTTTTTTAAATATTTGAAATTTAAGGTTATTTATTTTTTTATACAGCAGGTTATTGTTAGTTATCTATTTTATACATATACATGTATACAAGTCAGTCCCAATCTCCCAACTCATCCCACCACCACCACCCCATGGCTTCCCCCCCTTGGTTTCCATACGTTTGTTCTCTAACCCTGTGTCTCTAATTCTGCCCTGCAAACCGGTTCATCTCTACCATTTTTCTAGCTTCCACATATATGCATTAATACGCAATATTTGTTTTTCTCTTTCTGACCTACTTCTCTCTGTATGACAGTCTCTAGATCCATCCACGTCTCTACAAATGACCCAGTTTCATTCCTTTTTATGGCTGAGCAATATTCCATTTCATATATGTACCACATCTTTATCCATTCGTCTGTCTGTGGGCATTTAGCTTGCTTCCATTACCTGGCTATTGTAAATAGTGCTGCAATGAACATTGTGGTGAATGTGTCTTTTTGATTTATGGTTTTCTCTGGGTATATGCCCAGAAGTGGGATTGCTGGATCATAGGGTAATTGTATTTTTAGTTTTTTTAATGAACCTCCATACTGTTCTCCATAGTGACTGTATCAATTGACATTCCCACCAATAGTGGAAGAGGGATCCATTTGTCCACACCCTCCGCAGCATTTGTAGTTTGTAGATTTTCTGATGATGCCCATTCTAACAGGTGTGAGGTGATACCTCATTGAAGTTTTGATTTGCATTTCTCTAATAATTAGTGATGTTGAGCAGCTTTTCATGTGCATCTTGGCCATCTCTGAGTCTCCTTTGAAGAAATGTCTATTTAGATATTCTACCCATTTTTGAAGTGGGTTGTTTTTTTTTTTAATATTAAGCTGCATGAGCTGTTTATGTATACTGGAGATTAAACCTTTGTCCATTGATTCGTTTTCACATATTTTCTCCCATTCTGAGGGTTGCCTTTTTCCATTCCCATTTTTTAACAAAAAGAAAGAAAGAAAGAAAAAGAAGCAGAACACAAATGTCCGTAAAATATGCCTCTTGAAAGTGTCGTTTTGAAACATGGAGGTCTTTTGAATTTTTTGGTCAGTATACGACCCCAGGATTTCTTTTCAGGGCAGGTCTCATTTACAGGCCTGCAATGATTTTGAATATCAACTGACCATTAGCGCTGGGATTCAAGCTGCTGTTCTGTGAAACGGCCACAAGGTGGCAGCAGTTCCCCTTTACCAAATCTGGTGACTAGGGCAACAGAGCCTCAATGGAAGTCGTGTTCTAGGTTGTAAGTTAGAATGGAATGTGCCAGGAAAAAGACCCTTAAGTTTGTCTCACTATTTCTTGTTCGTTTTTTTTCATTTAATTTTTATTTTTTATCACAGCAAGTTTGATTACAATGTTTGGCTTGTTGTAGGTGTGCAAGATGTGGTTCTTTTACACATATACATATGTCTGTTCTTCCTGGGATCCTTTTCCCATGTATGTTAGGACAGAATGTTGAGTAGTCTTCTCTTGGTATTCCGTAGGTGTTTGGTGATTATCTCTTTCACCTGTGTTTGTATCTGTCTGTTAACCCCAATATCCTAATGTATCCAATCCTCACACCTTTCCATTGGTGAACCATAAGTTTGTTTAATGAATCTGTGATTGCCCTTCTCTGTGGAAATATCTTCACTAGTATCAATTCTTAGGTAACACCTATAAGTGATATCATACGATATGTGTCTTTCTCTTTCTGACTTACTACAAGTCACGTGATTACCTCTAGACTCCTCTACGGTGCTGCAAATGGCATTGTGTCCTTTTTTTCCTTGGCTAATATTCTGTCTGGACATGTACCAGTTCTTCTTTGTCCACTCATCTGTTGATGGACTTTTTGGTTGCTCCCATGTCATGGCTATGGTAATGCTGCGGCAATGCACATTTGCCTGCCTGTGTCTTTCCAATTCTGGCTTCTTAGTTTATAGGCCCAGGAGTTCGCCTGCTGGATCATATGGTAGCAAAGTGTTTACCTTGTAGAGGCACCGCCATTCTCTTCTCATTAGTGGCTCTTACCAGGTTACGTCCCACTAAAAGTTGAGGTTATGCTCTTCTCCACAACACCTTCAGCGTTTATTCTTTGTAGTAGTTTTTTCTGAAGTTTATTCTGACTAGTGTGAGCTGATACCGCTTTGTGGTTGGATTTGCATGCGTCTCATAATACCTTGAAATTGAGCTTTCTGGCATGTCCTTTGTTCCTTCAAACTGTGAGTACAGCTTACCTCTTCAAATTGTTTTCGGGAAGTATGGGTGACATTTAGAAATATTTTGGCCATTCCCTCCCTCAAGACATTATGAGGGCAGGTTTCACTCACAGCCCTCCAGTACTGGTGCATATGAAGTGACCCTTAGCACAGGTTTTAAAGCTGCTGTTGCAGGTAACGGCCAGAGGGCGGCAGCATTTCTGCTTTTCCCAATCTGTTAACTAGGGAAACAGACCATCCTGGCAGTGGTGTTCCTCGGTTATATATTAGAGTGGAATGTGCCCCAAAAAGCTGATGTCTCCTTACTTCTGTTTGTTGTAGAAATTGAATTTATATATATTTTTTTTATTGGAGTCATATCCCATTGTGTTCATGGACCACTTCTTCTTTGAGCATTCCTCTGTTGATGGACATTTTCGTAGCTTCCAAGTGTGGGCTATGGTCAATATTGCTGGAGTGCAGGATTGCCAGCACGTGTCTTTTTTTGTGGTACATGGGCCTCTCACTGCCGTGGGCCCTCCCATTGCAGAGCACAGGCTCCGGACGTGCAGGCCCAGCAGCCATAGCTCACGGGAACAGCCGCTCCGCGGCATGTGGGATCTCCCCAAATCGGGGCATGAATCCATGTCCCCTGCACTGGCAGGCGGACTCTCATCCACTGCGCCACCAGTGAATCCCAGCCTGTCTTTTTGAGTCTCATCCCCTCAGGTGATAGGCCCAGCAGTGGGTATGCTTGATTGAATGGTAGCTCAGTATTGATCTTTACAAGGCACGTCCTTTTTGTTTTCATGACTGGCTCTTACCATGTCCCACGTTGAAGCAAGGGTAGGCATTTCTCCAAAACCCCTTCAGCATTTATTGTTTGCAGAATTTTTGCTGATGCCCATTCTGACTGCTGTGAGCCGATAGGTTTTTGTAATTTGGATCTGCATATCTTTAATTATTCCTAATGTTTAGCATTTTTCCATGCCTTTTAAAATTTCTGGCAGAGAAAAAGAGAAAAAACGGAGAGTACAATTAAACTCTTGAAATTGTCTTCTTGGATGGTTGCCCTCTTTTGAATTTTTTGGTCAATTTTCGACCCCATGTTTGTTTTGGAGGGCAGGTGTTATTCACAGGCCTGCAAGGAGTGTGAACATTTAGTGACCATTAGCAGTGGGTTTAAAGCTGCTGTTGTGGGAAATGGCCACAAGGCGGCCGCGTTTCTCCATTCCCAAGTCTGGTTCCTAGGGCAGCAGAGCCTTTCTGGGACCAATGGAATACAGAAGAAGGCATCATTGAAGTCTAACACAGAATACCATGTCCTGGTGGATGGTAGAATGACCAGTAGGGTCTAGGAATTAGGAACTACTGGATGTATATCCTCGGTGGCTTCACTGACTGTCCTAACATCCTTTACCAGGTCCCCAGCAGCCCACGGGGCTCTCGTGGTCAGGCCCCTCCCAGGATATGGGGCTCACCTGAGCAGGGCCCCAGCAGCCAACGGGGTTCTCATGTTCAGGCCACTCCCAGGGTATGGAGCTCACCTGTGAAACTACCCAGCAGCCCACGAGGCTCTCGTGCTTAGGCACCTCCCATGATACAGAGCTGCCCTGGGCAGGTACCATGGCAGGGCTGGGCACACAGGAACCGTGCACATAGCCCTCATTGCAGAGCACCCCAGAACGCCTGTCACGCAGAGCTGACACAGAGCACCTGAGAGCAGGACTTGAACTAACAAACAGCAGCTCCGACAGGTCTCTGACCCTGGGCATCACTCTGTGCAGCCTCCCTCTGCCTGGTCTTCCAGAGACTTCCACTGCAGCCGGGGCACCAGGCCTTTGTCTCCAACCATCACCCCTCCTCCCCCTGACTCCTGGGTTCCTCTCATTAGGATTAGGCGTTCTTGAAATTGTCTCCCACTCATGGGCCAGATAAAATGATGAGAAAACAAGCCGGAGATGCAGCCCCTTGTCTATCCTGACTCTCTGGAGCCCACACCTGTTCCTTGGAACTGGCCGTTTCAGCGAGGTCCATTTTCTGCAATGGGAGCCACTGAGGGGTGAGGATTGGCTGACTGGAGCAGCCTGTCCCTGCCGGCCAGCCCTCCCCAGGTGTGCCTGGGTTGAGGTCAATATAAACACCGCTCCATGGAGCAACAGCCCCTGCAGCTGTGCCTGACGCCATATTCTCTAACCCGTCAGCAGTCTTGGGGCTGTGCCGGTGGGAGGGAGTGAGGGGGCACGGTTTTGTGGGTGGCCCGGTGTGAGAGGAGCTCTGCTGGACTTTCTGCAGGAGTCTCCAGACTGCCACCTGCTAAAGAAGAGGATGGGTCACCCATACCTTCCGCTGGAATTTCTCCGCGGGCAGAGGTGAGGGAGGAAAAAAGCAGTGGGGGCCAAGACAGGACGGATATCTCAGGCAGGGAAATGGAAAGTTTTCAGAAGAGCGCCTGGGGCCAGGATCATCCTGGCAGGCCTGCAGGCACCAAGTCAGCCTGCCTGCTTTCACTGGTGTGGATCCACGGCCCTTCCTCTATGCTTTCAAGTCCTTGTACATATTCAGGTGTTTTACCTGGGAAGGGTGGGAACAGTTCAGCAGCAGCTGGCTGGGGGCTCAGCTCACGTTTACTCACAGACGCCTATGTACGGTCCACCAGCTTTGCAATCAGGCCGCTCCTTGCGGGGGGGCTGCTGGCTGCATGGGAGATAATTCGGCACCTCCGACCACCTTCAGAATTGTTTACCACTGGAGCAAGTGCCCTGATAGGGTTTTCCTCTGTATAACTAGTGGGTTCTGTTTATTTTTTCTGTTTTTTTCAAGGTAGATTTTAGTCCTCATTTATGTATTTATAGATATAAGCATGGAAATCATTCATTCATATAAATACATCTGTGTGAAGGGAAGAACATTTTTCTGTTTTATTTTTAAATTTTATTTGTTTTTTTAAAATTTGAAATTTAAGGTTATTTATTTTTTTATACAGCAGGTTATTGTTAGTTATCTATTTTATACATATACATGTATACAAGTCAGTCCCAATCTCCCAACTCATCCCACCACCACCACCCCATGGCTTCCCCACCTTGGTTTCCATACGTTTGTTCTCTAACCCTGTGTCTCTAATTCTGCCCTGCAAACCGGTTCATCTCTACCATTTTTCTAGCTTCCACATATATGCATTAATACGCAATATTTGTTTTTCTCTTTCTGACCTACTTCTCTCTGTATGACAGTCTCTAGATCCATCCACGTCTCTACAAATGACCCACTTTCATTCCTTTTTATGGCTGAGCAATATTCCATTTCATATATGTACCACATCTTTATCCATTCGTCTGTCTGTGGGCATTTAGCTTGCTTCCATTACCTGGCTATTGTAAATAGTGCTGCAATGAACATTGTGGTGAATGTGTCTTTTTGATTTATGGTTTTCTCTGGGTATATGCCCAGAAGTGGGATTGCTGGATCATAGGGTAATTGTATTTTTAGTTTTTTTAATGAACCTCCATACTGTTCTCCATAGTGACTGTATCAATTGACATTCCCACCAATAGTGGAAGAGGGATCCATTTGTCCACACCCTCCGCAGCATTTGTAGTTTGTAGATTTTCTGATGATGCCCATTCTAACAGGTGTGAGGTGATACCTCATTGAAGTTTTGATTTGCATTTCTCTAATAATTAGTGATGTTGAGCAGCTTTTCATGTGCATCTTGGCCATCTCTGAGTCTCCTTTGAAGAAATGTCTATTTAGTTATTCTACCCATTTTTGAAGTGGGTTGTTTTTTTTTTTAATATTAAGCTGCATGAGCTGTTTATGTATACTGGAGATTAAACCTTTGTCCATTGATTCGTTTTCACATATTTTCTCCCATTCTGAGGGTTGCCTTTTTCCATTCCCATTTTTTAACAAAAAGAAAGAAAGAAAGAAAAAGAAGCAGAACACAAATGTCCGTAAAATATGCCTCTTGAAACTGTCGTTTTGAAACATGGAGGTCTTTTGAATTTTTTGGTCAGTATACGACCCCAGGATTTCTTTTCAGGGCAGGTCTCATTTACAGGCCTGCAATGATTTTGAATATCAACTGACCATTAGCGCTGGGATTCAAGCTGCTGTTGTGTGAAACGGCCACAAGGTGGCAGCAGTTCCCCTTTACCAAATCTGGTGACTAGGGCAACAGAGCCTCAATGGAAGTCGTGTTCTAGGTTGTAAGTTAGAATGGAATGTGCCAGGAAAAAGACCCTTAAGTTTGTCTCACTATTTCTTGTTCGTTTTTTTTCATTTAATTTTTATTTTTTATCACAGCAAGTTTGATTACAATGTTTGGCTTGTTGTAGGTGTGCAAGATGTGGTTCTTTTACACATATACATATGTCTGTTCTTCCTGGGATCCTTTTCCCATGTATGTTAGGACAGAATGTTGAGTAGTCTTCTCTTGGTATTCCGTAGGTGATTGGTGATTATCTATTTCACCTGTGTTTGTATCTGTCTGTTAACCCCAATATCCTAATGTATCCAATCCTCACACCTTTCCATTGGTGAACCATAAGTTTGTTTAATGAATCTGTGATTGCCCTTCTCTGTGGAAATATCTTCACTAGTATCAATTCTTAGGTAACACCTATAAGTGATATCATACGATATGTGTCTTTCTCTTTCTGACTTACTACAAGTCACGTGATTACCTCTAGACTCCTCTACGGTGCTGCAAATGGCATTGTGTCCTTTTTTTCCTTGGCTAATATTCTGTCTGGACATGTACCAGTTCTTCTTTGTCCACTCATCTGTTGATGGACTTTTTGGTTGCTCCCATGTCATGGCTATGGTAATGCTGCGGCAATGCACATTTGCCTGCCTGTGTCTTTCCAATTCTGGCTTCTTAGGTTATAGGCCCAGGAGTTCGCCTGCTGGATCATATGGTAGCAAAGTGTTTACCTTGTAGAGGCACCGCCATTCTGTTCTCATTAGTGGCTCTTACCAGGTTACGTCCCACTAAAAGTTGAGGTTATGCTCTTCTCCACAACACCTTCAGCGTTTATTCTTTGTAGTAGTTTTTTCTGAAGTTTATTCTGACTAGTGTGAGCTGATACCGCTTTGTGGTTGGATTTGCATGCGTCTCATAATACCTTGAAATTGAGCTTTCTGGCATGTCCTTTGTTCCTTCAAACTGTGAGTACAGCTTACCTCTTCAAATTGTTTTCGGGAAGTATGTGTGACATTTAGAAATATTTTGGCCATTCCCTCCCTCAAGACATTATGAGGGCAGGTTTCACTCACAGCCCTCCAGTACTGGTGCATATGAAGTGACCCTTAGCACAGGTTTTAAAGCTGCTGTTGCAGGTAACGGCCAGAGGGCGGCAGCATTTCTGCTTTTCCCAATCTGTTAACTAGGGAAACAGACCATCCTGGCAGTGGTGTTCCTCGGTTATATATTAGAGTGGAATGTGCCCCAAAAAGCTGATGTCTCCTTACTTCTGTTTGTTGTAGAAATTGAATTTATATATATTTTTTTTATTGGAGTCATATCCCATTGTGTTCATGGACCACTTCTTCTTTGAGCATTCCTCTGTTGATGGACATTTTCGTAGCTTCCAAGTGTGGGCTATGGTCAATATTGCTGGAGTGCAGGATTGCCAGCACGTGTCTTTTTTTGTGGTACATGGGCCTCTCACTGCCGTGGGCCCTCCCATTGCAGAGCACAGGCTCCGGACGTGCAGGCCCAGCAGCCATAGCTCACGGGAACAGCCGCTCCGCGGCATGTGGGATCTCCCCAAATCGGGGCATGAATCCATGTCCCCTGCACTGGCAGGCGGACTCTCATCCACTGCGCCACCAGTGAATCCCAGCCTGTCTTTTTGAGTCTCATCCCCTCAGGTGATAGGCCCAGCAGTGGGTATGCTTGATTGAATGGTAGCTCAGTATTGATCTTTACAAGGCACGTCCTTTTTGTTTTCATGACTGGCTCTTACCATGTCCCACGTTGAAGCAAGGGTAGGCATTTCTCCAAAACCCCTTCAGCATTTATTGTTTGCAGAATTTTTGCTGATGCCCATTCTGACTGCTGTGAGCCGATAGGTTTTTGTAATTTGGATCTGCATATCTTTAATTATTCCTAATGTTTAGCATTTTTCCATGCCTTTTAAAATTTCTGGCAGAGAAAAAGAGAAAAAAACGGAGAGTACAATTAAACTCTTGAAATTGTCTTCTTGGATGGTTGCCCTCTTTTGAATTTTTTGGTCAATTTTCGACCCCATGTTTGTTTTGGAGGGCAGGTGTTATTCACAGGCCTGCAAGGAGTGTGAACATTTAGTGACCATTAGCAGTGGGTTTAAAGCTGCTGTTGTGGGAAATGGCCACAAGGCGGCCGCGTTTCTCCATTCCCAAGTCTGGTTCCTAGGGCAGCAGAGCCTTTCTGGGACCAATGGAATACAGAAGAAGGCATCATTGAAGTCTAACACAGAATACCATGTCCTGGTGGATGGTAGAATGACCAGTAGGGTCTAGGAATTAGGAACTACTGGATGTATATCCTCGGTGGCTTCACTGACTGTCCTAACATCCTTTACCAGGTCCCCAGCAGCCCACGGGGCTCTCGTGGTCAGGCCCCTCCCAGGATATGGGGCTCACCTGAGCAGGGCCCCAGCAGCCAACGGGGTTCTCATGTTCAGGCCACTCCCAGGGTATGGAGCTCACCTGTGAAACTACCCAGCAGCCCACGAGGCTCTCGTGCTTAGGCACCTCCTATGATACAGAGCTGCCCTGGGCAGGTACCATGGCAGGGCTGGGCACACAGGAACCGTGCACATAGCCCTCATTGCAGGGCACCCCAGAACGCCTGTCACGCAGAGCTGACACAGAGCACCTGAGAGCAGGACTTGAACTAACAAACAGCAGCTCCGACAGGTCTCTGACCCTGGGCATCACTCTGTGCAGCCTCCCTCTGCCTGGTCTTCCAGAGACTTCCACTGCAGCCGGGGCACCAGGCCTTTGTCTCCAACCATCACCCCTCCTCCCCCTGACTCCTGGGTTCCTCTCATTAGGATTAGGCCTTCTTGAAATTGTCTCCCACTCATGGGCCAGATAAAATGATGAGAAAACAAGCCGGAGATGCAGCCCCTTGTCTATCCTGACTCTCTGGAGCCCACACCTGTTCCTTGGAACTGGCCGTTTCAGATAGGTCCATTTTCTGCAATGGGAGCCACTGAGGGGTAAGGATTGGCTGACCGGAGCAGCCTGTCCCTGCCGGCCAGCCCTCCCCAGGTGTGCCTGGGTTGAGGTCAATATAAACACCGCTCCAGGGAGCAACAGCCCCTGCAGCTGTGCCTGACGCCATATTCTCTGCCCCTTCAGCAGTCTCGGGGCTGTGCCGGTGGGAGGGAGTGAGGGGGCACGGTTTTGTGGGTGGCCCGGTGTGAGAGGAGCTCTGCCTGACTTTCTGCAGGAGTCTCCAGACTGCCACCTGCTAAAGAAGAGGATGGGTCACCCATACCTTCCGCTGGAATTTCTCCGCGGGCAGAGGTGAGGGAGGAAAAAAGCAGTGGGGGCCAAGACAGGACGGATATCTCAGGCAGGGAAATGGAAAGTTTTCAGAAGAGCGCCTGGGGCCAGGATCATCCTGGCAGGCCTGCAGGCACCAAGTCAGCCTGCGTGCTTTCACTGGTGTGGATCCATGGCCCTTCCTCTATGCTTTCAAGTCCTTGTACATATTCAGGTGTTTTACCTGGGAAGGGTGGGAACAGTTCAGCAGCAGCTGGCTGGGGGCTCAGCTCACGTTTACTCACAGACGCCTATGTACGTTCCCCAGCTTTGCAATGAGGACGCTCCTTGCGGGGGGGCTGCTGGCTGCATGGGAGATAATTCGGCACCTCCGACCACCTTCAGAATTGTTTACCACTGGAGCAAGTGCCCTGATAGGGTTTTCCTCTGTATAACTAGTGGGTTCTGTTTATTTTTTCTGTTTTTTTCAAGGTAGATTTTAGTCCTCATTTATGTATTTATAGATATAAGCATGGAAATCATTCATTCATATAAATACATCTGTGTGAAGGGAAGAATATTTTTCTGTTTTATTTTTAAATTTTATTTGTTTTTTAAAAATTTGAAATTTAAGGTTATTTATTTTTTTATACAGCAGGTTATTGTTAGTTATCTATTTTATACATATACATGTATACAAGTCAGTCCCAATCTCCCAACTCATCCCACCACCACCACCCCATGGCTTCCCCACCTTGGTTTCCATACGTTTGTTCTCTAACCCTGTGTCTCTAATTCTGCCCTGCAAACCGGTTCATCTCTACCATTTATCTAGCTTCCACATATATGCATTAATACGCAATATTTGTTTTTCTCTTTCTGACCTACTTCTCTCTGTATGACAGTCTCTAGATCCATCCACGTCTCTACAAATGACCCACTTTCATTCCTTTTTATGGCTGAGCAATATTCCATTTCATATATGTACCACATCTTTATCCATTCGTCTGTCTGTGGGCATTTAGCTTGCTTCCATTACCTGGCTATTGTAAATAGTGCTGCAATGAACATTGTGGTGAATGTGTCTTTTTGATTTATGGTTTTCTCTGGGTATATGCCCAGAAGTGGGATTGCTGGATCATAGGGTAATTGTATTTTTAGTTTTTTTAATGAACCTCCATACTGTTCTCTATAGTGACTGTATCCATTGACATTCCCACCAATAGTGGAAGAGGGATCCATTTGTCCACACCCTCCGCAGCATTTGTAGTTTGTAGATTTTCTGATGATGCCCATTCTAACAGGTGTGAGGTGATACCTCATAGAAGTTTTGATTTGCATTTCTCTAATAATTAGTGATGTTGTGCAGCTTTTCATGTGCATCTTGGCCATCTCTGAGTCTCCTTTGAAGAAATGTCTATTTAGATATTCTACCCATTTTTGAAGTGGGTTTTTTTTTTAATATTAAGCTGCATGAGCTGTTTATGTATACTGGAGATTAAACCTTTGTCCATTGATTCGTTTTCACATATTTTCTCCCATTCTGAGGGTTGCCTTTTTCCATTCCCATTTTTTAACAAAAAGAAAGAAAGAAAGAAAAAGAAGCAGAACACAAATGTCCGTAAAATATGCCTCTTGAAACTGTCGTTTTGAAACATGGAGGTCTTTTGAATTTTTTGGTCAGTATACGACCCCAGGATTTCTTTTCAGGGCAGGTCTCATTTACAGGCCTGCAATGATTTTGAATATCAACTGACCATTAGCTCTGGGATTCAAGCTGCTGTTGTGTGAAACGGCCACAAGGTGGCAGCAGTTCCCCTTTACCAAATCTGGTGACTAGGGCAACAGAGCCTCAATGGAAGTCGTGTTCTAGGTTGTAAGTTAGAATGGAATGTGCCAGGAAAAAGACCCTTAAGTTTGTCTCACTATTTCTTGTTCGTTTTTTTTCATTTAATTTTTATTTTTTATCACAGCAAGTTTGATTACAATGTTTGGCTTGTTGTAGGTGTGCAAGATGTGGTTCTTTTACACATATACATATGTCTGTTCTTCCTGGGATCCTTTTCCCATGTATGTTAGGACAGAATGTTGAGTAGTCTTCTCTTGGTATTCCGTAGGTGTTTGGTGATTATCTATTTCACCTGTGTTTGTATCTGTCTGTTAACCCCAATATCCTAATGTATCCAATCCTCACACCTTTCCATTGGTGAACCATAAGTTTGTTTAATGAATCTGTGATTGCCCTTCTCTGTGGAAATATCTTCACTAGTATCAATTCTTAGGTAACACCTATAAGTGATATCATACGATATGTGTCTTTCTCTTTCTGACTTACTACAAGTCACGTGATTACCTCTAGACTCCTCTACGGTGCTGCAAATGGCATTGTGTCCTTTTTTTCCTTGGCTAATATTCTGTCTGGACATGTACCAGTTCTTCTTTGTCCACTCATCTGTTGATGGACTTTTTGGTTGCTCCCATGTCATGGCTATGGTAATGCTGCGGCAATGCACATTTGCCTGCCTGTGTCTTTCCAATTCTGGCTTCTTAGTTTATAGGCCCAGGATTTCGCCTGCTGGATCATATGGTAGCAAAGTGTTTACCTTGTAGAGGCACCGCCATTCTGTTCTCATTAGTGGCTCTTACCAGGTTACGTCCCACTAAAAGTTGAGGTTATGCTCTTCTCCACAACACCTTCAGCGTTTATTCTTTGTAGTAGTTTATTCTGAAGTTTATTCTGACTAGTGTGAGCTGATACCGCTTTGTGGTTGGATTTGCATGCGTCTCATAATACCTTGAAATTGAGCTTTCTGGCATGTCCTTTGTTCCTTCAAACTGTGAGTACAGCTTACCTCTTCAAATTGTTTTCGGGAAGTATGTGTGACATTTAGAAATATTTTGGCCATTCCCTCCCTCAAGACATTATGAGGGCAGGTTTCACTCACAGCCCTCCAGTACTGGTGCATATGAAGTGACCCTTAGCACAGGTTTTAAAGCTGCTGTTGCAGGTAACGGCCAGAGGGCGGCAGCATTTCTGCTTTTCCCAATCTGTTAACTAGGGAAACAGACCATCCTGGCAGTGGTGTTCCTCGGTTATATATTAGAGTGGAATGTGCCCCAAAAAGCTGATGTCTCCTTACTTCTGTTTGTTGTAGAAATTGAATTTATATATATTTTTTTTATTGGAGTCATATCCCATTGTGTTCATGGACCACTTCTTCTTTGAGCATTCCTCTGTTGATGGACATTTTCGTAGCTTCCAAGTGTGGGCTATGGTCAATATTGCTGGAGTGCAGGATTGCCAGCACGTGTCTTTTTTTGTGGTACATGGACCTCTCACTGCCGTGGGCCCTCCCATTGCAGAGCACAGGCTCCGGACGTGCAGGCCCAGCAGCCATAGCTCACGGGAACAGCCGCTCCGCGGCATGTGGGATCTCCCCAAATCGGGGCATGAATCCATGTCCCCTGCACTGGCAGGCGGACTCTCATCCACTGCGCCACCAGTGAATCCCAGCCTGTCTTTTTGAGTCTCATCCCCTCAGGTGATAGGCCCAGCAGTGGGTATGCTTGATTGAATGGTAGCTCAGTATTTATCTTTACAAGGCACGTCATTTTTGTTTTCATGACTGGCTCTTACCATGTCCCACGTTGAAGCAAGGGTAGGCATTTCTCCAAAACCCCTTCAGCATTTATTGTTTGCAGAATTTTTGCTGATGCCCATTCTGACTGCTGTGAGCCGATAGGTTTTTGTAATTTGGATCTGCATATCTTTAATTATTCCTAATGTTTAGCATTTTTCCATGCCTTTTAAAATTTCTGGCAGAGAAAAAGAGAAAAAAACGGAGAGTACAATTAAACTCTTGAAATTGTCTTCTTGGATGGTTGCCCTCTTTTGAATTTTTTGGTCAATTTTCGACCCCATGTTTGTTTTGGAGGGCAGGTGTTATTCACAGGCCTGCAAGGAGTGTGAACATTTAGTGACCATTAGCAGTGGGTTTAAAGCTGCTGTTGTGGGAAATGGCCACAAGGCGGCCGCGTTTCTCCATTCCCAAGTCTGGTTCCTAGGGCAGCAGAGCCTTTCTGGGACCAATGGAATACAGAAGAAGGCATCATTGAAGTCTAACACAGAATACCATGTCCTGGTGGATGGTAGAATGACCAGTAGGGTCTAGGAATTAGGAACTACTGGATGTATATCCTCGGTGGCTTCACTGACTGTGCTAACATCCTTTACCAGGTCCCCAGCAGCCCACGAGGCTCTCGTGCTTAGGCACCTCCCATGATACAGAGCTGCCCTGGGCAGGTACCATGGCAGGGCTGGGCACACAGGAACCGTGCACATAGCCCTCATTGCAGAGCACCCCAGAACGCCTGTCACGCAGAGCTGACACAGAGCACCTCAGAGCAGGACTTGAACTAACAAACAGCAGCTCCGACAGGTCTCTGACCCTGGGCATCACTCTGTGCAGCCTCCCTCTGCCTGGTCTTCCAGAGACTTCCACTGCAGCCGGGGCACCAGGCCTTTGTCTCCAACCATCACCCCTCCTCCCCCTGACTCCTGGGTTCCTCTCATTAGGATTAGGCGTTCTTGAAATTGTCTCCCACTCATGGGCCAGATAAAATGATGAGAAAACAAGCCGGAGATGCAGCCCCTTGTCTATCCTGACTCTCTGGAGCCCACACCTGTTCCTTGGAACTGGCCGTTTCAGCGAGGTCCATTTTCTGCAATGGGAGCCACTGAGGGGTGAGGATTGGCTGACTGGAGCAGCCTGTCCCTGCCGGCCAGCCCTCCCCAGGTGTGCCTGGGTTGAGGTCAATATAAACACCGCTCCATGGAGCAACAGCCCCTGCAGCTGTGCCTGACGCCATATTCTCTAACCCGTCAGCAGTCTTGGGGCTGTGCCGGTGGGAGGGAGTGAGGGGGCACGGTTTTGTGGGTGGCCCGGTGTGAGAGGAGCTCTGCTGGACTTTCTGCAGGAGTCTCCAGACTGCCACCTGCTAAAGAAGAGGATGGGTCACCCATACCTTCCGCTGGAATTTCTCCGCGGGCAGAGGTGAGGGAGGAAAAAAGCAGTGGGGGCCAAGACAGGACGGATATCTCAGGCAGGGAAATGGAAAGTTTTCAGAAGAGCGCCTGGGGCCAGGATCATCCTGGCAGGCCTGCAGGCACCAAGTCAGCCTGCCTGCTTTCACTGGTGTGGATCCACGGCCCTTCCTCTATGCTTTCAAGTCCTTGTACATATTCAGGTGTTTTACCTGGGAAGGGTGGGAACAGTTCAGCAGCAGCTGGCTGGGGGCTCAGCTCACGTTTACTCACAGACGCCTATGTACGGTCCACCAGCTTTGCAATCAGGCCGCTCCTTGCGGGGGGGCTGCTGGCTGCATGGGAGATAATTCGGCACCTCCGACCACCTTCAGAATTGTTTACCACTGGAGCAAGTGCCCTGATAGGGTTTTCCTCTGTATAACTAGTGGGTTCTGTTTATTTTTTCTGTTTTTTTCAAGGTAGATTTTAGTCCTCATTTATGTATTTATAGATATAAGCATGGAAATCATTCATTCATATAAATACATCTGTGTGAAGGGAAGAACATTTTTCTGTTTTATTTTTAAATTTTATTTGTTTTTTAAAAATTTGAAATTTAAGGTTATTTATTTTTTTATACAGCAGGTTATTGTTAGTTATCTATTTTATACATATACATGTATACAAGTCAGTCCCAATCTCCCAACTCATCCCACCACCACCACCCCATGGCTTCCCCACCTTGGTTTCCATACGTTTGTTCTCTAACCCTGTGTCTCTAATTCTGCCCTGCAAACCGGTTCATCTCTACCATTTTTCTAGCTTCCACATATATGCATTAATACGCAATATTTGTTTTTCTCTTTCTGACCTACTTCTCTCTGTATGACAGTCTCTAGATCCATCCACGTCTCTACAAATGACCCACTTTCATTCCTTTTTATGGCTGAGCAATATTCCATTTCATATATGTACCACATCTTTATCCATTCGTCTGTCTGTGGGCATTTAGCTTGCTTCCATTACCTGGCTATTGTAAATAGTGCTGCAATGAACATTGTGGTGAATGTGTCTTTTTGATTTATGGTTTTCTCTGGGTATATGCCCAGAAGTGGGATTGCTGGATCATAGGGTAATTGTATTTTTAGTTTTTTTAATGAACCTCCATACTGTTCTCCATAGTGACTGTATCAATTGACATTCCCACCAATAGTGGAAGAGGGATCCATTTGTCCACACCCTCCGCAGCATTTGTAGTTTGTAGATTTTCTGATGATGCCCATTCTAACAGGTGTGAGGTGATACCTCATTGAAGTTTTGATTTGCATTTCTCTAATAATTAGTGATGTTGAGCAGCTTTTCATGTGCATCTTGGCCATCTCTGAGTCTCCTTTGAAGAAATGTCTATTTAGTTATTCTACCCATTTTTGAAGTGGGTTGTTTTTTTTTTTAATATTAAGCTGCATGAGCTGTTTATGTATACTGGAGATTAAACCTTTGTCCATTGATTCGTTTTCACATATTTTCTCCCATTCTGAGGGTTGCCTTTTTCCATTCCCATTTTTTAACAAAAAGAAAGAAAGAAAGAAAAAGAAGCAGAACACAAATGTCCGTAAAATATGCCTCTTGAAACTGTCGTTTTGAAACATGGAGGTCTTTTGAATTTTTTGGTCAGTATACGACCCCAGGATTTCTTTTCAGGGCAGGTCTCATTTACAGGCCTGCAATGATTTTGAATATCAACTGACCATTAGCGCTGGGATTCAAGCTGCTGTTGTGTGAAACGGCCACAAGGTGGCAGCAGTTCCCCTTTACCGAATCTGGTGACTAGGGCAACAGAGCCTCAATGGAAGTCGTGTTCTAGGTTGTAAGTTAGAATGGAATGTGCCAGGAAAAAGACCCTTAAGTTTGTCTCACTATTTCTTGTTCGTTTTTTTTCATTTAATTTTTATTTTTTATCACAGCAAGTTTGATTACAATGTTTGGCTTGTTGTAGGTGTGCAAGATGTGGTTCTTTTACACATATACATATGTCTGTTCTTCCTGGGATCCTTTTCCCATGTATGTTAGGACAGAATGTTGAGTAGTCTTCTCTTGGTATTCCGTAGGTGATTGGTGATTATCTATTTCACCTGTGTTTGTATCTGTCTGTTAACCCCAATATCCTAATGTATCCAATCCTCACACCTTTCCATTGGTGAACCATAAGTTTGTTTAATGAATCTGTGATTGCCCTTCTCTGTGGAAATATCTTCACTAGTATCAATTCTTAGGTAACACCTATAAGTGATATCATACGATATGTGTCTTTCTCTTTCTGACTTACTACAAGTCACGTGATTACCTCTAGACTCCTCTACGGTGCTGCAAATGGCATTGTGTCCTTTTTTTCCTTGGCTAATATTCTGTCTGCACATGTACCAGTTCTTCTTTGTCCACTCATCTGTTGATGGACTTTTTGGTTGCTCCCATGTCATGGCTATGGTAATGCTGCGGCAATGCACATTTGCCTGCCTGTGTCTTTCCAATTCTGGCTTCTTAGGTTATAGGCCCAGGAGTTCGCCTGCTGGATCATATGGTAGCAAAGTGTTTACCTTGTAGAGGCACCGCCATTCTGTTCTCATTAGTGGCTCTTACCAGGTTACGTCCCACTAAAAGTTGAGGTTATGCTCTTCTCCACAACACCTTCAGCGTTTATTCTTTGTAGTAGTTTTTTCTGAAGTTTATTCTGACTAGTGTGAGCTGATACCGCTTTGTGGTTGGATTTGCATGCGTCTCATAATACCTTGAAATTGAGCTTTCTGGCATGTCCTTTGTTCCTTCAAACTGTGAGTACAGCTTACCTCTTCAAATTGTTTTCGGGAAGTATGTGTGACATTTAGAAATATTTTGGCCATTCCCTCCCTCAAGACATTATGAGGGCAGGTTTCACTCACAGCCCTCCAGTACTGGTGCATATGAAGTGACCCTTAGCACAGGTTTTAAAGCTGCTGTTGCAGGTAACGGCCAGAGGGCGGCAGCATTTCTGCTTTTCCCAATCTGTTAACTAGGGAAACAGACCATCCTGGCAGTGGTGTTCCTCGGTTATATATTAGAGTGGAATGTGCCCCAAAAAGCTGATGTCTCCTTACTTCTGTTTGTTGTAGAAATTGAATTTATATATATTTTTTTTATTGGAGTCATATCCCATTGTGTTCATGGACCACTTCTTCTTTGAGCATTCCTCTGTTGATGGACATTTTCGTAGCTTCCAAGTGTGGGCTATGGTCAATATTGCTGGAGTGCAGGATTGCCAGCACGTGTCTTTTTTTGTGGTACATGGGCCTCTCACTGCCGTGGGCCCTCCCATTGCAGAGCACAGGCTCCGGACGTGCAGGCCCAGCAGCCATAGCTCACGGGAACAGCCGCTCCGCGGCATGTGGGATCTCCCCAAATCGGGGCATGAATCCATGTCCCCTGCACTGGCAGGCGGACTCTCATCCACTGCGCCACCAGTGAATCCCAGCCTGTCTTTTTGAGTCTCATCCCCTCAGGTGATAGGCCCAGCAGTGGGTATGCTTGATTGAATGGTAGCTCAGTATTGATCTTTACAAGGCACGTCCTTTTTGTTTTCATGACTGGCTCTTACCATGTCCCACGTTGAAGCAAGGGTAGGCATTTCTCCAAAACCCCTTCAGCATTTATTGTTTGCAGAATTTTTGCTGATGCCCATTCTGACTGCTGTGAGCCGATAGGTTTTTGTAATTTGGATCTGCATATCTTTAATTATTCCTAATGTTTAGCATTTTTCCATGCCTTTTAAAATTTCTGGCAGAGAAAAAGAGAAAAAAACGGAGAGTACAATTAAACTCTTGAAATTGTCTTCTTGGATGGTTGCCCTCTTTTGAATTTTTTGGTCAATTTTCGACCCCATGTTTGTTTTGGAGGGCAGGTGTTATTCACAGGCCTGCAAGGAGTGTGAACATTTAGTGACCATTAGCAGTGGGTTTAAAGCTGCTGTTGTGGGAAATGGCCACAAGGCGGCCGCGTTTCTCCATTCCCAAGTCTGGTTCCTAGGGCAGCAGAGCCTTTCTGGGACCAATGGAATACAGAAGAAGGCATCATTGAAGTCTAACACAGAATACCATGTCCTGGTGGATGGTAGAATGACCAGTAGGGTCTAGGAATTAGGAACTACTGGATGTATATCCTCGGTGGCTTCACTGACTGTCCTAACATCCTTTACCAGGTCCCCAGCAGCCCACGGGGCTCTCGTGGTCAGGCCCCTCCCAGGATATGGGGCTCACCTGAGCAGGGCCCCAGCAGCCAACGGGGTTCTCATGTTCAGGCCACTCCCAGGGTATGGAGCTCACCTGTGAAACTACCCAGCAGCCCACGAGGCTCTCGTGCTTAGGCACCTCCCATGATACAGAGCTGCCCTGGGCAGGTACCATGGCAGGGCTGGGCACACAGGAACCGTGCACATAGCCCTCATTGCAGAGCACCCCAGAACGCCTGTCACGCAGAGCTGACACAGAGCACCTGAGAGCAGGACTTGAACTAACAAACAGCAGCTCCGACAGGTCTCTGACCCTGGGCATCACTCTGTGCAGCCTCCCTCTGCCTGGTCTTCCAGAGACTTCCACTGCAGCCGGGGCACCAGGCCTTTGTCTCCAACCATCACCCCTCCTCCCCCTGACTCCTG
Source organism: Mesoplodon bidens (assembly GCF_964165515.1). Classification (NCBI taxonomy): domain Eukaryota; kingdom Metazoa; phylum Chordata; class Mammalia; order Artiodactyla; family Ziphiidae; genus Mesoplodon; species Mesoplodon bidens. The sequence continues at coordinate 220,006 of NW_027672624.1, read as the reverse complement.
GGTTCCTCTCATTAGGATTAGGCCTTCTTGAAATTGTCTCCCACTCATGGGCCAGATAAAATGATGAGAAAACAAGCCGGAGATGCAGCCCCTTGTCTATCCTGACTCTCTGGAGCCCACACCTGTTCCTTGGAACTGGCCGTTTCAGCGAGGTCCATTTTCTGCAATGGGAGCCACTGAGGGGTGAGGATTGGCTGACTGGAGCAGCCTGTCCCTGCCGGCCAGCCCTCCCCAGGTGTGCCTGGGTTGAGGTCAATATAAACACCGCTCCATGGAGCAACAGCCCCTGCAGCTGTGCCTGACGCCATATTCTCTAACCCGTCAGCAGTCTTGGGGCTGTGCCGGTGGGAGGGAGTGAGGGGGCACGGTTTTGTGGGTGGCCCGGTGTGAGAGGAGCTCTGCTGGACTTTCTGCAGGAGTCTCCAGACTGCCACCTGCTAAAGAAGAGGATGGGTCACCCATACCTTCCGCTGGAATTTCTCCGCGGGCAGAGGTGAGGGAGGAAAAAAGCAGTGGGGGCCAAGACAGGACGGATATCTCAGGCAGGGAAATGGAAAGTTTTCAGAAGAGCGCCTGGGGCCAGGATCATCCTGGCAGGCCTGCAGGCACCAAGTCAGCCTGCCTGCTTTCACTGGTGTGGATCCACGGCCCTTCCTCTATGCTTTCAAGTCCTTGTACATATTCAGGTGTTTTACCTGGGAAGGGTGGGAACAGTTCAGCAGCAGCTGGCTGTGGGCTCAGCTCACGTTTACTCACAGACGCCTATGTACGGTCCACCAGCTTTGCAATCAGGCCGCTCCTTGCGGGGGGGCTGCTGGCTGCATGGGAGATAATTCGGCACCTCCGACCACCTTCAGAATTGTTTACCACTGGAGCAAGTGCCCTGATAGGGTTTTCCTCTGTATAACTAGTGGGTTCTGTTTATTTTTTCTGTTTTTTTCAAGGTAGATTTTAGTCCTCATTTATGTATTTATAGATATAAGCATGGAAATCATTCATTCATATAAATACATCTGTGTGAAGGGAAGAACATTTTTCTGTTTTATTTTTAAATTTTATTTGTTTTTTAAAAATTTGAAATTTAAGGTTATTTATTTTTTTATACAGCAGGTTATTGTTAGTTATCTATTTTATACATATACATGTATACAAGTCAGTCCCAATCTCCCAACTCATCCCACCACCACCACCCCATGGCTTCCCCCCCTTGGTTTCCATACGTTTGTTCTCTAACCCTGTGTCTCTAATTCTGCCCTGCAAACCGGTTCATCTCTACCATTTTTCTAGCTTCCACATATATGCATTAATACGCAATATTTGTTTTTCTCTTTCTGACCTACTTCTCTCTGTATGACAGTCTCTAGATCCATCCACGTCTCTACAAATGACCCAGTTTCATTCCTTTTTATGGCTGAGCAATATTCCATTTCATATATGTACCACATCTTTATCCATTCGTCTGTCTGTGGGCATTTAGCTTGCTTCCATTACCTGGCTATTGTAAATAGTGCTGCAATGAATATTGTGGTGAATGTGTCTTTTTGATTTATGGTTTTCTCTGGGTATATGCCCAGAAGTGGGATTGCTGGATCATAGGGTAATTGTATTTTTAGTTTTTTTAATGAACCTCCATACTGTTCTCCATAGTGACTGTATCCATTGACATTCCCACCAATAGTGGAAGAGGGATCCATTTGTCCACACCCTCCGCAGCATTTGTAGTTTGTAGATTTTCTGATGATGCCCATTCTAACAGGTGTGAGGTGATACCTCATTGAAGTTTTGATTTGCATTTCTCTAATAATTAGTGATGTTGAGCAGCTTTTCATGTGCATCTTGGCCATCTCTGAGTCTCCTTTGAAGAAATGTCTATTTAGATATTCTACCCATTTTTGAAGTGGGTTGTTTTTTTTTAATATTAAGCTGCATGAGCTGTTTATGTATACTGGAGATTAAACCTTTGTCCATTGATTCGTTTTCACATATTTTCTCCCATTCTGAGGGTTGCCTTTTTCCATTCCCATTTTTTAACAAAAAGAAAGAAAGAAAGAAAAAGAAGCAGAACACAAATGTCCGTAAAATATGCCTCTTGAAACTGTCGTTTTGAAACATGGAGGTCTTTTGAATTTTTTGGTCAGTATACGACCCCAGGATTTCTTTTCAGGGCAGGTCTCATTTACAGGCCTGCAATGATTTTGAATATCAACTGACCATTAGTGCTGGGATTCAAGCTGCTGTTGTGTGAAACGGCCACAAGGTGGCAGCAGTTCCCCTTTACCAAATCTGGTGACAAGGGCAACAGTGCCTCAATGGAAGTCGTGTTCTAGGTTGTAAGTTAGAATGGAATGTGCCAAGAAAAAGACCCTTAAGTTTGTCTCACTATTTCTTGTTCGTTTTTTTTCATTTAATTTTTATTTTTTATCACAGCAAGTTTGATTACAATGTTTGGCTTGTTGTAGGTGTGCAAGATGTGGTTCTTTTACACATATACATATGTCTGTTCTTCCTGGGATCCTTTTCCCATGTATGTTAGGACAGAATGTTGAGTAGTCTTCTCTTGGTATTCCGTAGCTGTTTGGTGATTATCTATTTCACCTGTGTTTGTATCTGTCTGTTAACCCCAATATCCTAATGTATCCAATCCTCACACCTTTCCATTGGTGAACCATAAGTTTGTTTAATGAATCTGTGATTGCCCTTCTCTGTGGAAATATCTTCACTAGTATCAATTCTTAGGTAACACCTATAAGTGATATCATACGATATGTGTCTTTCTCTTTCTGACTTACTACAAGTCACGTGATTACCTCTAGACTCCTCTACGGTGCTGCAAATGGCATTGTGTCCTTTTTTTCCTTGGCTAATATTCTGTCTGGACATGTACCAGTTCTTCTTTGTCCACTCATCTGTTGATGGACTTTTTGGTTGCTCCCATGTCATGGCTATGGTAATGCTGCGGCAATGCACATTTGCCTGCCTGTGTCTTTCCAATTCTGGCTTCTTAGGTTATAGGCCCAGGAGTTCGCCTGCTGGATCATATGGTAGCAAAGTGTTTACCTTGTAGAGGCACCGCCATTCTGTTCTCATTAGTGGCTCTTACCAGGTTACGTCCCACTAAAAGTTGAGGTTATGCTCTTCTCCACAACACCTTCAGCGTTTATTCTTTGTAGTAGTTTTTTCTGAAGTTTATTCTGACTAGTGTGAGCTGATACCGCTTTGTGGTTGGATTTGCATGCGTCTCATAATACCTTGAAATTGAGCTTTCTGGCATGTCCTTTGTTCCTTCAAACTGTGAGTACAGCTTACCTCTTCAAATTGTTTGCGGGAAGTATGTGTGACATTTAGAAATATTTTGGCCATTCCCTCCCTCAAGACATTATGAGGGCAGGTTTCACTCACAGCCCTCCAGTACTGGTGCATATGAAGTGACCCTTAGCACAGGTTTTAAAGCTGCTGTTGCAGGTAACGGCCAGAGGGCGGCAGCATTTCTGCTTTTCCCAATCTCTTAACTAGGGAAACAGACCATCCTGGCAGTGGTGTTCCTCGGTTATATATTAGAGTGGAATGTGCCCCAAAAAGCTGATGTCTCCTTACTTCTGTTTGTTGTAGAAATTGAATTTATATATATTTTTTTTATTGGAGTCATATCCCATTGTGTTCATGGACCACTTCTTCTTTGAGCATTCCTCTGTTGATGGACATTTTCGTAGCTTCCAAGTGTGGGCTATGGTCAATATTGCTGGAGTGCAGGATTGCCAGCATGTGTCTTTTTTTGTGGTACATGGGCCTCTCACTGCCGTGGGCCCTCCCATTGCAGAGCACAGGCTCCGGACGTGCAGGCCCAGCAGCCATAGCTCACGGGAACAGCCGCTCCGCGGCATGTGGGATCTCCCCAAATCGGGGCATGAATCCATGTCCCCTGCACTGGCAGGCGGACTCTCATCCACTGCGCCACCAGTGAATCCCAGCCTGTCTTTTTGAGTCTCATCCCCTCAGGTGATAGGCCCAGCAGTGGGTATGCTTGATTGAATGGTAGCTCAGTATTTATCTTTACAAGGCACGTCCTTTTTGTTTTCACGACTGGCTCTTACCATGTCCCACGTTGAAGCAAGGGTAGGCATTTCTCCAAAACCCCTTCAGCATTTATTGTTTGCAGAATTTTTGCTGATGGCCATTCTGACTGCTGTGAGCTGATAGGTTTTTGTAATTTGGATCTGCATATCTTTAATTTTTCCTAATGTTTAGCATTTTTCCATGCCTTTTAAAATTTCTGGCAGAGAAAAACAGAAAAACACGGAGAGTACAATTAAACTCTTGAAATTGTCTTCTTGGATGGTTGCCCTCTTTTGAATTTTTTGGTCAATTTTCGACCCCATGTTTGTTTTGGAGGGCAGGTGTTATTCACAGGCCTGCAAGGAGTGTGAACATTTAGTGACCATTAGCAGTGGGTTTAAAGCTGCTGTTGTGGGAAATGGCCACAAGGCGGCCGCGTTTCTCCATTCCCAAGTCTGGTTCCTAGGGCAGCAGAGCCTTTCTGGGACCAATGGAATACAGAAGAAGGCATCATTGAAGTCTAACACAGAATACCATGTCCTGGTGGATGGTAGAATGACCAGTAGGGTCTAGGAATTAGGAACTACTGGATGTATATCCTCGGTGGCTTCACTGACTGTCCTAACATCCTTTACCAGGTCCCCAGCAGCCCACGGGGCTCTCGTGGTCAGGCCCCTCCCAGGATATGGGGCTCACCTGAGCAGGGCCCCAGCAGCCAACGGGGTTCTCATGTTCAGGCCACTCCCAGGGTATGGAGCTCACCTGTGAAACTACCCAGCAGCCCACGAGGCTCTCGTGCTTAGGCACCTCCCATGATACAGAGCTGCCCTGGGCAGGTACCATGGCAGGGCTGGGCACACAGGAACCGTGCACATAGCCCTCATTGCAGAGCACCCCAGAACGCCTGTCACGCAGAGCTGACACAGAGCACCTGAGAGCAGGACTTGAACTAACAAACAGCAGCTCCGACAGGTCTCTGACCCTGGGCATCACTCTGTGCAGCCTCCCTCTGCCTGGTCTTCCAGAGACTTCCACTGCAGCCGGGGCACCAGGCCTTTGTCTCCAACCATCACCCCTCCTCCCCCTGACTCCTGGGTTCCTCTCATTAGGATTAGGCCTTCTTGAAATTGTCTCCCACTCATGGGCCAGATAAAATGATGAGAAAACAAGCCGGAGATGCAGCCCCTTGTCTATCCTGACTCTCTGGAGCCCACACCTGTTCCTTGGAACTGGCCGTTTCAGCGAGGTCCATTTTCTGCAATGGGAGCCACTGAGGGGTGAGGATTGGCTGACCGGAGCAGCCTGTCCCTGCCGGCCAGCCCTCCCCAGGTGTGCCTGGGTTGAGGTCAATATAAACACCGCTCCAGGGAGCAACAGCCCCTGCAGCTGTGCCTGACGCCATATTCTCTGCCCCGTCAGCAGTCTCGGGGCTGTGCCGGTGGGAGGGAGTGAGGGGGCACGGTTTTGTGGGTGGCCCGGTGTGAGAGGAGCTCTGCTGGACTTTCTGCAGGAGTCTCCAGACTGCCACCTGCTAAAGAAGAGGATGGGTCACCCATACCTTCCGCTGGAATTTCTCCGCGGGCAGAGGTGAGGGAGGAAAAAAGCAGTGGGGGCCAAGACAGGACGGATATCTCAGGCAGGGAAATGGAAAGTTTTCAGAAGAGCGCCTGGGGCCAGGATCATCCTGGCAGGCCTGCAGGCACCAAGTCAACCTGCGTGCTTTCACTGGTGTGGATCCACGGCCCTTCCTCTATGCTTTCAAGTCCTTGTACATATTCAGCTGTTTTACCTGGGAAGGGTGGGAACAGTTCAGCAGCAGCTGGCTGGGGGCTCAGCTCACGTTGACTCACAGACGCCTATGTATGGTCCCCCAGCTTTGCAATCAGGACGCTCCTTGCGGGGGGGCTGCTGGCTGCATGGGAGATAATTCGGCACCTCCGACCACCTTCAGAATTGTTTACCACTGGAGCAAGTGCCCTGATAGTGTTTTCCTCTGTATAACTAGTGGGTTCTGTTTATTTTTTCTGTTTTTTTCAAGGTAGATTTTAGTCCTCATTTATGTATTTATAGATATAAGCATGGAAATCATTCATTCATATAAATACATCTGTGTGAAGGGAAGAACATTTTTCTGTTTTATTTTTAAATTTTATTTGTTTTTTATAAATTTGAAATTTAAGGTTATTTATTTTTTTATACAGCAGGTTATTGTTAGTTATCTATTTTATACATATACATGTATACAAGTCAGTCCCAATCTCCCAACTCATCCCACCACCACCACCCCATGGCTTCCCCCCCTTGGTTTCCATACGTTTGTTCTCTAACCCTGTGTCTCTAATTCTGCCCTGCAAACCGGTTCATCTCTACCATTTTTCTAGCTTCCACATATATGCATTAATACGCAATATTTGTTTTTCTCTTTCTGACCTAATTCTCTCTGTATGACAGTCTCTAGATCCATCCACGTCTCTACAAATGACCCAGTTTCATTCCTTTTTATGGCTGAGCAATATTCCATTTCATATATGTACCACATCTTTATCCATTCGTCTGTCTGTGGGCATTTAGCTTGCTTCCATTACCTGGCTATTGTAAATAGTGCTGCAATGAACATTGTGGTGAATGTGTCTTTTTGATTTATGATTTTCTCTGCGTATATGCCCAGAAGTGGGAATGCTGGATCATATGGTAATTGTATTTTTAGTTTTTTTAATGAACCTCCATACTGTTCTCCATGGTGACTGTATCAATTGACATTCCCACCAATAGTGGAAGAGGGATCCATTTGTCCACACCCTCCGCAGCATTTGTAGTTTGTAGATTTTCTGATGATGCCCATTCTAACAGGTGTGAGGTGATACCTCATTGAAGTTTTGATTTGCATTTCTCTAATAATTAGTGATGTTGAGCAGCTTTTCATGTGCATCTTGGCCATCTCTGAGTCTCCTTTGAAGAAATGTCTATTTAGATATTCTACCCATTTTTGAAGTGGGTTGTTTTTTTTTTTAATATTAAGCTGCATGAGCTGTTTATGTATACTGGAGATTAAACCTTTGTCCATTGATTCGTTTTCACATATGTTCTCCCATTCTGAGGGTTGCCTTTTTCCATTCCCATTTTTTAACAAAAAGAAAGAAAGAAAGAAAAAGAAGCAGAACACAAATGTCCGTAAAATATGCCTCTTGAAACTGTCGTTTTGAAACATGGAGGTCTTTTGAATTTTTTAGTCAGTATACGACCTCAGGATTTCTTTTCAGGGCAGGTCTCATTTACAGGCCTGCAATGATTTTGAATATCAACTGACCATTAGCGCTGGGATTCAAGCTGATGTTGTGTGAAACGGCCACAAGGGGGCAGCAGTTCCCCTTTAACAAATCTGGTGACTAGGGCAACAGAGCCTCAATGGAAGTCGTGTTCTAGGTTGTAAGTTAGAATGGAATGTGCCAGGAAAAAGACCCTTAAGTTTGTCTCACTATTTCTTGTTCGTTTTTTTTCAATTAATTTTTATTTTTTATCACAGCAAGTTTGATTACAATGTTTGGCTTGTTGTAGGTGTGCAAGATGTGGTTCTTTTACACATATACATATGTCTGTTCTTCCTGGGATCCTTTTCCCATGTATGTTAGGACAGAATGTTGAGTAGTCTTCTCTTGGTATTCCGTAGCTGTTTGGTGATTATCTATTTCACCTGTGTTTGTATCTGTCTGTTAACCCCAATATCCTAATGTATCCAATCCTCACACCTTTCCATTGGTGAACCATAAGTTTGTTTAATGAATCTGTGATTGCCCTTCTCTGTGGAAATATCTTCACTAGTAACAATTCTTAGGTAACACCTATAAGTGATATCATACGATATGTGTCTTTCTCTTTCTGACTTACTACAAGTCACGTGATTACCTCTAGACTCCTCTACGGTGCTGCAAATGGCATTGTGTCCATTTTTTCCTTGGCTAATATTCTGTCTGGACATGTACCAGCTCTTCTTTGTCCACTCATCTGTTGATGGACTTTTTGGTTGCTCCCATGGCTATGGTAATGCTGCGGCAATGCACATTTGCCTGCCTGTGTCTTTCCAATTCTGGCTTCTTAGGTTATAGGCCCAGGAGTTCGCCTGCTGGATCATATGGTAGCAAAGTGTTTACCTTGTAGAGGCACCGCCATTCTGTTCTCATTAGTGGCTCTTACCAGGTTACGTCCCACTAAAAGTTGAGGTTATGCTCTTCTCCACAACACCTTCAGCGTTTATTCTTTGTAGTAGTTTTTTCTGAAGTTTATTCTGACTAGTGTGAGCTGATACCGCTTTGTGGTTGGATTTGCATGCGTCTCATAATACCTTGAAATTGAGCTTTCTGGCATGTCCTTTGTTCCTTCAAACTGTGAGTACAGCTTACCTCTTCAAATTGTTTTCGGGAAGTATGTGTGACATTTAGAAATATTTTGGCCATTCCCTCCCTCAAGACATTATGAGGGCAGGTTTCACTCACAGCCCTCCAGTACTGGTGCATATGAAGTGACCCTTAGCACAGGTTTTAAAGCTGCTGTTGCAGGTAACGGCCAGAGGGCGGCAGCATTTCTGCTTTTCCCAATCTGTTAACTAGGGAAACAGACCATCCTGGCAGTGGTGTTCCTCGGTTATAATTTAGTGTGGAATGTGCCCAAAAAAGCTGATGTCTCCTTACTTCTGTTTGTTGTAGAAATTGAATTTATATATATTTTTTTTATTGGAGTCATATCCCATTGTGTTCATGGACCACTTCTTCTTTGAGCATTCCTCTGTTGATGGACATTTTCGTAGCTTCCAAGTGTGGGCTATGGTCAATATTGCTGGAGTGCAGGATTGCCAGCATGTGTCTTTTTTTGTGGTACATGGGCCTCTCACTGCCGTGGGCCCTCCCATTGCAGAGCACAGGCTCCGGACGTGCAGGCCCAGCAGCCATAGCTCACGGGAACAGCCGCTCCGCGGCATGTGGGATCTCCCCAAATCGGGGCATGAATCCATGTCCCCTGCACTGGCAGGCGGACTCTCATCCACTGTGCCACCAGTGAATCCCAGCCTGTCTTTTTGAGTCTCATCCCCTCAGCTGATAGGCCCAGCAGTGGGTATGCTTGATTGAATGGTAGCTCAGTATTTATCTTTACAAGGCACGTCCTTTTTGTTTTCATGACTGGCTCTTACCATGTCCCACGTTGAAGCAAGGGTAGGCATTTCTCCAAAACCCCTTCAGCATTTATTGTTTGCAGAATTTTTGCTGATGCCCATTCTGACTGCTGTGAGCCGATAGGTTTTTGTAATTTGGATCTGCATATCTTTAATTATTCCTAATGTTTAGCATTTCTCCATGCCTTTTAAAATTTCTGGCAGAGAAAAACAGAAAAAAACGGAGAGTACAATTAAACTCTTGAAATTGTCTTCTTGGATGGTTGCCCTCTTTTGAATTTTTTGGTCAATTTTCGACCCCATGTTTGTTTTTGAGGGCAGGTGTTATTCACAGGCCTGCAAGGAGTGTGAACATTTAGTGACCATTAGCAGTGGGTTTAAAGCTGCTGTTGTGGGAAATGGCCACAAGGCGGCCGCGTTTCTCCATTCCCAAGTCTGGTTCCTAGGGCAGCAGAGCCTTTCTGGGACCAATGGAATACAGAAGAAGGCATCATTGAAGTCTAACACAGAATACCATGTCCTGGTGGATGGTAGAATGACCAGTAGGGTCTAGGAATTAGGAACTACTGGATGTATATCCTCGGTGGCTTCACTGACTGTCCTAACATCCTTTACCAGGTCCCCAGCAGCCCACGGGGCTCTCGTGGTCAGGCCCCTCCCAGGATATGGGGCTCACCTGAGCAGGGCCCCAGCAGCCAACGGGATTCTCATGTTCAGGCCACTCCCAGGGTATGGAGCTCACCTGTGAAACTACCCAGCAGCCCACGAGGCTCTCGTGCTTAGGCACCTCCCATGATACAGAGCTGCCCTGGGCAGGTACCATGGCAGGGCTGGGCACACAGGAACCGTGCACATAGCCCTCATTGCAGAGCACCCCAGAACGCCTGTCACGCAGAGCTGACACAGAGCACCTCAGAGCAGGACTTGAACTAACAAACAGCAGCTCCGACAGGTCTCTGACCCTGGGCATCACTCTGTGCAGCCTCCCTCTGCCTGGTCTTCCAGAGACTTCCACTGCAGCCGGGGCACCAGGCCTTTGTCTCCAACCATCACCCCTCCTCCCCCTGACTCCTGGGTTCCTCTCATTAGGATTAGGCCTTCTTGAAATTGTCTCCCACTCATGGGCCAGATAAAATGATGAGAAAACACGCCGGAGATGCAGCCCCTTGTCTATCCTGACTCTCTGGAGCCCACACCTGTTCCTTGGAACTGGCCGTTTCAGCGAGGTCCATTTTCTGCAATGGGAGCCACTGAGGGGTGAGGATTGGCTGACCGGAGCAGCCTGTCCCTGCCGGCCAGCCCTCCCCAGGTGTGCCTGGGTTGAGGTCAATATAAACACCGCTGCAGGGAGCAACAGCCCCTGCAGCTGTGCCTGACACCATATTCTCTGCCCCGTCAGCAGTCTCGGGGCTGTGCCGGTGGGAGGGAGTGAGGGGGCACGGTTTTGTGGGTGGCCCGGTGTGAGAGGAGCTCTGCTGGACTTTCTGCAGGAGTCTCCAGACTGCCACCTGCTAAAGAAGAGGATGGGTCACCCATACCTTCCGCTGGAATTTCTCCGCGGGCAGAGGTGAGGGAGGAAAAAAGCAGTGGGGGCCAAGACAGGACGGATATCTCAGGCAGGGAAATGGAAAGTTTTCAGAAGAGCGCCTGGGGCCAGGATCATCCTGGCAGGCCTGCAGGCACCAAGTCAGCCTGCGTGCTTTCACTGGTGTGGATCCACGGCCCTTCCTCTATGCTTTCAAGTCCTTGTACATATTCAGGTGTTTTACCTGGGAAGGGTGGGAACAGTTCAGCAGCAGCTGGCTGGGGGCTCAGCTCACGTTTACTCACAGACGCCTATGTACGGTCCCCCAGCTTTGCAATCAGGACGCTCCTTGCAGGGGGGCTGCTGGCTGCATGGGAGATAATTCGGCACCTCCGACCACCTTCAGAATTGTTTACCACTGGAGCAAGTGCCCTGATAGGGTTTTCCTCTGTATAACTAGTGGGTTCTGTTTATTTTTTGTTTTTTTCAAGGTAGATTTTAGTCCTCATTTATGTATTTATAGATATAAGCATGGAAATCATTCATTCATATAAATACATCTGTGTGAAGGGAAGAACATTTTTCTGTTTTATTTTTAAATTTTATTTGTTTTTTAAAAATTTGAAATTTAAGGTTATTTATTTTTTTATACAGCAGGTTATTATTAGTTATCTATTTTATACATATACATGTATACAAGTCAGTCCCAATCTCCCAACTCATCCCACCACCACCACCCCATGGCTTCCCCACCTTGGTTTCCATACGTTTGTTCTCTAACCCTGTGTCTCTAATTCTGCCCTGCAAACCGGTTCATCTCTACCATTTTTCTAGCTTCCACATATATGCATTAATACGCAATATTTGTTTTTCTCTTTCTGACCTACTTCTCTCTGTATGACAGTCTCTAGATCCATCCACGTCTCTACAAATGACCCAGTTTCATTCCTTTTTATGGCTGAGCAATATTCCTTTTCATATATGTACCACATCTTTATCCATTCGTCTGTCTGTGGGCATTTAGCTTGCTTCCATTACCTGGCTATTGTAAATAGTGCTGCAATGAACATTGTGGTGAATGTGTCTTTTTGATTTATGGTTTTCTCTGGGTATATGCCCAGAAGTGGGATTGCTGGATCATATGGTAATTGTATTTTTAGTTTTTTTAATGAACCTCCTTACTGTTCTCCATAGTGACTGTATCAATTGACATTCCCACCAATAGTGGAAGAGGGATCCATTTGTCCACACCCTCCGCAGCATTTGTAGTTTGTAGATTTTCTGATGATGCCCATTCTAACAGGTGTGAGGTGATACCTCATTGAAGTTTTGATTTGCATTTCTCTAATAATTAGTGATGTTGAGCAGCTTTTCATGTGCATCTTGGCCATCTCTGAGTCTCCTTTGAAGAAATGTCTATTTAGATATTCTACCCATTTTTGAAGTGGGTTTTTTTTTTTTAATATTAAGCTTCATGAGCTGTTTATGTATACTGGAGATTAAACCTTTGTCCATTGATTCGTTTTCACATATTTTCTCCCATTCTGAGGGTTGCCTTTTTCCATTCCCATTTTTTAACAAAAAGAAAGAAAGAAAGAAAAAGAAGCAGAACACAAATGTCCGTAAAATATGCCTCTTGAAACTGTCGTTTTGAAACATGGAGTTCTTTTGAATTTTTTGGTCAGTATACGACCCCAGGATTTCTTTTCAGGGCAGGTCTCATTTACAGGCCTGCAATGATTTTGAATATCAACTGACCATTAGCGCTGGGATTCAAGCTGCTGTTGTGTGAAACGGCCACAAGGTGGCAGCAGTTCCCCTTTACCAAATCTGGTGACTAGGGCAACAGAGCCTCAATGGAAGTCGTGTTCTAGGTTGTAAGTTAGAATGGAATGTGCCAGGAAAAAGACCCTTAAGTTTGTCTCACTATTTCTTGTTCGTTTTTTTTCATTTAATTTTTATTTTTTATCACAGCAAGTTTGATTACAATGTTTGGCTTGTTGTAGGTGTGCAAGATGTGGTTCTTTTACACATATACATATGTCTGTTCTTCCTGGGATCCTTTTCCCATGTATGTTAGGACAGAATGTTGAGTAGTCTTCTCTTGGTATTCCGTAGGTGTTTGGTGATTATCTATTTCACCTGTGTTTGTATCTGTCTGTTAACCCCAATATCCTAATGTATCCAATCCTCACACCTTTCCATTGGTGAACCATAAGTTTGTTTAATGAATCTGTGATTGCCCTTCTCTGTGGAAATATCTTCACTAGTATCAATTCTTAGGTAACACCTATAAGTGATATCATACGATATGTGTCTTTCTCTTTCTGACTTACTACAAGTCACGTGATTACCTCTAGACTCCTCTACGGTGCTGCAAATGGCATTGTGTCCTTTTTTTCCTTGGCTAATATTCTGTCTGGACATGTACCAGTTCTTCTTTGTCCACTCATCTGTTGATGGACTTTTTGGTTGCTCCCATGTCATGGCTATGGTAATGCTGCGGCAATGCACATTTGCCTGCCTGTGTCTTTCCAATTCTGGCTTCTTAGGTTATAGGCCCAGGAGTTCGCCTGCTGGATCATATGGTAGCAAAGTGTTTACCTTGTAGAGGCACCGCCATTCTGTTCTCATTAGTGGCTCTTACCAGGTTACGTCCCACTAAAAGTTGAGGTTATGCTCTTCTCCACAACACCTTCAGCGTTTATTCTTTGTAGTAGTTTTTTCTGAAGTTTATTCTGACTAGTGTGAGCTGATACCGCTTTGTGGTTGGATTTGCATGCGTCTCATAATACCTTGAAATTGAGCTTTCTGGCATGTCCTTTGTTCCTTCAAACTGTGAGTACAGCTTACCTCTTCAAATTGTTTTCGGGAAGTATGTGTGACATTTAGAAATATTTTGGCCATTCCCTCCCTCAAGACATTATGAGGGCAGGTTTCACTCACAGCCCTCCAGTACTGGTGCATAGGAAGTGACCCTTAGCACAGGTTTTAAAGCTGCTGTTGCAGGTAACGGCCAGAGGGCGGCAGCATTTCTGCTTTTCCCAATCTCTTAACTAGGGAAACAGACCATCCTGGCAGTGGTGTTCCTCGGTTATATATTAGAGTGGAATGTGCCCCAAAAAGCTGATGTCTCCTTACTTCTGTTTGTTGTAGAAATTGAATTTATATATATATTTTTTTATTGGAGTCATATCCCATTGTGTTCATGGACCACTTCTTCTTTGAGCATTCCTCTGTTGATGGACATTTTCGTAGCTTCCAAGTGTGAGCTATGGTCAATATTGCTGGAGTGCAGGATTGCCAGCATGTGTCTTTTTTTGTGGTACATGGGCCTCTCACTGCCGTGGGCCCTCCCATTGCAGAGCACAGGCTCCGGACGTGCAGGCCCAGCAGCCATAGCTCACGGGAACAGCCGCTCCCCGGCATGTGGGATCTCCCCAAATCGGGGCATGAATCCATGTCCCCTGCACTGGCAGGCGGACTCTCATCCACTGCGCCACCAGTGAATCCCAGCCTGTCTTTTTGAGTCTCATCCCCTCAGGTGATAGGCCCAGCAGTGAGTATGCTTGATTGAATGGTAGCTCAGTATTTATCTTTACAAGGCACGTCCTTTTTGTTTTCATGACTGGCTCTTACCATGTCCCACGTTGAAGCAAGGGTAGGCATTTCTCCAAAACCCCTTCAGCATTTATTGTTTGCAGAATTTTTGCTGATGGCCATTCTGACTGCTGTGAGCTGATAGGTTTTTGTAATTTGGATCTGCATATCTTTAATTATTCCTAATGTTTAGCATTTTTCCATGCCTTTTAAAATTTCTGGCAGAGAAAAACAGAAAAAAACGGAGAGTACAATTAAACTCTTGAAATTGTCTTCTTGGATGGTTGCCCTCTTTTGAATTTTTTGGTCAATTTTCGACCCCATGTTTCTTTTTGAGGGCAGGTGTTATTCACAGGCCTGCAAGGAGTGTGAACATTTAGTGACCATTAGCAGTGGGTTTAAAGCTGCTGTTGTGGGAAATGGCCACAAGGCGGCCGCGTTTCTCCATTCCCAAGTCTGGTTCCTAGGGCAGCAGAGCCTTTCTGGGACCAATGGAATACAGAAGAAGGCATCATTGAAGTCTAACACAGAATACCATGTCCTGGTGGATGGTAGAATGACCAGTAGGGTCTAGGAATTAGGAACTACTGGATGTATATCCTCGGTGGCTTCACTGACTGTCCTAACATCCTTTACCAGGTCCCCAGCAGCCCACGGGGCTCTCGTGGTCAGGCACCTCCCAGGATATGGGGCTCACCTGAGCAGGGCCCCAGCAGCCAACGGGGTTCTCATGTTCAGGCCACTCCCAGGGTATGGAGCTCACCTGTGAAACTACCCAGCAGCCCACGAGGCTCTCGTGCTTAGGCACCTCCCATGATACAGAGCTGCCCTGGGCAGGTACCATGGCAGGGCTGGGCACACAGGAACCGTGCACATAGCCCTCATTGCAGAGCACCCCAGAACGCCTGTCACGCAGAGCTGACACAGAGCACCTGAGAGCAGGACTTGAACTAACAAACAGCAGCTCCGACAGGTCTCTGACCCTGGGCATCACTCTGTGCAGCCTCCCTCTGCCTGGTCTTCCAGAGACTTCCACTGCAGCCGGGGCACCAGGCCTTTGTCTCCAACCATCACCCCTCCTCCCCCTGACTCCTGGGTTCCTCTCATTAGGATTAGGCCTTCTTGAAATTGTCTCCCACTCATGGGCCAGATAAAATGATGAGAAAACACGCCGGAGATGCAGCCCCTTGTCTATCCTGACTCTCTGGAGCCCACACCTGTTCCTTGGAACTGGCCGTTTCAGCGAGGTCCATTTTCTGCAATGGGAGCCACTGAGGGGTGAGGATTGGCTGACCGGAGCAGCCTGTCCCTGCCGGCCAGCCCTCCCCAGGTGTGCCTGGGTTGAGGTCAATATAAACACCGCTCCAGGGAGCAACAGCCCCTGCAGCTGTGCCTGACGCCATATTCTCTGCCCCGTCAGCAGTCTCGGGGCTGTGCCGGTGGGAGGGAGTGAGGGGGCACGGTTTTGTGGGTGGCCCGGTGTGAGAGGAGCTCTGCTGGACTTTCTGCAGGAGTCTCCAGACTGCCACCTGCTAAAGAAGAGGATGGGTCACCCATACCTTCCGCTGGAATTTCTCCGCGGGCAGAGGTGAGGGAGGAAAAAAGCAGTGGGGGCCAAGACAGGACGGATATCTCAGGCAGGGAAATGGAAAGTTTTCAGAAGAGCGCCTGGGGCCAGGATCATCCTGGCAGGCCTGCAGGCACCAAGTCAGCCTGCGTGCTTTCACTGGTGTGGATCCACGGCCCTTCCTCTATGCTTTCAAGTCCTGGTACATATTCAGGTGTTTTACCTGGGAAGGGTGGGAACAGTTCAGCAGCAGCTGGCTGGGGGCTCAGCTCACGTTTACTCACAGACGCCTATGTACGGTCCCCCAGCTTTGCAATCAGGATGCTCCTTGCGGGGGGGCTGCTGGCTGCATGGGAGATAATTCGGCACCTCCGACCACCTTCAGAATTGTTTACCACTGGAGCAAGTGCCCTGATAGGGTTTTCCTCTGTATAACTAGTGGGTTCTGTTTATTTTTTCTGTTTTTTTCAAGGTAGATTTTAGTCCTCATTTATGTATTTATAGATATAAGCATGGAAATCATTCATTCATATAAATACATCTGTGTGAAGGGAAGAACATTTTTCTGTTTTATTTTTAAATTTTATTTGTTTTTTAAAAATTTGAAATTTAAGGTTATTTATTTTTTTATACAGCAGGTTATTGTTAGTTATCTATTTTATACATATACATGTATACAAGTCAGTCCCAATCTCCCAACTCATCCCACCACCACCACCCCATGGCTTCCCCCCCTTGGTTTCCATACGTTTGTTCTCTAACCCTGTGTCTCTAATTCTGCCCTGCAAACCGGTTCATCTCTACCATTTATCTAGCTTCCACATATATGCATTAATACGCAATATTTGTTTTTCTCTTTCTGACCTACTTCTCTCTGTATGACAGTCTCTAGATCCATCCACGTCTCTACAAATAACTCAGTTTCATTCCTTTCTATGGCTGAGCAATATTCCATTTCATATATGTACCACATCTTTATCCATTCGTCTGTCTGTGGTCATTTAGCTTGCTTCCATTACCTGGCTATTGTAAATAGTGCTGCAATGAACATTGTGGTGAATGTGTCTTTTTGATTTATGGTTTTCTCTGGGTATATGCCCAGAAGTGGGATTGCTGGATCATAGGGTAATTGTATTTTTAGTTTTTTTAATGAACCTCAATACTGTTCTCCATAGTGACTGTATCAATTGACATTCCCACCAATAGTGGAAGAGGGATCCATTTGTCCACACCCTCCGCAGCATTTGTAGTTTGTAGATTTTCTGATGATGCCCATTCTAACAGGTGTGAGGTGATACCTCATTGAAGTTTTGATTTGCATTTCTCTAATAATTAGTGATGTTGAGCAGCTTTTCATGTGCATCTTGGCCATCTCTGAGTCTCCTTTGAAGAAATGTCTATTTAGATATTCTACCCATTTTTGAAGTGGGTTGATTTTTTTTTAATATTAAGCTGCATGAGCTGTTTATGTATACTGGAGATTAAACCTTTGTCCATTGATTCGTTTTCACATATTTTCTCCCATTCTGAGGGTTGCCTTTTTCCATTCCCATTTTTTAACAAAAAGAAAGAAAGAAAGAAAAAGAAGCAGAACACAAATGTCCGTAAAATATGCCTCTTGAAACTGTCGTTTTGAAACATGGAGGTCTTTTGAATTTTTTGGTCAGTATACGACCCCAGGATTTCTTTTCAGGGCAGGTCTCATTTACAGGCCTGCAATGATTTTGAATATCAACTGACCATTAGCGCTGGGATTCAAGCTGCTGTTGTGTGAAACGGCCACAAGGTGGCAGCAGTTCCCCTTTACCAAATCTGGTGACTAGGGCAACAGAGCCTCAATGGAAGTCGTGTTCTAGGTTGTAAGTTAGAATGGAATGTGTCAGGAAAAAGACCCTTAAGTTTGTCTCACTATTTCTTGTTCGTTTTTTTTCATTTAATTTTTATTTTTTATCACAGCAAGTTTGATTACAATGTTTGGCTTGTTGTAGGTGTGCAAGATGTGGTTCTTTTACACATATACATATGTCTGTTCTTCCTGGGATCCTTTTCCCATGTATGTTAGGACAGAATGTTGAGTAGTCTTCTCTTGGTATTCCGTAGGTGTTTGGTGATTATCTCTTTCACCTGTGTTTGTATCTGTCTGTTAACCCCAATATCCTAATGTATCCAATCCTCACACCTTTCCATTGGTGAACCATAAGTTTGTTTAATGAATCTGTGATTGCCCTTCTCTGTGGAAATATCTTCACTAGTATCAATTCTTAGGTAACACCTATAAGTGATATCATACGATATGTGTCTTTCTCTTTCTGACTTACTACAAGTCACGTGATTACCTCTAGACTCCTCTACGGTGCTGCAAATGGCATTGTGTCCTTTTTTTCCTTGGCTAATATTCTGTCTGGACATGTACCAGTTCTTCTTTGTCCACTCATCTGTTGATGGACTTTTTGGTTGCTCCCATGTCATGGCTATGGTAATGCTGCGGCAATGCACATTTGCCTGCCTGTGTCTTTCCAATTCTGGCTTCTTAGGTTATAGGCCCAGGAGTTCGCCTGCTGGATCATATGGTAGCAAAGTGTTTACCTTGTAGAGGCACCGGCATTCTGTTCTCATTAGTGGCTCTTACCAGGTTACGTCCCACTAAAAGTTGAGGTTATGCTCTTCTCCACAACACCTTCAGCGTTTATTCTTTGTAGTAGTTTTTTCTGAAGTTTATTCTGACTAGTGTGAGCTGATACCGCTTTGTGGTTGGATTTGCATGCGTCTCATAATACCTTGAAATTGAGCTTTCTGGCATGTCCTTTGTTCCTTCAAACTGTGAGTACAGCTTACCTCTTCAAATTGTTTTCGGGAAGTATGTGTGACATTTAGAAATATTTTGGCCATTCCCTCCCTCAAGACATTATGAGGGCAGGTTTCACTCACAGCCCTCCAGTACTGGTGCATATGAAGTGACCCTTAGCACAGGTTTTAAAGCTGCTGTTGCAGGTAACGGCCAGAGGGCGGCAGCATTTCTGCTTTTCCCAATCTGTTAACTAGGGAAACAGACCATCCTGGCAGTGGTGTTCCTCGGTTATATATTAGAGTGGAATGTGCCCCAAAAAGCTGATGTCTCCTTACTTCTGTTTGTTGTAGAAATTGAATTTATATATATTTTTTTTATTGGAGTCATATCCCATTGTGTTCATGGACCACTTCTTCTTTGAGCATTCCTCTGTTGATGGACATTTTCGTAGCTTCCAAGTGTGGGCTATGGTCAATATTGCTGGAGTGCAGGATTGCCAGCATGTGTCTTTTTTTGTGGTACATGGGCCTCTCACTGCCGTGGGCCCTCCCATTGCAGAGCACAGGCTCCGGACGTGCAGGCCCAGCAGCCATAGCTCACGGGAACAGCCGCTCCGCGGCATGTGGGATCTCCCCAAATCGGGGCATGAATCCATGTCCCCTGCACTGGCAGGCGGACTCTCATCCACTGCGCCACCAGTGAATCCCAGCCTGTCTTTTTGAGTCTCATCCCCTCAGGTGATAGGCCCAGCAGTGTGTATGCTTGATTGAATGGTAGCTCAGTATTTATCTTTACAAGGCACGTCCTTTTTGTTTTCACGACTGGCTCTTACCATGTCCCACGTTGAAGCAAGGGTAGGCATTTCTCCAAAACCCCTTCAGCATTTATTGTTTGCAGAATTTTTGCTGATGGCCATTCTGACTGCTGTGAGCCGATAGGTTTTTGTAATTTGGATATGCATATCTTTAATTATTCCTAATGTTTAGCATTTTTCCATGCCTTTTAAAATTTCTGGCAGAGAAAAACAAAAAAACGGAGAGTACAATTAAACTCTTGAAATTGTCTTCTTGGATGGTTGCCCTCTTTTGAATTTTTTGGTCAATTTTCGACCCCATGTTTGTTTTTGAGGGCAGGTGTTATTCACAGGCCTGCAAGGAGTGTGAACATTTAGTGACCATTAGCAGTGGGTTTAAAGCTGCTGTTGTGGGAAATGGGCACAAGCCGGCCGCGTTTCTCCATTCCCAAGTCTGGTTCCTAGGGCAGCAGAGCCTTTCTGGGACCAATGGAATACAGAAGAAGGCATCATTGAAGCCTAACACAGAATACCATGTCCTGGTGGATGTTAGAATGACCAGTAGGGTCTAGGAATTAGGAACTACTGGATGTATATCCTCGGTGGCTTCACTGACTGTCCTAACATCCTTTACCAGGTCCCCAGCAGCCCACGGGGCTCTCGTGGTCAGGCCCCTCCCAGGATATGGGGCTCACCTGAGCAGGGCCCCAGCAGCCAACGGGGTTCTCATGTTCAGGCCATTCCCAGGGTATGGAGCTCACCTGTGAAACTACCCAGCAGCCCACGAGGCTCTCGTGCTTAGGCACCTCCCATGATACAGAGCTGCCCTGGGCAGGTACCATGGCAGGGCTGGGCACACAGGAACCGTGCACATAGCCCTCATTGCAGAGCACCCCAGAACGCCTGTCACGCAGAGCTGACACAGAGCACCTGAGAGCAGGACTTGAACTAACAAACAGCAGCTCCGACAGGTCTCTGACCCTGGGCATCACTCTGTGCAGCCTCCCTCTGCCTGGTCTTCCAGAGACTTCCACTGCAGCCGGGGCACCAGGCCTTTGTCTCCAACCATCACCCCTCCTCCCCCTGACTCCTGGGTTCCTCTCATTAGGATTAGGCCTTCTTGAAATTGTCTCCCACTCATGGGCCAGATAAAATGATGAGAAAACACGCCGGAGATGCAGCCCCTTGTCTATCCTGACTCTCTGGAGCCCACACCTGTTCCTTGGAACTGGCCGTTTCAGCGAGGTCCATTTTCTGCAATGGGAGCCACTGAGGGGTGAGGATTGGCTGACCGGAGCAGCCTGTCCCTGCCGGCCAGCCCTCCCCAGGTGTGCCTGGGTTGAGGTCAATATAAACACCGCTCCAGGGAGCAACAGCCCCTGCAGCTGTGCCTGACGCCATATTCTCTGCCCCGTCAGCAGTCTCGGGGCTGTGCCGGTGGGAGGGAGTGAGGGGGCACGGTTTTGTGGGTGGCCCGGTGTGAGAGGAGCTCTGCTGGACTTTCTGCAGGAGTCTCCAGACTGCCACCTGCTAAAGAAGAGGATGGGTCACCCATACCTTCCGCTGGAATTTCTCCGCGGGCAGAGGTGAGGGAGGAAAAAAGCAGTGGGGGCCAAGACAGGACGGATATCTCAGGCAGGGAAATGGAAAGTTTTCAGAAGAGCGCCTGGGGCCAGGATCATCCTGGCAGGCCTGCAGGCACCAAGTCAGCCTGCGTGCTTTCACTGGTGTGGATCCACGGCCCTTCCTCTATGCTTTCAAGTCCTGGTACATATTCAGGTGTTTTACCTGGGAAGGGTGGGAACAGTTCAGCAGCAGCTGGCTGGGGGCTCAGCTCACGTTTACTCACAGACGCCTATGTACGGTCCCCCAGCTTTGCAATCAGGATGCTCCTTGCGGGGGGGCTGCTGGCTGCATGGGAGATAATTCTGCACCTCCGACCACCTTCAGAATTGTTTACCACTGGAGCAAGTGCCCTGATAGGGTTTTCCTCTGTATAACTAGTGGGTTCTGTTTATTTTTTCTGTTTTTTTCAAGGTAGATTTTAGTCCTCATTTATGTATTTATAGATATAAGCATGGAAATCATTCATTCATATAAATACATCTGTGTGAAGGGAAGAACATTTTTCTGTTTTATTTTTAAATTTTATTTGTTTTTTAAAAATTTGAAATTTAAGGTTATTTATTTTTTTATACAGCAGGTTATTGTTAGTTATCTATTTTATACATATACATGTATACAAGTCAGTCCCAATCTCCCAACTCATCCCACCACCACCACCCCATGGCTTCCCCCCCTTGGTTTCCATACGTTTGTTCTCTAACCCTGTGTCTCTAATTCTGCCCTGCAAACCGGTTCATCTCTACCATTTATCTAGCTTCCACATATATGCATTAATACGCAATATTTGTTTTTCTCTTTCTGACCTACTTCTCTCTGTATGACAGTCTCTAGATCCATCCACGTCTCTACAAATAACTCAGTTTCATTCCTTTCTATGGCTGAGCAATATTCCATTTCATATATGTACCACATCTTTATCCATTCGTCTGTCTGTGGTCATTTAGCTTGCTTCCATTACCTGGCTATTGTAAATAGTGCTGCAATGAACATTGTGGTGAATGTGTCTTTTTGATTTATGGTTTTCTCTGGGTATATGCCCAGAAGTGGGATTGCTGGATCATAGGGTAATTGTATTTTTAGTTTTTTTAATGAACCTCAATACTGTTCTCCATAGTGACTGTATCAATTGACATTCCCACCAATAGTGGAAGAGGGATCCATTTGTCCACACCCTCCGCAGCATTTGTAGTTTGTAGATTTTCTGATGATGCCCATTCTAACAGGTGTGAGGTGATACCTCATTGAAGTTTTGATTTGCATTTCTCTAATAATTAGTGATGTTGAGCAGCTTTTCATGTGCATCTTGGCCATCTCTGAGTCTCCTTTGAAGAAATGTCTATTTAGATATTCTACCCATTTTTGAAGTGGGTTGATTTTTTTTTAATATTAAGCTGCATGAGCTGTTTATGTATACTGGAGATTAAACCTTTGTCCATTGATTCGTTTTCACATATTTTCTCCCATTCTGAGGGTTGCCTTTTTCCATTCCCATTTTTTAACAAAAAGAAAGAAAGAAAGAAAAAGAAGCAGAACACAAATGTCCGTAAAATATGCCTCTTGAAACTGTCGTTTTGAAACATGGAGGTCTTTTGAATTTTTTGGTCAGTATACGACCCCAGGATTTCTTTTCAGGGCAGGTCTCATTTACAGGCCTGCAATGATTTTGAATATCAACTGACCATTAGCGCTGGGATTCAAGCTGCTGTTGTGTGAAACGGCCACAAGGTGGCAGCAGTTCCCCTTTACCAAATCTGGTGACTAGGGCAACAGAGCCTCAATGGAAGTCGTGTTCTAGGTTGTAAGTTAGAATGGAATGTGTCAGGAAAAAGACCCTTAAGTTTGTCTCACTATTTCTTGTTCGTTTTTTTTCATTTAATTTTTATTTTTTATCACAGCAAGTTTGATTACAATGTTTGGCTTGTTGTAGGTGTGCAAGATGTGGTTCTTTTACACATATACATATGTCTGTTCTTCCTGGGATCCTTTTCCCATGTATGTTAGGACAGAATGTTGAGTAGTCTTCTCTTGGTATTCCGTAGGTGTTTGGTGATTATCTCTTTCACCTGTGTTTGTATCTGTCTGTTAACCCCAATATCCTAATGTATCCAATCCTCACACCTTTCCATTGGTGAACCATAAGTTTGTTTAATGAATCTGTGATTGCCCTTCTCTGTGGAAATATCTTCACTAGTATCAATTCTTAGGTAACACCTATAAGTGATATCATACGATATGTGTCTTTCTCTTTCTGACTTACTACAAGTCACGTGATTACCTCTAGACTCCTCTACGGTGCTGCAAATGGCATTGTGTCCTTTTTTTCCTTGGCTAATATTCTGTCTGGACATGTACCAGTTCTTCTTTGTCCACTCATCTGTTGATGGACTTTTTGGTTGCTCCCATGTCATGGCTATGGTAATGCTGCGGCAATGCACATTTGCCTGCCTGTGTCTTTCCAATTCTGGCTTCTTAGGTTATAGGCCCAGGAGTTCGCCTGCTGGATCATATGGTAGCAAAGTGTTTACCTTGTAGAGGCACCGCCATTCTGTTCTCATTAGTGGCTCTTACCAGGTTACGTCCCACTAAAAGTTGAGGTTATGCTCTTCTCCACAACACCTTCAGCGTTTATTCTTTGTAGTAGTTTTTTCTGAAGTTTATTCTGACTAGTGTGAGCTGATACCGCTTTGTGGTTGGATTTGCATGCGTCTCATAATACCTTGAAATTGAGCTTTCTGGCATGTCCTTTGTTCCTTCAAACTGTGAGTACAGCTTACCTCTTCAAATTGTTTTCGGGAAGTATGTGTGACATTTAGAAATATTTTGGCCATTCCCTCCCTCAAGACATTATGAGGGCAGGTTTCACTCACAGCCCTCCAGTACTGGTGCATATGAAGTGACACTTAGCACAGGTTTTTTTTTTTTTTTTTTTTTCTTTTTGCGGTATGTGGGCCTCTCACTGCTGTGGCCTCTCCCGTTGCGGAGCACAGGCTCCGGACGCGCAGGCCCAGCGGCCATGGCTCACGGGCCCAGCCGCTCCGCGGCATATGGGATCCTCCCAGACCGGGGCACGAACCCCTATCCCCTGCATCGGCAGGCGGACTCTCAACCACTGCGCCACCAGGGAGGCCCTTAGCACAGGATTTAAAGCTGCTGTTGCAGGTAACGGCCAGAGGGCGGCAGCATTTCTGCTTTTCCCAATCTGTTAAATAGGGAAACAGACCATCCTGGCAGTGGTGTTCCTCGGTTATATATTAGAGTGGAATGTGCCCCAAAAAGCTGATGTCTCCTTACTTCTGTTTGTTGTAGAAATTGAATTTATATATTTTTTTATTGGAGTCATATCCCATTGTGTTCATGGACCACTTCTTCTTTGAGCATTCCTCTGTTGATGGACATTTTCGTAGCTTCCAAGTGTGGGTTATGGTCAATATTGCTGGAGTGCAGGATTGCCAGCATGTGTCTTTTTTTTGTGGTACATGGCCCTCTCACTGCCGTGGGCCCTCCCATTGCAGAGCACAGGCTCCGGACGTGCAGGCCCAGCAGCCATAGCTCACGGGAACAGCCGCTCCGCGGCATGTGGGATCTCCCCAAATCGGGGCATGAATCCATGTCCCCTGCACTGGCAGGCGGACTCTCATCCACTGCGCCACCAGTGAATCCCAGCCTGTCTTTTTGAGTCTCATCCCCTCAGGTGATAGGCCCAGCAGTGGGTATGCTTGATTGAATGGTAGCTCAGTATTTATCTTTACAAGGCACGTCATTTTTGTTTTCATGACTGGCTCTTACCATGTCCCACGTTGAAGCAAGGGTAGGCATTTCTCCAAAACCCCTTCAGCATTTACTGTTTGCAGAATTTTTGCTGATGGCCATTCTGACTGCTGTGAGCTGATAGGTTTTTGTAATTTGGATCTGCATATCTTTAATTATTCCTAATGTTTAGCATTTTTCCATGCCTTTTAAAATTTCTGGCAGAGAAAAACAGAAAAAAACGGAGAGTACAATTAAACTCTTGAAATTGTCTTCTTGGATGGTTGCCCTCTTTTGAATTTTTTGGTCAATTTTCGACCCCATGTTTGTTTTTGAGGGCAGGTGTTATTCACAGGCCTGCAAGGAGTGTGAATATTTAGTGACCATTAGCAGTGGGTTTAAAGCTGCTGTTGTGGGAAATGGCCACAAGGCGGCCGCGTTTCTCCATTCCCAAGTCTGGTTCCTAGGGCAGCAGAGCCTTTCTGGGACCAATGGAATACAGAAGAAGGCATCATTGAAGTCTAACACAGAATACCATGTCCTGGTGGATGGTAGAATGACCAGTAGGGTCTAGGAATTAGGAACTACTGGATGTATATCCTCGGTGGCTTCACTGACTGTCCTAACATCCTTTACCAGGTCCCCAGCAGCCCACGGGGCTCTCGTGGTCAGGCACCTCCCAGGATATGGGGCTCACCTGAGCAGGGCCCCAGCAGCCAACGGGGTTCTCATGTTCAGGCCACTCCCAGGGTATGGAGCTCACCTGTGAAACTACCCAGCAGCCCATGAGGCTCTAGTGCTTAGGCACCTCGCACGATACAGAGCTGCCCTGGGCAGGTACCATGGCAGGGCTGGGCACACAGGAACCGTGCACATAGCCCTCATTGCAGAGCACCCCAGAACGCCTGTCACGCAGAGCTGACACAGAGCACCTCAGAGCAGGACTTGAACTAACAAACAGCAGCTCCGACAGGTCTCTGACCCTGGGCATCACTCTGTGCTGCCTCCCTCTGCCTGGTCTTCCAGAGACTTCCACTGCAGCCAGGGCACCAGGCCTTTGTCTCCAACCATCACCCCTCCTCCCCCTGACTCCTGGGTTCCTCTCATTAGGATTAGGCCTTCTTGAAATTGTCTCTGACTCATGGGCCAGATAAAATGATGAGAAAACAAGCCGGAGATGCAGCCCCTTGTCTATCCTGACTCTCTGGAGCCCACACCTGTTCCTTGGAACTGGCTGTTTCAGCGAGGTCCATTTTCTGCAATGGGAGCCACTGAGGGGTGAGGATTGGCTGACCGGAGCAGCCTGTCCCTGCCGGCCAGCCCTCCCCAGGTGTGCCTGGGTTGAGGTCAATATAAACACCGCTCCAGGGAGCAACAGCCCCTGCAGCTGTGCCTGACGCCATATTCTCTGCCCCGTCAGCAGTCTCGGGGCTGTGCCGGTGGGAGGGAGTGAGGGGGCCCGGTTTTGTGGGTGGCCCGGTGTGAGAGGAGCTCTGCTGGACTTTCTGCAGGAGTCTCCAGACTGCCACCTGCTAAAGAAGAGGATGGGTCACCCATACCTTCCGCTGGAATTTCTCCGCGGGCAGAGGTGAGGGAGGAAAAAAGCAGTGGGGGCCAAGACAGGACGGATATCTCAGGCAGGGAAATGGAAAGTTTTCAGAAGAGCGCCTGGGGCCAGGATCATCCTGGCAGGCCTGCAGGCACCAAGTCAGCCTGCGTGCTTTCACTGGTGTGGATCCACGGCCCTTCCTCTATGCTTTCAAGTCCTTGTACATATTCAGGTGTTTTACCTGGGAAGGGTGGGAACAGTTCAGCAGCAGCTGGCTGGGGGCTCAGCTCACGTTTACTCACAGACGCCTATGTACGGTCCCCCAGCTTTGCAATGAGGACGCTCCTTGCGAGGGGGCTGCTGGCTGCATGGGAGATAATTCGGCACCTCCGACCACCTTCAGAATTGTTTACCACTGGAGCAAGTGCCCTGATAGGGTTTTCCTCTGTATAACTAGTGGGTTCTGTTTATTTTTTCTGTTTTTTTCAAGGTAGATTTTAGTCCTCATTTATGTATTTATAGATATAAGCATGGAAATCATTCATTCATATAAATACATCTGTGTGAAGGGAAGAACATTTTTCTGTTTTATTTTTAAATTTTATTTGTTTTTTAAAAATTTGAAATTTAAGGTTATTTATTTTTTTATACAGCAGGTTATTGTTAGTTATCTATTTTATACATATACATGTATACAAGTCAGTCCCAATCTCCCAACTCATCCCACCACCACCACCCCATGGCTTCCCCCCCTTGGTTTCCATACGTTTGTTCTCTAACCCTGTGTCTCTAATTCTGCCCTGCAAACCGGTTCATCTCTACCATTTTTCTAGCTTCCACATATATGCATTTATACGCAATATTTGTTTTTCTCTTTCTGACCTACTTCTCTCTGTATGACAGTCTCTAGATCCATCCACGTCTCTACAAATGACCCAGTTTCATTCCTTTTTATGGCTGAGCAATATTCCATTTTATATATGTACCACATCTTTATCCATTCGTCTGTCTGTGGGCATTTAGCTTGCTTCCATTACCTGGCTATTGTAAATAGTGCTGCAATGAACATTGTGGTGAATGTGTCTTTTTGATTTATGGTTTTCTCTGGGTATATGCCCAGAAGTGGGATTGCTGGATCATATGGTAATTGTATTTTTAGTTTTTTTAATGAACCTCCATACTGTTCTCCGTAGTGACTGTATCAATTGACATTCCCACCAATAGTGGAAGAGGGATCCATTTGTCCACACCCTCCGCAGCATTTGTAGTCTGTAGATTTTCTGATGATGCCCATTCTAACAGGTGTGAGGTGATACCTCATTGAAATTTTGATTTGCATTTCTCTAATAATTAGTGATGTTGAGCAGCTTTTCATGTGCATCTTGGCCGTCTCTGAGTCTCCTTTGAAGAAATGTCTATTTAGATATTCTACCCATTTTTGAAGTGGGTTGTTTTTTTTTTAATATTAAGCTGCATGAGCTGTTTATGTATACTGGAGATTAAACCTTTGTCCATTGATTCGTTTTCACATATTTTCTCCCATTCTGAGGGTTGCCTTTTTCCATTCCCATTTTTTAACAAAAAGAAAGAAAGAAAGAAAAAGAAGCAGAACACAAATGTCCGTAAAATATGCCTCTTGAAACTGTCGTTTTGAAACATGGAGGTCTTTTGAATTTTTTGGTCAGTATACGACCCCAGGATTTCTTTTCAGGGCAGGTCTCATTTACAGGCCTGCAATTATTTTGAATATCAACTGACCATTAGCGCTGGGATTCAAGCTGCTGTTGTGTGAAACGGCCACAAGGTGGCAGCAGTTCCCCTTTACCGAATCTGGTGACTAGGGCAACAGAGCCTCAATGGAAGTCGTGTTCTAGGTTGTAAGTTAGAATGGAATGTGCCAGGAAAAAGACCCTTAAGTTTGTCTCACTATTTCTTGTTCGTTTTTTTTCATTTAATTTTTATTTTTTATCACAGCAAGTTTGATTACAATGTTTGGCTTGTTGTAGGTGTGCAAGATGTGGTTCTTTTACACATATACATATGTCTGTTCTTCCTGGGATCCTTTTCCCATGTATGTTAGGACAGAATGTTGAGTAGTCTTCTCTTGGTATTCCGTAGGTGTTTGGTGATTATCTCTTTCACCTGTGTTTGTATCTGTCTGTTAACCCCAATATCCTAATGTATCCAATCCTCACACCTTTCCATTGGTGAACCATAAGTTTGTTTAATGAATCTGTGATTGCCCTTCTCTGTGGAAATATCTTCACTAGTATCAATTCTTAGGTAACACCTATAAGTGATATCATACGATATGTGTCTTTCTCTTTCTGACTTACTACAAGTCACGTGATTACCTCTAGACTCCTCTACGGTGCTGCAAATGGCATTGTGTCCTTTTTTTCCTTGGCTAATATTCTGTCTGCACATGTACCAGTTCTTCTTTGTCCACTCATCTGTTGATGGACTTTTTGGTTGCTCCCATGTCATGGCTATGGTAATGCTGCGGCAATGCACATTTGCCTGCCTGTGTCTTTCCAATTCTGGCTTCTTAGGTTATAGGCCCAGGAGTTCGCCTGCTGGATCATATGGTAGCAAAGTGTTTACCTTGTAGAGGCACCGCCATTCTTTTCTCATTAGTGGCTCTTACCAGGTTACGTCCCACTAAAAGTTGAGGTTATGCTCTTCTCCACAACACCTTCAGCGTTTATTCTTTGTAGTAGTTTTTTCTGAAGTTTATTCTGACTAGTGTGAGCTGATACCGCTTTGTGGTTGGATTTGCATGCGTCTCATAATACCTTGAAATTGAGCTTTCTGGCATGTCCTTTGTTCCTTCAAACTGTGAGTACAGCTTACCTCTTCAAATTGTTTTCGGGAAGTATGTGTGACATTTAGAAATATTTTGGCCATTCCCTCCCTCAAGACATTATGAGGGCAGGTTTCACTCACAGCCCTCCAGTACTGGTGCATATGAAGTGACCCTTAGCACAGGTTTTAAAGCTGCTGTTGCAGGTAACGGCCAGAGGGCGGCAGCATTTCTGCTTTTCCCAATCTGTTAACTAGGGAAACAGACCATCCTGGCAGTGGTGTTCCTCGGTTATATATTAGAGTGGAATGTGCCCCAAAAAGCTGATGTCTCCTTACTTCTGTTTGTTGTAGAAATTGAATTTATATATTTTTTTTATTGGAGTCATATCCCATTGTGTTCATGGACCACTTCTTCTTTGAGCATTCCTCTGTTGATGGACATTTTCGTAGCTTCCAAGTGTTGGCTTTGGTCAATATTGCTGGAGTGCAGGATTGCCAGCATGTGTCTTTTTTTGTGGTACATGGGCCTCTCACTGCCGTGGGCCCTCCCATTGCAGAGCACAGGCTCCGGACGTGCAGGCCCAGCAGCCATAGCTCACGGGAACAGCCGCTCCGCGGCATGTGGGATCTCCCCAAATCGGGGCATGAATCCATGTCCCCTGCACTGGCAGGCGGACTCTCATCCACTGCGCCACCAGTGAATCCCAGCCTGTCTTTTTGAGTCTCATCCCCTCAGGTGATAGGCCCAGCAGTGCGTATGCTTGATTGAATGGTAGCTCAGTATTTATCTTTACAAGGCACGTCATTTTTGTTTTCATGACTGGCTCTTACCATATCCCACGTTGAAGCAAGGGTAGGCATTTCTCCAAAACCCCTTCAGCATTTATTGTTTGCAGAATTTTTGCTGATGGCCATTCTGACTGCTGTGAGCTGATAGGTTTTAGTAATTTGGATCTGCATATCTTTAATTATTCCTAATGTTTAGCATTTTTCCATGCCTTTTAAAATTTCTGGCAGAGAAAAACAGAAAAACACGGAGAGTACAATTAAACTCTTGAAATTGTCTTCTTGGATGGTTGCCCTCTTTTGAATTTTTTGGTCAATTTTCGACCCCATGTTTGTTTTTGAGGGCAGGTGTTATTCACAGGCCTGCAAGGAGTGTGAATATTTAGTGACCATTAGCAGTGGGTTTAAAGCTGCTGTTGTGGGAAATGGCCACAAGGCGGCCGCGTTTCTCCATTCCCAAGTCTGGTTCCTAGGGCAGCAGAGCCTTTCTGGGACCAATGGAATACAGAAGAAGGCATCATTGAAGTCTAACACAGAATACCATGTCCTGGTGGATGGTAGAATGACCAGTAGGGTCTAGGAATTAGGAACTACTGGATGTATATCCTCGGTGGCTTCACTGACTGTCCTAACATCCTTTACCAGGTCCCCAGCAGCCCACGGGGCTCTCGTGGTCAGGCACCTCCCAGGATATGGGGCTCACCTGAGCAGGGCCCCAGCAGCCAACGGGGTTCTCATGTTCAGGCCACTCCCAGGGTATGGAGCTCACCTGTGAAACTACCCAGCAGCCCACGAGGCTCTCGTGCTTAGGCACCTCCCATGATACAGAGCTGCCCTGGGCAGGTACCATGGCAGGGCTGGGCACACAGGAACCGTGCACATAGCCCTCATTGCAGAGAGCACCCCAGAACGCCTGTCACGCAGAGCTGACACAGAGCACCTCAGAGCAGGACTTGAACTAACAAACAGCAGCTCCGACAGGTCTCTGACCCTGGGCATCACTCTGTGCAGCCTCCCTCTGCCTGGTCTCCCAGAGACTTCCACTGCAGCCGGGGCACCAGGCCTTTGTCTCCAACCATCACCCCTCCTCCCCCTGACTCCTGGGTTCCTCTCATTAGGATTAGGCCTTCTTGAAATTGTCTCCCACACATGGGCCAGATAAAATGATGAGAAAACAAGCCGGAGATGCAGGCCCTTGTCTATCCTGACTCTCTGGAGCCCACACCTGTTCCTTGGAACTGGCCGTTTCAGCGAGGTCCATTTTCTGCAATGGGAGCCACTGAGGGGTGAGGATTGGCTGACCGGAGCAGCCTGTCCCTGCCGGCCAGCCCTCCCCAGGTGTGCCTGGGTTGAGGTCAATATAAACACCGCTCCAGGGAGCAACAGCCCCTGCAGCTGTGCCTGACGCCATATTCTCTGCCCCGTCAGCAGTCTCGGGGCTGTGCCGGTGGGAGGGAGTGAGGGGGCACGGT
The DNA here is from genome assembly GCF_964165515.1 of Mesoplodon bidens. Lineage (NCBI taxonomy): Eukaryota > Metazoa > Chordata > Mammalia > Artiodactyla > Ziphiidae > Mesoplodon > Mesoplodon bidens. The sequence goes on along the minus strand of NW_027672624.1, from coordinate 188,531 downwards.
TTTGTGGGTGGCCCGGTGTGAGAGGAGCTCTGCTGGACTTTCTGCAGGAGTCTCCAGACTGCCACCTGCTAAAGAAGAGGATGGGTCACCCATACCTTCCGCTGGAATTTCTCCGCGGGCAGAGGTGAGGGAGGAAAAAAGCAGTGGGGGCCAAGACAGGAAGGATATCTCAGGCAGGGAAATGGAAAGTTTTCAGAAGAGCGCCTGGGGCCAGGATCATCCTGGCAGGCCTGCAGGCACCAAGTCAGCCTGCGTGCTTTCACTGGTGTGGATCCACGGCCCTTCCTCTATGCTTTCAAGTCCTTGTACATATTCAGGTGTTTTACCTGGGAAGGGTGGGAACAGTTCAGCAGCAGCTGGCTGGGGGCTCAGCTCACGTTTACTCACAGACGCCTATGTACGGTCCCCCAGCTTTGCAATGAGGACGCTCCTTGCGGGGGCGCTGCTGGCTGCATGGGAGATAATTCTGCACCTCCGACCACCTTCAGAATTGTTTACCACTGGAGCAAGTGCCCTGATAGGGTTTTCCTCTGTATAACTAGTGGGTTCTGTTTATTTTTTCTGTTTTTTTCAAGGTAGATTTTAGTCCTCATTTATGTATTTATAGATATAAGCATGGAAATCATTCATTCATATAAATACATCTGTGTGAAGGGAAGAACATTTTTCTGTTTTATTTTTAAATTTTATTTGTTTTTTAAAAATTTGAAATTTAAGGTTATTTATTTTTTTATACAGCAGGTTATTGTTAGTTATCTATTTTATACATATACATGTATACAAGTCAGTCCCAATCTCCCAACTCATCCCACCACCACCACCCCATGGCTTCCCCCCCTTGGTTTCCATACGTTTGTTCTCTAACCCTGTGTCTCTAATTCTGCCCTGCAAACCGGTTCATCTCTACCATTTTTCTAGCTTCCACATATATGCATTAATACTCAATATTTGTTTATCTCTTTCTGACCTACTTCTCTCTGTATGACAGTCTCTAGATCCATCCACGTCTCTACAAATGACCCAGTTTCATTCCTTTTTATGGCTGAGCAATATTCCATTTTATATATGTACCACATCTTTATCCATTCGTCTGTCTGTGGGCATTTAGCTTGCTTCCATTACCTGGCTATTGTAAATAGTGCTGCAATGAACATTGTGGTGAATGTGTCTTTTGGATTTATGGTTTTCTCTGGGTATATGCCAAGAAGTGGGATTGCTGGATCATATGGTAATTGTATTTTTAGTTTTTTTAATGAACCTCCATACTGTTCTCCATAGTGGCTGTATCAATTGACATTCCCACCTATAGTGGAAGAGGGATCCATTTGTCCACACCCTCCGCAGCATTTGTAGTCTGTAGATTTTCTGATGATGCCCATTCTAAGAGGTGTGAGGTGATACCTCATTGAAGTTTTGATTTGCATTTCTCTAATAATTAGTGATATTGAGCAGCTTTTCATGTGCATCTTGGCCATCTCTGAGTCTCCTTTGAAGAAATGTCTATTTAGATATTCTACCCATTTTTGAAGTGGGTTGTTTTTTTTTTAATATTAAGCTGCATGAGCTGTTTACGTATACTGGAGATTAAATCTTTGTCCATTGATTCGTTTTCACATATTTTCTCCCATTCTGAGGGTTGCCTTTTTCCATTCGCGTTTTTTAACAAAAAGAAAGAAAGAAAGAAAAAGAAGCAGAACACAAATGTCCGTAAAATATGCCTCTTGAAACTGTCGTTTTGAAACATGGAGGTCTTTTGAATTTTTTGGTCAGTATACGACCCCAGAATTTCTTTTCAGGGCAGGTCTCATTTACAGGCCTGCAATGATTTTGAATATCAACTGACCATTAGCGCTGGGATTCAAGCTGCTGTTGTGTGAAACGGCCACAAGGTGGCAGCAGTTCTCCTTTACCAAATCTGGTGACTAGGGCAACAGAGCCTCAATGGAAGTCGTGTTCTTGGTTGTAAGTTAGAATGGAATGTGCCAGGAAAAAGACCCTTAAGTTTGTCTCACTATTTCTTGTTCGTTTTTTTTCATTTAATTTTTATTTTTTATCACAGCAAGTTTGATTACAATGTCTGGCTTGTTGTAGGTGTGCAAGATGTGGTTCTTTTACACATATACATATGTCTGTTCTTCCTGGGATCCTTTTCCCATGTATGTTAGGACAGAATGTTGAGTAGTCTTCTCTTGGTATTCCGTAGGTGTTTGGTGATTATCTCTTTCACCTGTGTTTGTATCTGTCTGTTAACCCCAATATCCTAATGTATCCAATCCTCACACCTTTCCATTGGTGAACCATAAGTTTGTTTAATGAATCTGTGATTGCCCTTCTCTGTGGAAATATCTTCACTAGTATCAATTCTTAGGTAACACCTATAAGTGATATCATACGATATGTGTCTTTCTCTTTCTGACTTACTACAAGTCACGTGATTACCTCTAGACTCCTCTACGGTGCTGCAAATGGCATTGTGTCCTTTTTTTCCTTGGCTAATATTCTGTCTGCACATGTACCAGTTCTTCTTTGTCCACTCATCTGTTGATGGACTTTTTGGTTGCTCCCATGTCATGGCTATGGTAATGCTGCGGCAATGCACATTTGCCTGCCTGTGTCTTTCCAATTCTGGCTTCTTAGGTTATAGGCCCAGGAGTTCGCCTGCTGGATCATATGGTAGCAAAGTGTTTACCTTGTAGAGGCACCGCCATTCTCTTCTCATTAGTGGCTCTTACCAGGTTATGTCCCACTAAAAGTTGAGGTTATGCTCTTCTCCACAACACCTTCAGCGTTTATTCTTTGTAGTAGTTTTTTCTGAAGTTTATTCTGACTAGTGTGAGCTGATACCGCTTTGTGGTTGGATTTGCATGCGTCTCATAATACCTTGAAATTGAGCTTTCTGGCATGTCCTTTGTTCCTTCAAACTGTGAGTACAGCTTACCTCTTCAAATTGTTTTCGGGAAGTATGTGTGACATTTAGAAATATTTTGGCCATTCCCTCCCTCAAGACATTATGAGGGCAGGTTTCACTCACAGCCCTCCAGTACTGGTGCATATGAAGTGACCCTTAGCACAGGTTTTAAAGCTGCTGTTGCAGGTAACGGCCAGAGGGCGGCAGCATTTCTGCTTTTCCCAATCTGTTAACTAGGGAAACAGACCATCCTGGCAGTGGTGTTCCTCGGTTATATATTAGAGTGGAATGTGCCCCAAAAAGCTGATGTCTCCTTACTTCTGTTTGTTGTAGAAATTGAATTTATATATTTTTTTTATTGGAGTCATATCCCATTGTGTTCATGGACCACTTCTTCTTTGAGCATTCCTCTGTTGATGGACATTTTCGTAGCTTCCAAGTGTTGGCTTTGGTCAATATTGCTGGAGTGCAGGATTGCCAGCATGTGTCTTTTTTTGTGGTACATGGGCCTCTCACTGCCGTGGGCCCTCCCATTGCAGAGCACAGGCTCCGGACGTGCAGGCCCAGCAGCCATAGCTCACGGGAACAGCCGCTCCGCGGCATGTGGGATCTCCCCAAATCGGGGCATGAATCCATGACCCCTGCACTGGCAGGCGGACTCTCATCCACTGCGCCACCAGTGAATCCCAGCCTGTCTTTTTGAGTCTCATCCCCTCAGGTGATAGGCCCAGCAGTGCGTATGCTTGATTGAATGGTAGCTCAGTATTTATCTTTACAAGGCACGTCATTTTTGTTTTCATGACTGGCTCTTACCATGTCCCACGTTGAAGCAAGGGTAGGCATTTCTCCAAAACCCCTTCAGCATTTATTGTTTGCAGAATTTTTGCTGATGGCCATTCTGACTGCTGTGAGCTGATAGGTTTTTGTAATTTGGATCTGCATATCTTTAATTATTCCTAATGTTTAGCATTTTTCCATGCCTTTTAAAATTTCTGGCAGAGAAAAACAGAAAAAACGGAGAGTACAATTAAACTCTTGAAATTGTCTTCTTGGATGGTTGCCCTCTTTTGAATTTTTTGGTCAATTTTCGACCCCATGTTTGTTTTTGAGGGCAGGTGTTATTCACAGGCCTGCAAGGAGTGTGAATATTTAGTGACCATTAGCAGTGGGTTTAAAGCTGCTGTTGTGGGAAATGGCCACAAGGCGGCCGCGTTTCTCCATTCCCAAGTCTGGTTCCTAGGGCAGCAGAGCCTTTCTGGGACCAATGGAATACAGAAGAAGGCATCATTGAAGTCTAACACAGAATACCATGTCCTGGTGGATGGTAGAATGACCAGTAGGGTCTAGGAATTAGGAACTACTGGATGTATATCCTCGGTGGCTTCACTGACTGTCCTAACATCCTTTACCAGGTCCCCAGCAGCCCACGGGGCTCTCGTGGTCAGGCACCTCCCAGGATATGGGGCTCACCTGAGCAGGGCCCCAGCAGCCAACGGGGTTCTCATGTTCAGGCCACTCCCAGGGTATGGAGCTCACCTGTGAAACTACCCAGCAGCCCACGAGGCTCTCGTGCTTAGGCACCTCCCATGATACAGAGCTGCCCTGGGCAGGTACCATGGCAGGGCTGGGCACACAGGAACCGTGCACATAGCCCTCATTGCAGAGCACCCCAGAACGCCTGTCACGCAGAGCTGACACAGAGCACCTCAGAGCAGGACTTGAACTAACAAACAGCAGCTCCGACAGGTCTCTGACCCTGGGCATCACTCTGTGCAGCCTCCCTCTGCCTGGTCTCCCAGAGACTTCCACTGCAGCCGGGGCACCAGGCCTTTGTCTCCAACCATCACCCCTCCTCCCCCTGACTCCTGGGTTCCTCTCATTAGGATTAGGCCTTCTTGAAATTGTCTCCCACTCATGGGCCAGATAAAATGATGAGAAAACAAGCCGGAGATGCAGGCCCTTGTCTATCCTGACTCTCTGGAGCCCACACCTGTTCCTTGGAACTGGCCGTTTCAGCGAGGTCCATTTTCTGCAATGGGAGCCACTGAGGGGTGAGGATTGGCTGACCGGAGCAGCCTGTCCCTGCCGGCCAGCCCTCCCCAGGTGTGCCTGGGTTGAGGTCAATATAAACACCGCTCCAGGGAGCAACAGCCCCTGCAGCTGTGCCTGACGCCATATTCTCTGCCCCGTCAGCAGTCTCGGGGCTGTGCCGGTGGGAGGGAGTGAGGGGGCACGGTTTTGTGGGTGGCCCGGTGTGAGAGGAGCTCTGCTGGACTTTCTGCAGGAGTCTCCAGACTGCCACCTGCTAAAGAAGAGGATGGGTCACCCATACCTTCCGCTGGAATTTCTCCGCGGGCAGAGGTGAGGGAGGAAAAAAGCAGTGGGGGCCAAGACAGGACGGATATCTCAGGCAGGGAAATGGAAAGTTTTCAGAAGAGCGCCTGGGGCCAGGATCATCCTGGCAGGCCTGCAGGCACCAAGTCAGCCAGCGTGCTTTCACTGGTGTGGATCCACGGCCCTTCCTCTATGCTTTCAAGTCCTTGTACATATTCAGGTGTTTTACCTGGGAAGGGTGGGAACAGTTCAGCAGCAGCTGGCTGGGGGCTCAGCTCACGTTTACTCACAGACGCCTATGTACGGTCCCCCAGCTTTGCAATGAGGACGCTCCTTGCGGGGGCGCTGCTGGCTGCATGGGAGATAATTCTGCACCTCCGACCACCTTCAGAATTGTTTACCACTGGAGCAAGTGCCCTGATAGGGTTTTCCTCTGTATAACTAGTGGGTTCTGTTTATTTTTTCTGTTTTTTTCAAGGTAGATTTTAGTCCTCATTTATGTATTTATAGATATAAGCATGGAAATCATTCATTCATATAAATACATCTGTGTGAAGGGAAGAACATTTTTCTGTTTTATTTTTAAATTTTATTTGTTTTTTAAAAATTTGAAATTTAAGGTTATTTATTTTTTTATACAGCAGGTTATTGTTAGTTATCTATTTTATACATATACATGTATACAAGTCAGTCCCAATCTCCCAACTCATCCCACCACCACCACCCCATGGCTTCCCCCCCTTGGTTTCCATACGTTTGTTCTCTAACCCTGTGTCTCTAATTCTGCCCTGCAAACCGGTTCATCTCTACCATTTTTCTAGCTTCCACATATATGCATTAATACTCAATATTTGTTTATCTCTTTCTGACCTACTTCTCTCTGTATGACAGTCTCTAGATCCATCCACGTCTCTACAAATGACCCAGTTTCATTCCTTTTTATGGCTGTGCAATATTCCATTTTATATATGTACCACATCTTTATCCATTCGTCTGTCTGTGGGCATTTAGCTTGCTTCCATTACCTGGCTATTGTAAATAGTGCTGCAATGAACATTGTGGTGAATGTGTCTTTTGGATTTATGGTTTTCTCTGGGTATATGCCCAGAAGTGGGATTGCTGGATCATATGGTAATTGTATTTTTAGTTTTTTTAATGAACCTCCATACTGTTCTCCATAGTGACTGTATCAATTGACATTCCCACCAATAGTGGAAGAGGGATCCATTTGTCCACACCCTCCGCAGCATTTGTAGTCTGTAGATTTTCTGATGATGCCCATTCTAAGAGGTGTGAGGTGATACCTCATTGAAGTTTTGATTTGCATTTCTCTAATAATTAGTGATGTTGAGCAGCTTTTCATGTGCATCTTGGCCATCTCTGAGTCTCCTTTGAAGAAATGTCTATTTAGATATTCTACCCATTTTTGAAGTGGGTTGTTTTTTTTTAATATTAAGCTGCATGAGCTGTTTACGTATACTGGAGATTAAATCTTTGTCCATTGATTCGTTTTCACATATTTTCTCCCATTCTGAGGGTTGCCTTTTTCCATTCGCGTTTTTTAACAAAAAGAAAGAAAGAAAGAAAAAGAAGCAGAACACAAATGTCCGTAAAATATGCCTCTTGAAACTGTCGTTTTGAAACATGGAGGTCTTTTGAATTTTTTGGTCAGTATACGACCCCAGAATTTCTTTTCAGGGCAGGTCTCATTTACAGGCCTGCAATGATTTTGAATATCAACTGACCATTAGCACTGGGATTCAAGCTGCTGTTGTGTGAAACAGCCACAAGGTGGCAGCAGTTCCCCTTTACCAAATCTGGTGACTAGGGCAACAGAGCCTCAATGGAAGTCGTGTTCTAGGTTGTAAGTTAGAATGGAATGTGCCAGGAAAAAGACCCTTAAGTTTGTCTCACTATTTCTGGTTCGTTTTTTTTCATTTAATTTTTATTTTTTATCACAGCAAGTTTGATTACAATGTATGGCTTGTTGTACGTGTGCAAGATGTGGTTCTTTTACACATATACATATGTCTGTTCTTCCTGGGATCCTTTTCCCATGTATGTTAGGACAGAATGTTGAGTAGTCTTCTCTTGGTATTCCGTAGGTGTTTGGTGATTATCTCTTTCACCTGTGTTTGTATCTGTCTGTTAACCCCAATATCCTAATGTATCCAATCCTCACACCTTTCCATTGGTGAACCATAAGTTTGTTTAATGAATCTGTGATTGCCCTTCTCTGTGGAAATATCTTCACTAGTATCAATTCTTAGGTAACACCTATAAGTGATATCATACGATATGTGTCTTTCTCTTTCTGACTTACTACAAGTCACGTGATTACCTCTAGACTCCTCTACGGTGCTGCAAATGGCATTGTGTCCTTTTTTTCCTTGGCTAATATTCTGTCTGGACATGTACCAGTTCTTCTTTGTCCACTCATCTGTTGATGGACTTTTTGGTTGCTCCCATGTCATGGCTATGGTAATGCTGCGGCAATGCACATTTGCCTGCCTGTGTCTTTCCAATTCTGGCTTCTTAGGTTATAGGCCCAGGAGTTCGCCTGCTGGATCATATGGTAGCAAAGTGTTTACCTTGTAGAGGCACCGCCATTCTGTTCTCATTAGTGGCTCTTACCAGGTTACGTCCCACTAAAAGTTGAGGTTATGCTCTTCTCCACAACACCTTCAGCGTTTATTCTTTGTAGTAGTTTTTTCTGAAGTTTATTCTGACTAGTGTGAGCTGATACCGCTTTGTGGTTGGATTTGCATGCGTCTCATAATACCTTGAAATTGAGCTTTCTGGCATGTCCTTTGTTCCTTCAAACTGTGAGTACAGCTTACCTCTTCAAATTGTTTTCGGGAAGTATGGGTGACATTTAGAAATATTTTGGCCATTCCCTCCCTCAAGACATTATGAGGGCAGGTTTCACTCACAGCCCTCCAGTACTGGTGCATATGAAGTGACCCTTAGCACAGGTTTTAAAGCTGCTGTTGCAGGTAACGGCCAGAGGGCGGCAGCATTTCTGCTTTTCCCAATCTGTTAACTAGGGAAACAGACCATCCTGGCAGTGGTGTTCCTCGGTTATATATTAGAGTGGAATGTGCCCCAAAAAGCTGATGTCTCCTTACTTCTGTTTGTTGTAGAAATTGAATTTATATATTTTTTTTTATTGGAGTCATATCCCATTGTGTTCATGGACCACTTCTTCTTTGAGCATTCCTCTGTTGATGGACATTTTCGTAGCTTCCAAGTGTTGGCTTTGGTCAATATTGCTGGAGTGCAGGATTGCCAGCATGTGTCTTTTTTTGTGGTACATGGGCCTCTCACTGCCGTGGGCCCTCCCATTGCAGAGCACAGGCTCCGGACGTGCAGGCCCAGCAGCCATAGCTCACGGGAACAGCCGCTCCGCGGCATGTGGGATCTCCCCAAATCGGGGCATGAATCCATGACCCCTGCACTGGCAGGCGGACTCTCATCCACTGCGCCACCAGTGAATCCCAGCCTGTCTTTTTGAGTCTCATCCCCTCAGGTGATAGGCCCAGCAGTGCGTATGCTTGATTGAATGGTAGCTCAGTATTTATCTTTACAAGGCACGTCATTTTTGTTTTCATGACTGGCTCTTACCATGTCCCACGTTGAAGCAAGGGTAGGCATTTCTCCAAAACCCCTTCAGCATTTATTGTTTGCAGAATTTTTGCTGATGGCCATTCTGACTGCTGTGAGCTGATAGGTTTTAGTAATTTGGATCTGCATATCTTTAATTATTCCTAATGTTTAGCATTTTTCCATGCCTTTTAAAATTTCTGGCAGAGAAAAACAGAAAAAAACGGAGAGTACAATTAAACTCTTGAAATTGTCTTCTTGGATGGTTGCCCTCTTTTGAATTTTTTGGTCAATTTTCGACCCCATGTTTGTTTTTGAGGGCAGGTGTTATTCACAGGCCTGCAAGGAGTGTGAATATTTAGTGACCATTAGCAGTGGGTTTAAAGCTGCTGTTGTGGGAAATGGCCACAAGGCGGCCGCGTTTCTCCATTCCCAAGTCTGGTTCCTAGGGCAGCAGAGCCTTTCTGGGACCAATGGAATACAGAAGAAGGCATCATTGAAGTCTAACACAGAATACCATGTCCTGGTGGATGGTAGAATGACCAGTAGGGTCTAGGAATTAGGAACTACTGGATGTATATCCTCGGTGGCTTCACTGACTGTCCTAACATCCTTTACCAGGTCCCCAGCAGCCCACGGGGCTCTCGTGGTCAGGCACCTCCCAGGATATGGGGCTCACCTGAGCAGGGCCCCAGCAGCCAACGGGGTTCTCATGTTCAGGCCACTCCCAGGGTATGGAGCTCACCTGTGAAACTACCCAGCAGCCCACGAGGCTCTCGTGCTTAGGCACCTCCCATGATACAGAGCTGCCCTGGGCAGGTACCATGGCAGGGCTGGGCACACAGGAACCGTGCACATAGCCCTCATTGCAGAGCACCCCAGAACGCCTGTCACGCAGAGCTGACACAGAGCACCTCAGAGCAGGACTTGAACTAACAAACAGCAGCTCCGACAGGTCTCTGACCCTGGGCATCACTCTGTGCAGCCTCCCTCTGCCTGGTCTCCCAGAGACTTCCACTGCAGCCGGGGCACCAGGCCTTTGTCTCCAACCATCACCCCTCCTCCCCCTGACTCCTGGGTTCCTCTCATTAGGATTAGGCCTTCTTGAAATTGTCTCCCACTCATGGGCCAGATAAAATGATGAGAAAACAAGCCGGAGATGCAGGCCCTTGTCTATCCTGACTCTCTGGAGCCCACACCTGTTCCTTGGAACTGGCCGTTTCAGCGAGGTCCATTTTCTGCAATGGGAGCCACTGAGGGGTGAGGATTGGCTGACCGGAGCAGCCTGTCCCTGCCGGCCAGCCCTCCCCAGGTGTGCCTGGGTTGAGGTCAATATAAACACCGCTCCAGGGAGCAACAGCCCCTGCAGCTGTGCCTGACGCCATATTCTCTGCCCCGTCAGCAGTCTCGGGGCTGTGCCGGTGGGAGGGAGTGAGGGGGCACGGTTTTGTGGGTGGCCCGGTGTGAGAGGAGCTCTGCTGGACTTTCTGCAGGAGTCTCCAGACTGCCACCTGCTAAAGAAGAGGATGGGTCACCCATACCTTCCGCTGGAATTTCTCCGCGGGCAGAGGTGAGGGAGGAAAAAAGCAGTGGGGGCCAAGACAGGACGGATATCTCAGGCAGGGAAATGGAAAGTTTTCAGAAGAGCGCCTGGGGCCAGGATCATCCTGGCAGGCCTGCAGGCACCAAGTCAGCCTGCGTGCTTTCACTGGTGTGGATCCACGGCCCTTCCTCTATGCTTTCAAGTCCTTGTACATATTCAGGTGTTTTACCTGGGAAGGGTGGGAACAGTTCAGCAGCAGCTGGCTGGGGGCTCAGCTCACGTTTACTCACAGACGCCTATGTACGGTCCCCCAGCTTTGCAATGAGGACGCTCCTTGCGGGGGCGCTGCTGGCTGCATGGGAGATAATTCTGCACCTCCGACCACCTTCAGAATTGTTTACCACTGGAGCAAGTGCCCTGATAGGGTTTTCCTCTGTATAACTAGTGGGTTCTGTTTATTTTTTCTGTTTTTTTCAAGGTAGATTTTAGTCCTCATTTATGTATTTATAGATATAAGCATGGAAATCATTCATTCATATAAATACATCTGTGTGAAGGGAAGAACATTTTTCTGTTTCATTTTTTAAATTTTATTTGTTTTTTAAAAATTTGAAATTTAAGGTTATTTATTTTTTTATACAGCAGGTTATTGTTAGTTATCTATTTTATACATATACATGTATACAAGTCAGTCCCAATCTCCGAACTCATCCCACCACCACCACCCCATGGATTCCCCCCCTTGGTTTCCATACGTTTGTTCTCTAACCCTGTGTCTCTAATTCTGCCCTGCAAACCGGTTCATCTCTACCATTTTTCTAGCTTCCACATATATGCATTAATACTCAATATTTGTTTATCTCTTTCTGACCTACTTCTCTCTGTATGACAGTCTCTAGATCCATCCACGTCTCTACAAATGACCCAGTTTCATTCCTTTTTATGGCTGTGCAATATTCCATTTTATATATGTACCACATCTTTATCCATTCGTCTGTCTGTGGGCATTTAGCTTGCTTCCATTACCTGGCTATTGTAAATAGTGCTGCAATGAACATTGTGGTGAATGTGTCTTTTGGATTTATGGTTTTCTCTGGGTATATGCCCAGAAGTGGGATTGCTGGATCATATGGTAATTGTATTTTTAGTTTTTTTAATGAACCTCCATACTGTTCTCCATAGTGACTGTATCAATTGACATTCCCACCAATAGTGGAAGAGGGATCCATTTGTCCACACCCTCCGCAGCATTTGTAGTCTGTAGATTTTCTGATGATGCCCATTCTAAGAGGTGTGAGGTGATACCTCATTGAAGTTTTGATTTGCATTTCTCTAATAATTAGTGATGTTGAGCAGCTTTTCATGTGCATCTTGGCCATCTCTGAGTCTCCTTTGAAGAAATGTCTATTTAGATATTCTACCCATTTTTGAAGTGGGTTGTTTTTTTTTTTAATATTAAGCTGCATGAGCTGTTTACGTATACTGGAGATTAAATCTTTGTCCATTGATTCGTTTTCACATATTTTCTCCCATTCTGAGGGTTGCCTTTTTCCATTCGCGTTTTTTAACAAAAGGAAAGAAAGAAAGAAAAAGAAGCAGAACACAAATGTCCGTAAAATATGCCTCTTGAAACTGTCGTTTTGAAACATGGAGGTCTTTTGAATTTTTTGGTCAGTATACGACCCCAGAATTTCTTTTCAGGGCAGGTCTCATTTACAGGCCTGCAATGATTTTGAATATCAACTGACCATTAGCACTGGGATTCAAGCTGCTGTTGTGTGAAACAGCCACAAGGTGGCAGCAGTTCCCCTTTACCAAATCTGGTGACTAGGGCAACAGAGCCTCAATGGAAGTCGTGTTCTAGGTTGTAAGTTAGAATGGAATGTGCCAGGAAAAAGACCCTTAAGTTTGTCTCACTATTTCTTGTTCGTTTTTTTTCATTTAATTTTTATTTTTTATCACAGCAAGTTTGATTACAATGTATGGCTTGTTGTACGTGTGCAAGATGTGGTTCTTTTACACATATACATATGTCTGTTCTTCCTGGGATCCTTTTCCCATGTATGTTAGGACAGAATGTTGAGTAGTCTTCTCTTGGTATTCCGTAGGTGTTTGGTGATTATCTATTTCACCTGTGTTTGTATCTGTCTGTTAACCCCAATATCCTAATGTGTCCAATCCTCACACCTTTCCATTGGTGAACCATAAGTTTGTTTAATGAATCTGTGATTGCCCTTCTCTGTGGAAATATCTTCACTAGTATCAATTCTTAGGTAACACCTATAAGTGATATCATACGATATGTGTCTTTCTCTTTCTGACTTACTACAAGTCACGTGATTACCTCTAGACTCCTCTACGGTGCTGCAAATGGCATTGTGTCCTTTTTTTCCTTGGCTAATATTCTGTCTGGACATGTACCAGTTCTTCTTTGTCCACTCATCTGTTGATGGACTTTTTGGTTGCTCCCATGTCATGGCTATGGTAATGCTGCGGCAATGCACATTTGCCTGCCTGTGTCTTTCCAATTCTGGCTTCTTAGGTTATAGGCCCAGGAGTTCGCCTGCTGGATCATATGGTAGCAAAGTGTTTACCTTGTAGAGGCACCGCCATTCTCTTCTCATTAGTGGCTCTTACCAGGTTACGTCCCACTAAAAGTTGAGGTTATGCTCTTCTCCACAACACCTTCAGCGTTTATTCTTTGTAGTAGTTTTTTCTGAAGTTTATTCTGACTAGTGTGAGCTGATACCGCTTTGTGGTTGGATTTGCATGCGTCTCATAATACCTTGAAATTGAGCTTTCTGGCATGTCCTTTGTTCCTTCAAACTGTGAGTACAGCTTACCTCTTCAAATTGTTTTCGGGAAGTATGGGTGACATTTAGAAATATTTTGGCCATTCCCTCCCTCAAGACATTATGAGGGCAGGTTTCACTCACAGCCCTCCAGTACTGGTGCATATGAAGTGACCCTTAGCACAGGTTTTAAAGCTGCTGTTGCAGGTAACGGCCAGAGGGCGGCAGCATTTCTGCTTTTCCCAATCTGTTAACTAGGGAAACAGACCATCCTGGCAGTGGTGTTCCTCGGTTATATATTAGAGTGGAATGTGCCCCAAAAAGCTGATGTCTCCTTACTTCTGTTTGTTGTAGAAATTGAATTTATATATTTTTTTTTATTGGAGTCATATCCCATTGTGTTCATGGACCACTTCTTCTTTGAGCATTCCTCTGTTGATGGACATTTTCGTAGCTTCCAAGTGTTGGCTTTGGTCAATATTGCTGGAGTGCAGGATTGCCAGCATGTGTCTTTTTTTGTGGTACATGGGCCTCTCACTGCCGTGGGCCCTCCCATTGCAGAGCACAGGCTCCGGACGTGCAGGCCCAGCAGCCATAGCTCACGGGAACAGCCGCTCCGCGGCATGTGGGATCTCCCCAAATCGGGGCATGAATCCATGACCCCTGCACTGGCAGGCGGACTCTCATCCACTGCGCCACCAGTGAATCCCAGCCTGTCTTTTTGAGTCTCATCCCCTCAGGTGATAGGCCCAGCAGTGCGTATGCTTGATTGAATGGTAGCTCAGTATTTATCTTTACAAGGCACGTCATTTTTGTTTTCATGACTGGCTCTTACCATGTCCCACGTTGAAGCAAGGGTAGGCATTTCTCCAAAACCCCTTCAGCATTTATTGTTTGCAGAATTTTTGCTGATGGCCATTCTGACTGCTGTGAGCTGATAGGTTTTAGTAATTTGGATCTGCATATCTTTAATTATTCCTAATGTTTAGCATTTTTCCATGCCTTTTAAAATTTCTGGCAGAGAAAAACAGAAAAAAACGGAGAGTACAATTAAACTCTTGAAATTGTCTTCTTGGATGGTTGCCCTCTTTTGAATTTTTTGGTCAATTTTCGACCCCATGTTTGTTTTTGAGGGCAGGTGTTATTCACAGGCCTGCAAGGAGTGTGAATATTTAGTGACCATTAGCAGTGGGTTTAAAGCTGCTGTTGTGGGAAATGGCCACAAGGCGGCCGCGTTTCTCCATTCCCAAGTCTGGTTCCTAGGGCAGCAGAGCCTTTCTGGGACCAATGGAATACAGAAGAAGGCATCATTGAAGTCTAACACAGAATACCATGTCCTGGTGGATGGTAGAATGACCAGTAGGGTCTAGGAATTAGGAACTACTGGATGTATATCCTCGGTGGCTTCACTGACTGTCCTAACATCCTTTACCAGGTCCCCAGCAGCCCACGGGGCTCTCGTGGTCAGGCACCTCCCAGGATATGGGGCTCACCTGAGCAGGGCCCCAGCAGCCAACGGGGTTCTCATGTTCAGGCCACTCCCAGGGTATGGAGCTCACCTGTGAAACTACCCAGCAGCCCACGAGGCTCTCGTGCTTAGGCACCTCCCATGATACAGAGCTGCCCTGGGCAGGTACCATGGCAGGGCTGGGCACACAGGAACCGTGCACATAGCCCTCATTGCAGAGCACCCCAGAACGCCTGTCACGCAGAGCTGACACAGAGCACCTCAGAGCAGGACTTGAACTAACAAACAGCAGCTCCGACAGGTCTCTGACCCTGGGCATCACTCTGTGCAGCCTCCCTCTGCCTGGTCTCCCAGAGACTTCCACTGCAGCCGGGGCACCAGGCCTTTGTCTCCAACCATCACCCCTCCTCCCCCTGACTCCTGGGTTCCTCTCATTAGGATTAGGCCTTCTTGAAATTGTCTCCCACTCATGGGCCAGATAAAATGATGAGAAAACAAGCCGGAGATGCAGGCCCTTGTCTATCCTGACTCTCTGGAGCCCACACCTGTTCCTTGGAACTGGCCGTTTCAGCGAGGTCCATTTTCTGCAATGGGAGCCACTGAGGGGTGAGGATTGGCTGACCGGAGCAGCCTGTCCCTGCCGGCCAGCCCTCCCCAGGTGTGCCTGGGTTGAGGTCAATATAAACACCGCTCCAGGGAGCAACAGCCCCTGCAGCTGTGCCTGACGCCATATTCTCTGCCCCGTCAGCAGTCTCGGGGCTGTGCCGGTGGGAGGGAGTGAGGGGGCACGGTTTTGTGGGTGGCCCGGTGTGAGAGGAGCTCTGCTGGACTTTCTGCAGGAGTCTCCAGACTGCCACCTGCTAAAGAAGAGGATGGGTCACCCATACCTTCCGCTGGAATTTCTCCGCGGGCAGAGGTGAGGGAGGAAAAAAGCAGTGGGGGCCAAGACAGGACGGATATCTCAGGCAGGGAAATGGAAAGTTTTCAGAAGAGCGCCTGGGGCCAGGATCATCCTGGCAGGCCTGCAGGCACCAAGTCAGCCTGCGTGCTTTCACTGGTGTGGATCCACGGCCCTTCCTCTATGCTTTCAAGTCCTTGTACATATTCAGGTGTTTTACCTGGGAAGGGTGGGAACAGTTCAGCAGCAGCTGGCTGGGGGCTCAGCTCACGTTTACTCACAGACGCCTATGTACGGTCCCCCAGCTTTGCAATGAGGACGCTCCTTGCGGGGGCGCTGCTGGCTGCATGGGAGATAATTCTGCACCTCCGACCACCTTCAGAATTGTTTACCACTGGAGCAAGTGCCCTGATAGGGTTTTCCTCTGTATAACTAGTGGGTTCTGTTTATTTTTTCTGTTTTTTTCAAGGTAGATTTTAGTCCTCATTTATGTATTTATAGATATAAGCATGGAAATCATTCATTCATATAAATACATCTGTGTGAAGGGAAGAACATTTTTCTGTTTCATTTTTTAAATTTTATTTGTTTTTTAAAAATTTGAAATTTAAGGTTATTTATTTTTTTATACAGCAGGTTATTGTTAGTTATCTATTTTATACATATACATGTATACAAGTCAGTCCCAATCTCCGAACTCATCCCACCACCACCACCCCATGGATTCCCCCCCTTGGTTTCCATACGTTTGTTCTCTAACCCAGTGTCTCTAATTCTGCCCTGCAAACCGGTTCATCTCTACCATTTTTCTAGCTTCCACATATATGCATTAATACTCAATATTTGTTTATCTCTTTCTGACCTACTTCTCTCTGTATGACAGTCTCTAGATCCACCCACGTCTCTACAAATGACCCAGTTTCATTCCTTTTTATGGCTGTGCAATATTCCATTTTATATATGTACCACATCTTTATCCATTCGTCTGTCTGTGGGCATTTAGCTTGCTTCCATTACCTGGCTATTGTAAATAGTGCTGCAATGAACATTGTGGTGAATGTGTCTTTTGGATTTATGGTTTTCTCTGGGTATATGCCCAGAAGTGGGATTGCTGGATCATATGGTAATTGTATTTTTAGTTTTTTTAATGAACCTCCATACTGTTCTCCATAGTGACTGTATCAATTGACATTCCCACCAATAGTGGAAGAGGGATCCATTTGTCCACACCCTCCGCAGCATTTGTAGTCTGTAGATTTTCTGATGATGCCCATTCTAAGAGGTGTGAGGTGATACCTCATTGAAGTTTTGATTTGCATTTCTCTAATAATTAGTGATGTTGAGCAGCTTTTCATGTGCATCTTGGCCATCTCTGAGTCTCCTTTGAAGAAATGTCTATTTAGATATTCTACCCATTTTTGAAGTGGGTTGTTTTTTTTTAATATTAAGCTGCATGAGCTGTTTACGTATACTGGAGATTAAATCTTTGTCCATTGATTCGTTTTCACATATTTTCTCCCATTCTGAGGGTTGCCTTTTTCCATTCGCGTTTTTTAACAAAAAGAAAGAAAGAAAGAAAAAGAAGCAGAACACAAATGTCCGTAAAATATGCCTCTTGAAACTGTCGTTTTGAAACATGGAGGTCTTTTGAATTTTTTGGTCAGTATACGACCCCAGAATTTCTTTTCAGGGCAGGTCTCATTTACAGGCCTGCAATGATTTTGAATATCAACTGACCATTAGCACTGGGATTCAAGCTGCTGTTGTGTGAAACAGCCACAAGGTGGCAGCAGTTCCCCTTTACCAAATCTGGTGACTAGGGCAACAGAGCCTCAATGGAAGTCGTGTTCTAGGTTGTAAGTTAGAATGGAATGTGCCAGGAAAAAGACCCTTAAGTTTGTCTCACTATTTCTTGTTCGTTTTTTTTCATTTAATTTTTATTTTTTATCACAGCAAGTTTGATTACAATGTATGGCTTGTTGTACGTGTGCAAGATGTGGTTCTTTTACACATATACATATGTCTGTTCTTCCTGGGATCCTTTTCCCATGTATGTTAGGACAGAATGTTGAGTAGTCTTCTCTTGGTATTCCGTAGGTGTTTGGTGATTATCTATTTCACCTGTGTCTGTATCTGTCTGTTAACCCCAATATCCTAATGTATCCAATCCTCACACCTTTCCATTGGTGAACCATAAGTTTGTTTAATGAATCTGTGATTGCCCTTCTCTGTGGAAATATCTTCACTAGTATCAATTCTTAGGTAACACCTATAAGTGATATCATACGATATGTGTCTTTCTCTTTCTGACTTACTACAAGTCACGTGATTACCTCTAGACTCCTCTACGGTGCTGCAAATGGCATTGTGTCCTTTTTTTCCTTGGCTAATATTCTGTCTGGACATGTACCAGTTCTTCTTTGTCCACTCATCTCTTGATGGACTTTTTGGTTGCTCCCATGTCATGGCTATGGTAATGCTGCGGCAATGCACATTTGCTTGCCTGTGTCTTTCCAATTCTGGCTTCTTAGGTTATAGGCCCAGGAGTTCGCCTGCTGGATCATATGGTAGCAAAGTGTTTACCTTGTAGAGGCACCGCCATTCTCTTCTCATTAGTGGCTCTTACCAGGTTACGTCCCACTAAAAGTTGAGGTTATGCTCTTCTCCACAACACCTTCAGCGTTTATTCTTTGTAGTAGTTTTTTCTGAAGTTTATTCTGACTAGTGTGAGCTGATACCGCTTTGTGGTTGGATTTGCATGCGTCTCATAATACCTTGAAATTGAGCTTTCTGGCATGTCCTTTGTTCCTTCAAACTGTGAGTACAGCTTACCTCTTCAAATTGTTTTCGGGAAGTATGGGTGACATTTAGAAATATTTTGGCCATTCCCTCCCTCAAGACATTATGAGGGCAGGTTTCACTCACAGCCCTCCAGTACTGGTGCATATGAAGTGACCCTTAGCACAGGTTTTAAAGCTGCTGTTGCAGGTAACGGCCAGAGGGCGGCAGCATTTCTGCTTTTCCCAATCTGTTAACTAGGGAAACAGACCATCCTGGCAGTGGTGTTCCTCGGTTATATATTAGAGTGGAATGTGCCCCAAAAAGCTGATGTCTCCTTACTTCTGTTTGTTGTAGAAATTGAATTTATATATTTTTTTTTTATTGGAGTCATATCCCATTGTGTTCATGGACCACTTCTTCTTTGAGCATTCCTCTGTTGATGGACATTTTCGTAGCTTCCAAGTGTTGGCTTTGGTCAATATTGCTGGAGTGCAGGATTGCCAGCATGTGTCTTTTTTTGTGGTACATGGGCCTCTCACTGCCGTGGGCCCTCCCATTGCAGAGCACAGGCTCCGGACGTGCAGGCCCAGCAGCCATAGCTCACGGGAACAGCCGCTCCGCGGCATGTGGGATCTCCCCAAATCGGGGCATGAATCCATGACCCCTGCACTGGCAGGCGGACTCTCATCCACTGCGCCACCAGTGAATCCCAGCCTGTCTTTTTGAGTCTCATCCCCTCAGGTGATAGGCCCAGCAGTGCGTATGCTTGATTGAATGGTAGCTCAGTATTTATCTTTACAAGGCACGTCATTTTTGTTTTCATGACTGGCTCTTACCATGTCCCACGTTGAAGCAAGGGTAGGCATTTCTCCAAAACCCCTTCAGCATTTATTGTTTGCAGAATTTTTGCTGATGGCCATTCTGACTGCTGTGAGCTGATAGGTTTTAGTAATTTGGATCTGCATATCTTTAATTATTCCTAATGTTTAGCATTTTTCCATGCCTTTTAAAATTTCTGGCAGAGAAAAACAGAAAAAAACGGAGAGTACAATTAAACTCTTGAAATTGTCTTCTTGGATGGTTGCCCTCTTTTGAATTTTTTGGTCAATTTTCGACCCCATGTTTGTTTTTGAGGGCAGGTGTTATTCACAGGCCTGCAAGGAGTGTGAATATTTAGTGACCATTAGCAGTGGGTTTAAAGCTGCTGTTGTGGGAAATGGCCACAAGGCGGCCGCGTTTCTCCATTCCCAAGTCTGGTTCCTAGGGCAGCAGAGCCTTTCTGGGACCAATGGAATACAGAAGAAGGCATCATTGAAGTCTAACACAGAATACCATGTCCTGGTGGATGGTAGAATGACCAGTAGGGTCTAGGAATTAGGAACTACTGGATGTATATCCTCGGTGGCTTCACTGACTGTCCTAACATCCTTTACCAGGTCCCCAGCAGCCCACGGGGCTCTCGTGGTCAGGCACCTCCCAGGATATGGGGCTCACCTGAGCAGGGCCCCAGCAGCCAACGGGGTTCTCATGTTCAGGCCACTCCCAGGGTATGGAGCTCACCTGTGAAACTACCCAGCAGCCCACGAGGCTCTCGTGCTTAGGCACCTCCCATGATACAGAGCTGCCCTGGGCAGGTACCATGGCAGGGCTGGGCACACAGGAACCGTGCACATAGCCCTCATTGCAGAGCACCCCAGAACGCCTGTCACGCAGAGCTGACACAGAGCACCTCAGAGCAGGACTTGAACTAACAAACAGCAGCTCCGACAGGTCTCTGACCCTGGGCATCACTCTGTGCAGCCTCCCTCTGCCTGGTCTCCCAGAGACTTCCACTGCAGCCGGGGCACCAGGCCTTTGTCTCCAACCATCACCCCTCCTCCCCCTGACTCCTGGGTTCCTCTCATTAGGATTAGGCCTTCTTGAAATTGTCTCCCACTCATGGGCCAGATAAAATGATGAGAAAACAAGCCGGAGATGCAGGCCCTTGTCTATCCTGACTCTCTGGAGCCCACACCTGTTCCTTGGAACTGGCCGTTTCAGCGAGGTCCATTTTCTGCAATGGGAGCCACTGAGGGGTGAGGATTGGCTTACCGGAGCAGCCTGTCCCTGCCGGCCAGCCCTCCCCAGGTGTGCCTGGGTTGAGGTCAATATAAACACCGCTCCAGGGAGCAACAGCCCCTGCAGCTGTGCCTGACGCCATATTCTCTGCCCCGTCAGCAGTCTCGGGGCTGTGCCGGTGGGAGGGAGTGAGGGGGCACGGTTTTGTGGGTGGCCCGGTGTGAGAGGAGCTCTGCTGGACTTTCTGCAGGAGTCTCCAGACTGCCACCTGCTAAAGAAGAGGATGGGTCACCCATACCTTCCGCTGGAATTTCTCCGCGGGCAGAGGTGAGGGAGGAAAAAAGCAGTGGGGGCCAAGACAGGACGGATATCTCAGGCAGGGAAATGGAAAGTTTTCAGAAGAGCGCCTGGGGCCAGGATCATCCTGGCAGGCCTGCAGGCACCAAGTCAGCCTGCGTGCTTTCACTGGTGTGGATCCACGGCCCTTCCTCTATGCTTTCAAGTCCTTGTACATATTCAGGTGTTTTACCTGGGAAGGGTGGGAACAGTTCAGCAGCAGCTGGCTGGGGGCTCAGCTCACGTTTACTCACAGACGCCTATGTACGGTCCCCCAGCTTTGCAATGAGGACGCTCCTTGCGGGGGCGCTGCTGGCTGCATGGGAGATAATTCTGCACCTCCGACCACCTTCAGAATTGTTTACCACTGGAGCAAGTGCCCTGATAGGGTTTTCCTCTGTATAACTAGTGGGTTCTGTTTATTTTTTCTGTTTTTTTCAAGGTAGATTTTAGTCCTCATTTATGTATTTATAGATATAAGCATGGAAATCATTCATTCATATAAATACATCTGTGTGAAGGGAAGAACATTTTTCTGTTTCATTTTTTAAATTTTATTTGTTTTTTAAAAATTTGAAATTTAAGGTTATTTATTTTTTTATACAGCAGGTTATTGTTAGTTATCTATTTTATACATATATATGTATACAAGTCAGTCCCAATCTCCCAACTCATCCCACCACCACCACCCCATGGCTTCCCCCCCTTGGTTTCCATACGTTTGTTCTCTAACCCTGTGTCTCTAATTCTGCCCTGCAAACCGGTTCATCTCTACCATTTTTCTAGCTTCCACATATATGCATTAATACTCAATATTTGTTTATCTCTTTCTGACCTACTTCTCTCTGTATGACAGTCTCTAGATACATCCACGTCTCTACAAATGACCCAGTTTCATTCCTTTTTATGGCTGAGCAATATTCCATTTTATATATGTACCACATCTTTATCCATTCGTCTGTCTGTGGGCATTTAGCTTGCTTCCATTACCTGGCTATTGTAAATAGTGCTGCAATGAACATTGTGGTGAATGTGTCTTTTGGATTTATGGTTTTCTCTGGGTATATGCCAAGAAGTGGGATTGCTGGATCATATGGTAATTGTATTTTTAGTTTTTTTAATGAACCTCCATACTGTTCTCCATAGTGACTGTATCAATTGACATTCCCACCAATAGTGGAAGAGGGATCCATTTGTCCACACCCTCCGCAGCATTTGTAGTCTGTAGATTTTCTGATGATGCCCATTCTAAGAGGTGTGAGGTGATACCTCATTGAAGTTTTGATTTGCATTTCTCTAATAATTAGTGATGTTGAGCAGCTTTTCATGTGCATCTTGGCCATCTCTGAGTCTCCTTTGAAGAAATGTCTATTTAGATATTCTACCCATTTTTGAAGTGGGTTGTTTTTTTTTTTTAATATTAAGCTGCATGAGCTGTTTACGTATACTGGAGATTAAATCTTTGTCCATTGATTCGTTTTCACATATTTTCTCCCATTCTGAGGGTTGCCTTTTTCCATTCGCGTTTTTTAACAAAAGGAAAGAAAGAAAGAAAAAGAAGCAGAACACAAATGTCCGTAAAATATGCCTCTTGAAACTGTCGTTTTGAAACATGGAGGTCTTTTGAATTTTTTGGTCAGTATACGACCCCAGAATTTCTTTTCAGGGCAGGTCTCATTTACAGGCCTGCAATGATTTTGAATATCAACTGACCATTAGCACTGGGATTCAAGCTGCTGTTGTGTGAAACAGCCACAAGGTGGCAGCAGTTCCCCTTTACCAAATCTGGTGACTAGGGCAACAGAGCCTCAATGGAAGTCGTGTTCTAGGTTGTAAGTTAGAATGGAATGTGCCAGGAAAAAGACCCTTAAGTTTGTCTCACTATTTCTTGTTCGTTTTTTTTCATTTAATTTTTATTTTTTATCACAGCAAGTTTGATTACAATGTATGGCTTGTTGTACGTGTGCAAGATATGGTTCTTTTACACATATACATATGTCTGTTTTTCCTGGGATCCTTTTCCCATGTATGTTAGGACAGAATGTTGAGTAGTCTTCTCTTGGTATTCCGTAGGTGTTTGGTGATTATCTATTTCACCTGTGTTTGTATCTGTCTGTTAACCCCAATATCCTAATGTGTCCAATCCTCACACCTTTCCATTGGTGAACCATAAGTTTGTTTAATGAATCTGTGATTGCCCTTCTCTGTGGAAATATCTTCACTAGTATCAATTCTTAGGTAACACCTATAAGTGATATCATACGATATGTGTCTTTCTCTTTCTGACTTACTACAAGTCACGTGATTACCTCTAGACTCCTCTACGGTGCTGCAAATGGCATTGTGTCCTTTTTTTCCTTGGCTAATATTCTGTCTGGACATGTACCAGTTCTTCTTTGTCCACTCATCTGTTGATGGACTTTTTGGTTGCTCCCATGTCATGGCTATGGTAATGCTGCGGCAATGCACATTTGCCTGCCTGTGTCTTTCCAATTCTGGCTTCTTAGGTTATAGGCCCAGGAGTTCGCCTGCTGGATCATATGGTAGCAAAGTGTTTACCTTGTAGAGGCACCGCCATTCTCTTCTCATTAGTGGCTCTTACCAGGTTACGTCCCACTAAAAGTTGAGGTTATGCTCTTCTCCACAACACCTTCAGCGTTTATTCTTTGTAGTAGTTTTTTCTGAAGTTTATTCTGACTAGTGTGAGCTGATACCGCTTTGTGGTTGGATTTGCATGCGTCTCATAATACCTTGAAATTGAGCTTTCTGGCATGTCCTTTGTTCCTTCAAACTGTGAGTACAGCTTACCTCTTCAAATTGTTTTCGGGAAGTATGTGTGACATTTAGAAATATTTTGGCCATTCCCTCCCTCAAGACATTATGAGGGCAGGTTTCACTCACAGCCCTCCAGTACTGGTGCATATGAAGTGACCCTTAGCACAGGTTTTAAAGCTGCTGTTGCAGGTAACGGCCAGAGGGCGGCAGCATTTCTGCTTTTCCCAATCTGTTAACTAGGGAAACAGACCATCCTGGCAGTGGTGTTCCTCGGTTATATATTAGAGTGGAATGTGCCCCAAAAAGCTGATGTCTCCTTACTTCTGTTTGTTGTAGAAATTGAATTTATATATTTTTTTTTATTGGAGTCATATCCCATTGTGTTCATGGACCACTTCTTCTTTGAGCATTCCTCTGTTGATGGACATTTTCGTAGCTTCCAAGTGTTGGCTTTGGTCAATATTGCTGGAGTGCAGGATTGCCAGCATGTGTCTTTTTTTGTGGTACATGGGCCTCTCACTGCCGTGGGCCCTCCCATTGCAGAGCACAGGCTCCGGACGTGCAGGCCCAGCAGCCATAAATCACGGGAACAGCCGCTCCGCGGCATGTGGGATCTCCCCAAATCGGGGCATGAATCCATGACCCCTGCACTGGCAGGCGGACTCTCATCCACTGCGCCACCAGTGAATCCCAGCCTGTCTTTTTGAGTCTCATCCCCTCAGGTGATAGGCCCAGCAGTGCGTATGCTTGATTGAATGGTAGCTCAGTATTTATCTTTACAAGGCACGTCATTTTTGTTTTCATGACTGGCTCTTACCATGTCCCACGTTGAAGCAAGGGTAGGCATTTCTCCAAAACCCCTTCAGCATTTATTGTTTGCAGAATTTTTGCTGATGGCCATTCTGACTGCTGTGAGCTGATAGGTTTTAGTAATTTGGATCTGCATATCTGTAATTATTCCTAATGTTTAGCATTTTTCCATGCCTTTTAAAATTTCTGGCAGAGAAAAACAGAAAAAAACGGAGAGTACAATTAAACTCTTGAAATTGTCTTCTTGGATGGTTGCCCTCTTTTGAATTTTTTGGTCAATTTTCGACCCCATGTTTGTTTTTGAGGGCAGGTGTTATTCACAGGCCTGCAAGGAGTGTGAATATTTAGTGACCATTAGCAGTGGGTTTAAAGCTGCTGTTGTGGGAAATGGCCACAAGGCGGCCGCGTTTCTCCATTCCCAAGTCTGGTTCCTAGGGCAGCAGAGCCTTTCTGGGACCAATGGAATACAGAAGAAGGCATCATTGAAGTCTAACACAGAATACCATGTCCTGGTGGATGGTAGAATGACCAGTAGGGTCTAGGAATTAGGAACTACTGGATGTATATCCTCGGTGGCTTCACTGACTGTCCTAACATCCTTTACCAGGTCCCCAGCAGCCCACGGGGCTCTCGTGGTCAGGCACCTCCCAGGATATGGGGCTCACCTGAGCAGGGCCCCAGCAGCCAACGGGGTTCTCATGTTCAGGCCACTCCCAGGGTATGGAGCTCACCTGTGAAACTACCCAGCAGCCCACGAGGCTCTCGTGCTTAGGCACCTCCCATGATACAGAGCTGCCCTGGGCAGGTACCATGGCAGGGCTGGGCACACAGGAACCGTGCACATAGCCCTCATTGCAGAGCACCCCAGAACGCCTGTCACGCAGAGCTGACACAGAGCACCTCAGAGCAGGACTTGAACTAACAAACAGCAGCTCCGACAGGTCTCTGACCCTGGGCATCACTCTGTGCAGCCTCCCTCTGCCTGGTCTCCCAGAGACTTCCACTGCAGCCGGGGCACCAGGCCTTTGTCTCCAACCATCACCCCTCCTCCCCCTGACTCCTGGGTTCCTCTCATTAGGATTAGGCCTTCTTGAAATTGTCTCCCACTCATGGGCCAGATAAAATGATGAGAAAACAAGCCGGAGATGCAGGCCCTTGTCTATCCTGACTCTCTGGAGCCCACACCTGTTCCTTGGAACTGGCCGTTTCAGCGAGGTCCATTTTCTGCAATGGGAGCCACTGAGGGGTGAGGATTGGCTTACCGGAGCAGCCTGTCCCTGCCGGCCAGCCCTCCCCAGGTGTGCCTGGGTTGAGGTCAATATAAACACCGCTCCAGGGAGCAACAGCCCCTGCAGCTGTGCCTGACGCCATATTCTCTGCCCCGTCAGCAGTCTCGGGGCTGTGCCGGTGGGAGGGAGTGAGGGGGCACGGTTTTGTGGGTGGCCCGGTGTGAGAGGAGCTCTGCTGGACTTTCTGCAGGAGTCTCCAGACTGCCACCTGCTAAAGAAGAGGATGGGTCACCCATACCTTCCGCTGGAATTTCTCCGCGGGCAGAGGTGAGGGAGGAAAAAAGCAGTGGGGGCCAAGACAGGACGGATATCTCAGGCAGGGAAATGGAAAGTTTTCAGAAGAGCGCCTGGGGCCAGGATCATCCTGGCAGGCCTGCAGGTACCAAGTCAGCCTGCGTGCTTTCACTGGTGTGGATCCACGGCCCTTCCTCTATGCTTTCAAGTCCTTGTACATATTCAGGTGTTTTACCTGGGAAGGGTGGGAACAGTTCAGCAGCAGCTGGCTGGGGGCTCAGCTCACGTTTACTCACAGACGCCTATGTACGGTCCCCCAGCTTTGCAATGAGGACGCTCCTTGCGGGGGCGCTGCTGGCTGCATGGGAGATAATTCTGCACCTCCGACCACCTTCAGAATTGTTTACCACTGGAGCAAGTGCCCTGATAGGGTTTTCCTCTGTATAACTAGTGGGTTCTGTTTATTTTTTCTGTTTTTTTCAAGGTAGATTTTAGTCCTCATTTATGTATTTATAGATATAAGCATGGAAATCATTCATTCATATAAATACATCTGTGTGAAGGGAAGAACATTTTTCTGTTTCATTTTTTAAATTTTATTTGTTTTTTAAAAATTTGAAATTTAAGGTTATTTATTTTTTTATACAGCAGGTTATTGTTAGTTATCTATTTTATACATATACATGTATACAAGTCAGTCCCAATCTCCCAACTCATCCCACCACCACCACCCCATGGCTTCCCCCCCTTGGTTTCCATACGTTTGTTCTCTAACCCTGTGTCTCTAATTCTGCCCTGCAAACCGGTTCATCTCTACCATTTTTCTAGCTTCCACATATATGCATTAATACTCAATATTTGTTTATCTCTTTCTGACCTACTTCTCTCTGTATGACAGTCTCTAGATACATCCACGTCTCTACAAATGACCCAGTTTCATTCCTTTTTATGGCTGAGCAATATTCCATTTTATATATGTACCACATCTTTATCCATTCGTCTGTCTGTGGGCATTTAGCTTGCTTCCATTACCTGGCTATTGTAAATAGTGCTGCAATGAACATTGTGGTGAATGTGTCTTTTGGATTTATGGTTTTCTCTGGGTATATGCCAAGAAGTGGGATTGCTGGATCATATGGTAATTGTATTTTTAGTTTTTTTAATGAACCTCCATACTGTTCTCCATAGTGACTGTATCAATTGACATTCCCACCAATAGTGGAAGAGGGATCCATTTGTCCACACCCTCCGCAGCATTTGTAGTTTGTAGATTTTCTGATGATGCCCATTCTAACAGGTGTGAGGTGATACCTCATTGAAGTTTTGATTTGCATTTCTCTAATAATTAGTGATGTTGAGCAGCTTTTCATGTGCATCTTGGCCATCTCTGAGTCTCCTTTGAAGAAATGTCTATTTAGATATTCTACCCATTTTTGAAGTGGGTTGTTTTTTTTTTTTAATATTAAGCTGCATGAGCTGTTTACGTATACTGGAGATTAAATCTTTGTCCATTGATTCGTTTTCACATATTTTCTCCCATTCTGAGGGTTGCCTTTTTCCATTCGCGTTTTTTAACAAAAGGAAAGAAAGAAAGAAAAAGAAGCAGAACACAAATGTCCGTAAAATATGCCTCTTGAAACTGTCGTTTTGAAACATGGAGGTCTTTTGAATTTTTTGGTCAGTATACGACCCCAGAATTTCTTTTCAGGGCAGGTCTCATTTACAGGCCTGCAATGATTTTGAATATCAACTGACCATTAGCACTGGGATTCAAGCTGCTGTTGTGTGAAACAGCCACAAGGTGGCAGCAGTTCCCCTTTACCAAATCTGGTGACTAGGGCAACAGAGCCTCAATGGAAGTCGTGTTCTAGGTTGTAAGTTAGAATGGAATGTGCCAGGAAAAAGACCCTTAAGTTTGTCTCACTATTTCTTGTTCGTTTTTTTTCATTTAATTTTTATTTTTTATCACAGCAAGTTTGATTACAATGTATGGCTTGTTGTACGTGTGCAAGATATGGTTCTTTTACACATATACATATGTCTGTTTTTCCTGGGATCCTTTTCCCATGTATGTTAGGACAGAATGTTGAGTAGTCTTCTCTTGGTATTCCGTAGGTGTTTGGTGATTATCTATTTCACCTGTGTTTGTATCTGTCTGTTAACCCCAATATCCTAATGTGTCCAATCCTCACACCTTTCCATTGGTGAACCATAAGTTTGTTTAATGAATCTGTGATTGCCCTTCTCTGTGGAAATATCTTCACTAGTATCAATTCTTAGGTAACACCTATAAGTGATATCATACGATATGTGTCTTTCTCTTTCTGACTTACTACAAGTCACGTGATTACCTCTAGACTCCTCTACGGTGCTGCAAATGGCATTGTGTCCTTTTTTTCCTTGGCTAATATTCTGTCTGGACATGTACCAGTTCTTCTTTGTCCACTCATCTGTTGATGGACTTTTTGGTTGCTCCCATGTCATGGCTATGGTAATGCTGCGGCAATGCACATTTGCCTGCCTGTGTCTTTCCAATTCTGGCTTCTTAGGTTATAGGCCCAGGAGTTCGCCTGCTGGATCATATGGTAGCAAAGTGTTTACCTTGTAGAGGCACCGCCATTCTCTTCTCATTAGTGGCTCTTACCAGGTTACGTCCCACTAAAAGTTGAGGTTATGCTCTTCTCCACAACACCTTCAGCGTTTATTCTTTGTAGTAGTTTTTTCTGAAGTTTATTCTGACTAGTGTGAGCTGATACCGCTTTGTGGTTGGATTTGCATGCGTCTCATAATACCTTGAAATTGAGCTTTCTGGCATGTCCTTTGTTCCTTCAAACTGTGAGTACAGCTTACCTCTTCAAATTGTTTTCGGGAAGTATGGGTGACATTTAGAAATATTTTGGCCATTCCCTCCCTCAAGACATTATGAGGGCAGGTTTCACTCACAGCCCTCCAGTACTGGTGCATATGAAGTGACCCTTAGCACAGGTTTTAAAGCTGCTGTTGCAGGTAACGGCCAGAGGGCGGCAGCATTTCTGCTTTTCCCAATCTGTTAACTAGGGAAACAGACCATCCTGGCAGTGGTGTTCCTCGGTTATATATTAGAGTGGAATGTGCCCCAAAAAGCTGATGTCTCCTTACTTCTGTTTGTTGTAGAAATTGAATTTATATATTTTTTTTTTATTGGAGTCATATCCCATTGTGTTCATGGACCACTTCTTCTTTGAGCATTCCTCTGTTGATGGACATTTTCGTAGCTTCCAAGTGTTGGCTTTGGTCAATATTGCTGGAGTGCAGGATTGCCAGCATGTGTCTTTTTTTGTGGTACATGGGCCTCTCACTGCCGTGGGCCCTCCCATTGCAGAGCACAGGCTCCGGACGTGCAGGCCCAGCAGCCATAAATCACGGGAACAGCCGCTCCGCGGCATGTGGGATCTCCCCAAATCGGGGCATGAATCCATGACCCCTGCACTGGCAGGCGGACTCTCATCCACTGCGCCACCAGTGAATCCCAGCCTGTCTTTTTGAGTCTCATCCCCTCAGGTGATAGGCCCAGCAGTGCGTATGCTTGATTGAATGGTAGCTCAGTATTTATCTTTACAAGGCACGTCATTTTTGTTTTCATGACTGGCTCTTACCATGTCCCACGTTGAAGCAAGGGTAGGCATTTCTCCAAAACCCCTTCAGCATTTATTGTTTGCAGAATTTTTGCTGATGGCCATTCTGACTGCTGTGAGCTGATAGGTTTTAGTAATTTGGATCTGCATATCTTTAATTATTCCTAATGTTTAGCATTTTTCCATGCCTTTTAAAATTTCTGGCAGAGAAAAACAGAAAAAAACGGAGAGTACAATTAAACTCTTGAAATTGTCTTCTTGGATGGTTGCCCTCTTTTGAATTTTTTGGTCAATTTTCGACCCCATGTTTGTTTTTGAGGGCAGGTGTTATTCACAGGCCTGCAAGGAGTGTGAATATTTAGTGACCATTAGCAGTGGGTTTAAAGCTGCTGTTGTGGGAAATGGCCACAAGGCGGCCGCGTTTCTCCATTCCCAAGTCTGGTTCCTAGGGCAGCAGAGCCTTTCTGGGACCAATGGAATACAGAAGAAGGCATCATTGAAGTCTAACACAGAATACCATGTCCTGGTGGATGGTAGAATGACCAGTAGGGTCTAGGAATTAGGAACTACTGGATGTATATCCTCGGTGGCTTCACTGACTGTCCTAACATCCTTTACCAGGTCCCCAGCAGCCCACGGGGCTCTCGTGGTCAGGCACCTCCCAGGATATGGGGCTCACCTGAGCAGGGCCCCAGCAGCCAACGGGGTTCTCATGTTCAGGCCACTCCCAGGGTATGGAGCTCACCTGTGAAACTACCCAGCAGCCCACGAGGCTCTCGTGCTTAGGCACCTCCCATGATACAGAGCTGCCCTGGGCAGGTACCATGGCAGGGCTGGGCACACAGGAACCGTGCACATAGCCCTCATTGCAGAGCACCCCAGAACGCCTGTCACGCAGAGCTGACACAGAGCACCTCAGAGCAGGACTTGAACTAACAAACAGCAGCTCCGACAGGTCTCTGACCCTGGGCATCACTCTGTGCAGCCTCCCTCTGCCTGGTCTCCCAGAGACTTCCACTGCAGCCGGGGCACCAGGCCTTTGTCTCCAACCATCACCCCTCCTCCCCCTGACTCCTGGGTTCCTCTCATTAGGATTAGGCCTTCTTGAAATTGTCTCCCACTCATGGGCCAGATAAAATGATGAGAAAACAAGCCGGAGATGCAGGCCCTTGTCTATCCTGACTCTCTGGAGCCCACACCTGTTCCTTGGAACTGGCCGTTTCAGCGAGGTCCATTTTCTGCAATGGGAGCCACTGAGGGGTGAGGATTGGCTGACCGGAGCAGCCTGTCCCTGCCGGCCAGCCCTCCCCAGGTGTGCCTGGGTTGAGGTCAATATAAACACCGCTCCAGGGAGCAACAGCCCCTGCAGCTGTGCCTGACGCCATATTCTCTGCCCCGTCAGCAGTCTCGGGGCTGTGCCGGTGGGAGGGAGTGAGGGGGCACGGTTTTGTGGGTGGCCCGGTGTGAGAGGAGCTCTGCTGGACTTTCTGCAGGAGTCTCCAGACTGCCACCTGCTAAAGAAGAGGATGGGTCACCCATACCTTCCGCTGGAATTTCTCCGCGGGCAGAGGTGAGGGAGGAAAAAAGCAGTGGGGGCCAAGACAGGACGGATATCTCAGGCAGGGAAATGGAAAGTTTTCAGAAGAGCGCCTGGGGCCAGGATCATCCTGGCAGGCCTGCAGGCACCAAGTCAGCCTGCGTGCTTTCACTGGTGTGGATCCACGGCCCTTCCTCTATGCTTTCAAGTCCTTGTACATATTCAGGTGTTTTACCTGGGAAGGGTGGGAACAGTTCAGCAGCAGCTGGCTGGGGGCTCAGCTCACGTTTACTCACAGACGCCTATGTACGGTCCCCCAGCTTTGCAATGAGGACGCTCCTTGCGGGGGCGCTGCTGGCTGCATGGGAGATAATTCTGCACCTCCGACCACCTTCAGAATTGTTTACCACTGGAGCAAGTGCCCTGATAGGGTTTTCCTCTGTATAACTAGTGGGTTCTGTTTATTTTTTCTGTTTTTTTCAAGGTAGATTTTAGTCCTCATTTATGTATTTATAGATATAAGCATGGAAATCATTCATTCATATAAATACATCTGTGTGAAGGGAAGAACATTTTTCTGTTTCATTTTTTAAATTTTATTTGTTTTTTAAAAATTTGAAATTTAAGGTTATTTATTTTTTTATACAGCAGGTTATTGTTAGTTATCTATTTTATACATATACATGTATACAAGTCAGTCCCAATCTCCGAACTCATCCCACCACCACCACCCCATGGATTCCCCCCCTTGGTTTCCATACGTTTGTTCTCTAACCCTGTGTCTCTAATTCTGCCCTGCAAACCGGTTCATCTCTACCATTTTTCTAGCTTCCACATATATGCATTAATACTCAATATTTGTTTATCTCTTTCTGACCTACTTCTCTCTGTATGACAGTCTCTAGATCCATCCACGTCTCTACAAATGACCCAGTTTCATTCCTTTTTATGGCTGTGCAATATTCCATTTTATATATGTACCACATCTTTATCCATTCGTCTGTCTGTGGGCATTTAGCTTGCTTCCATTACCTGGCTATTGTAAATAGTGCTGCAATGAACATTGTGGTGAATGTGTCTTTTGGATTTATGGTTTTCTCTGGGTATATGCCCAGAAGTGGGATTGCTGGATCATATGGTAATTGTATTTTTAGTTTTTTTAATGAACCTCCATACTGTTCTCCATAGTGACTGTATCAATTGACATTCCCACCAATAGTGGAAGAGGGATCCATTTGTCCACACCCTCCGCAGCATTTGTAGTCTGTAGATTTTCTGATGATGCCCATTCTAAGAGGTGTGAGGTGATACCTCATTGAAGTTTTGATTTGCATTTCTCTAATAATTAGTGATGTTGAGCAGCTTTTCATGTGCATCTTGGCCATCTCTGAGTCTCCTTTGAAGAAATGTCTATTTAGATATTCTACCCATTTTTGAAGTGGGTTGTTTTTTTTTAATATTAAGCTGCATGAGCTGTTTACGTATACTGGAGATTAAATCTTTGTCCATTGATTCGTTTTCACATATTTTCTCCCATTCTGAGGGTTGCCTTTTTCCATTCGCGTTTTTTAACAAAAAGAAAGAAAGAAAGAAAAAGAAGCAGAACACAAATGTCCGTAAAATATGCCTCTTGAAACTGTCGTTTTGAAACATGGAGGTCTTTTGAATTTTTTGGTCAGTATACGACCCCAGAATTTCTTTTCAGGGCAGGTCTCATTTACAGGCCTGCAATGATTTTGAATATCAACTGACCATTAGCACTGGGATTCAAGCTGCTGTTGTGTGAAACAGCCACAAGGTGGCAGCAGTTCCCCTTTACCAAATCTGGTGACTAGGGCAACAGAGCCTCAATGGAAGTCGTGTTCTAGGTTGTAAGTTAGAATGGAATGTGCCAGGAAAAAGACCCTTAAGTTTGTCTCACTATTTCTTGTTCGTTTTTTTTCATTTAATTTTTATTTTTTATCACAGCAAGTTTGATTACAATGTATGGCTTGTTGTACGTGTGCAAGATGTGGTTCTTTTACACATATACATATGTCTGTTCTTCCTGGGATCCTTTTCCCATGTATGTTAGGACAGAATGTTGAGTAGTCTTCTCTTGGTATTCCGTAGGTGTTTGGTGATTATCTATTTCACCTGTGTTTGTATCTGTCTGTTAACCCCAATATCCTAATGTATCCAATCCTCACACCTTTCCATTGGTGAACCATAAGTTTGTTTAATGAATCTGTGATTGCCCTTCTCTGTGGAAATATCTTCACTAGTATCAATTCTTAGGTAACACCTATAAGTGATATCATACGATATGTGTCTTTCTCTTTCTGACTTACTACAAGTCACGTGATTACCGCTAGACTCCTCTACGGTGCTGCAAATGGCATTGTGTCCTTTTTTTCCTTGGCTAATATTCTGTCTGGACATGTACCAGTTCTTCTTTGTCCACTCATCTCTTGATGGACTTTTTGGTTGCTCCCATGTCATGGCTATGGTAATGCTGCGGCAATGCACATTTGCTTGCCTGTGTCTTTCCAATTCTGGCTTCTTAGGTTATAGGCCCAGGAGTTCGCCTGCTGGATCATATGGTAGCAAAGTGTTTACCTTGTAGAGGCACCGCCATTCTCTTCTCATTAGTGGCTCTTACCAGGTTACGTCCCACTAAAAGTTGAGGTTATGCTCTTCTCCACAACACCTTCAGCGTTTATTCTTTGTAGTAGTTTTTTCTGAAGTTTATTCTGACTAGTGTGAGCTGATACCGCTTTGTGGTTGGATTTGCATGCGTCTCATAATACCTTGAAATTGAGCTTTCTGGCATGTCCTTTGTTCCTTCAAACTGTGAGTACAGCTTACCTCTTCAAATTGTTTTCGGGAAGTATGGGTGACATTTAGAAATATTTTGGCCATTCCCTCCCTCAAGACATTATGAGGGCAGGTTTCACTCACAGCCCTCCAGTACTGGTGCATATGAAGTGACCCTTAGCACAGGTTTTAAAGCTGCTGTTGCAGGTAACGGCCAGAGGGCGGCAGCATTTCTGCTTTTCCCAATCTGTTAACTAGGGAAACAGACCATCCTGGCAGTGGTGTTCCTCGGTTATATATTAGAGTGGAATGTGCCCCAAAAAGCTGATGTCTCCTTACTTCTGTTTGTTGTAGAAATTGAATTTATATATTTTTTTTTTATTGGAGTCATATCCCATTGTGTTCATGGACTACTTCTTCTTTGAGCATTCCTCTGTTGATGGACATTTTCGTAGCTTCCAAGTGTTGGCTTTGGTCAATATTGCTGGAGTGCAGGATTGCCAGCATGTGTCTTTTTTTGTGGTACATGGGCCTCTCACTGCCGTGGGCCCTCCCATTGCAGAGCACAGGCTCCGGACGTGCAGGCCCAGCAGCCATAGCTCACGGGAACAGCCGCTCCGCGGCATGTGGGATCTCCCCAAATCGGGGCATGAATCCATGACCCCTGCACTGGCAGGCGGACTCTCATCCACAGCGCCACCAGTGAATCCCAGCCTGTCTTTTTGAGTCTCATCCCCTCAGGTGATAGGCCCAGCAGTGCGTATGCTTGATTGAATGGTAGCTCAGTATTTATCTTTACAAGGCACGTCATTTTTGTTTTCATGACTGGCTCTTACCATGTCCCACGTTGAAGCAAGGGTAGGCATTTCTCCAAAACCCCTTCAGCATTTATTGTTTGCAGAATTTTTGCTGATGGCCATTCTGACTGCTGTGAGCTGATAGGTTTTAGTAATTTGGATCTGCATATCTTTAATTATTCCTAATGTTTAGCATTTTTCCATGCCTTTTAAAATTTCTGGCAGAGAAAAACAGAAAAAAACGGAGAGTACAATTAAACTCTTGAAATTGTCTTCTTGGATGGTTGCCCTCTTTTGAATTTTTTGGTCAATTTTCGACCCCATGTTTGTTTTTGAGGGCAGGTGTTATTCACAGGCCTGCAAGGAGTGTGAATATTTAGTGACCATTAGCAGTGGGTTTAAAGCTGCTGTTGTGGGAAATGGCCACAAGGCGGCCGCGTTTCTCCATTCCCAAGTCTGGTTCCTAGGGCAGCAGAGCCTTTCTGGGACCAATGGAATACAGAAGAAGGCATCATTGAAGTCTAACACAGAATACCATGTCCTGGTGGATGGTAGAATGACCAGTAGGGTCTAGGAATTAGGAACTACTGGATGTATATCCTCGGTGGCTTCACTGACTGTCCTAACATCCTTTACCAGGTCCCCAGCAGCCCACGGGGCTCTCGTGGTCAGGCACCTCCCAGGATATGGGGCTCACCTGAGCAGGGCCCCAGCAGCCAACGGGGTTCTCATGTTCAGGCCACTCCCAGGGTATGGAGCTCACCTGTGAAACTACCCAGCAGCCCACGAGGCTCTCGTGCTTAGGCACCTCCCATGATACAGAGCTGCCCTGGGCAGGTACCATGGCAGGGCTGGGCACACAGGAACCGTGCACATAGCCCTCATTGCAGAGCACCCCAGAACGCCTGTCACGCAGAGCTGACACAGAGCACCTCAGAGCAGGACTTGAACTAACAAACAGCAGCTCCGACAGGTCTCTGACCCTGGGCATCACTCTGTGCAGCCTCCCTCTGCCTGGTCTCCCAGAGACTTCCACTGCAGCCGGGGCACCAGGCCTTTGTCTCCAACCATCACCCCTCCTCCCCCTGACTCCTGGGTTCCTCTCATTAGGATTAGGCCTTCTTGAAATTGTCTCCCACTCATGGGCCAGATAAAATGATGAGAAAACAAGCCGGAGATGCAGGCCCTTGTCTATCCTGACTCTCTGGAGCCCACACCTGTTCCTTGGAACTGGCCGTTTCAGCGAGGTCCATTTTCTGCAATGGGAGCCACTGAGGGGTGAGGATTGGCTGACCGGAGCAGCCTGTCCCTGCCGGCCAGCCCTCCCCAGGTGTGCCTGGGTTGAGGTCAATATAAACACCGCTCCAGGGAGCAACAGCCCCTGCAGCTGTGCCTGACGCCATATTCTCTGCCCCGTCAGCAGTCTCGGGGCTGTGCCGGTGGGAGGGAGTGAGGGGGCACGGTTTTGTGGGTGGCCCGGTGTGAGAGGAGCTCTGCTGGACTTTCTGCAGGAGTCTCCAGACTGCCACCTGCTAAAGAAGAGGATGGGTCACCCATACCTTCCGCTGGAATTTCTCCGCGGGCAGAGGTGAGGGAGGAAAAAAGCAGTGGGGGCCAAGACAGGACGGATATCTCAGGCAGGGAAATGGAAAGTTTTCAGAAGAGCGCCTGGGGCCAGGATCATCCTGGCAGGCCTGCAGGCACCAAGTCAGCCTGCGTGCTTTCACTGGTGTGGATCCACGGCCCTTCCTCTATGCTTTCAAGTCCTTGTACATATTCAGGTGTTTTACCTGGGAAGGGTGGGAACAGTTCAGCAGCAGCTGGCTGGGGGCTCAGCTCACGTTTACTCACAGACGCCTATGTACGGTCCCCCAGCTTTGCAATGAGGACGCTCCTTGCGGGGGCGCTGCTGGCTGCATGGGAGATAATTCTGCACCTCCGACCACCTTCAGAATTGTTTACCACTGGAGCAAGTGCCCTGATAGGGTTTTCCTCTGTATAACTAGTGGGTTCTGTTTATTTTTTCTGTTTTTTTCAAGGTAGATTTTAGTCCTCATTTATGTATTTATAG
Source organism: Mesoplodon bidens (assembly GCF_964165515.1). Taxonomy (NCBI): domain Eukaryota; kingdom Metazoa; phylum Chordata; class Mammalia; order Artiodactyla; family Ziphiidae; genus Mesoplodon; species Mesoplodon bidens. Next base: position 151,887 of record NW_027672624.1, on the reverse strand, counting down.
ATATAAGCATGGAAATCATTCATTCATATAAATACATCTGTGTGAAGGGAAGAACATTTTTCTGTTTCATTTTTTAAATTTTATTTGTTTTTTAAAAATTTGAAATTTAAGGTTATTTATTTTTTTATACAGCAGGTTATTGTTAGTTATCTATTTTATACATATACATGTATACAAGTCAGTCCCAATCTCCGAACTCATCCCACCACCACCACCCCATGGATTCCCCCCCTTGGTTTCCATACGTTTGTTCTCTAACCCTGTGTCTCTAATTCTGCCCTGCAAACCGGTTCATCTCTACCATTTTTCTAGCTTCCACATATATGCATTAATACTCAATATTTGTTTATCTCTTTCTGACCTACTTCTCTCTGTATGACAGTCTCTAGATCCATCCACGTCTCTACAAATGACCCAGTTTCATTCCTTTTTATGGCTGTGCAATATTCCATTTTATATATGTACCACATCTTTATCCATTCGTCTGTCTGTGGGCATTTAGCTTGCTTCCATTACCTGGCTATTGTAAATAGTGCTGCAATGAACATTGTGGTGAATGTGTCTTTTGGATTTATGGTTTTCTCTGGGTATATGCCCAGAAGTGGGATTGCTGGATCATATGGTAATTGTATTTTTAGTTTTTTTAATGAACCTCCATACTGTTCTCCATAGTGACTGTATCAATTGACATTCCCACCAATAGTGGAAGAGGGATCCATTTGTCCACACCCTCCGCAGCATTTGTAGTCTGTAGATTTTCTGATGATGCCCATTCTAAGAGGTGTGAGGTGATACCTCATTGAAGTTTTGATTTGCATTTCTCTAATAATTAGTGATGTTGAGCAGCTTTTCATGTGCATCTTGGCCATCTCTGAGTCTCCTTTGAAGAAATGTCTATTTAGATATTCTACCCATTTTTGAAGTGGGTTGTTTTTTTTTAATATTAAGCTGCATGAGCTGTTTACGTATACTGGAGATTAAATCTTTGTCCATTGATTCGTTTTCACATATTTTCTCCCATTCTGAGGGTTGCCTTTTTCCATTCGCGTTTTTTAACAAAAAGAAAGAAAGAAAGAAAAAGAAGCAGAACACAAATGTCCGTAAAATATGCCTCTTGAAACTGTCGTTTTGAAACATGGAGGTCTTTTGAATTTTTTGGTCAGTATACGACCCCAGAATTTCTTTTCAGGGCAGGTCTCATTTACAGGCCTGCAATGATTTTGAATATCAACTGACCATTAGCACTGGGATTCAAGCTGCTGTTGTGTGAAACAGCCACAAGGTGGCAGCAGTTCCCCTTTACCAAATCTGGTGACTAGGGCAACAGAGCCTCAATGGAAGTCGTGTTCTAGGTTGTAAGTTAGAATGGAATGTGCCAGGAAAAAGACCCTTAAGTTTGTCTCACTATTTCTTGTTCGTTTTTTTTCATTTAATTTTTATTTTTTATCACAGCAAGTTTGATTACAATGTATGGCTTGTTGTACGTGTGCAAGATGTGGTTCTTTTACACATATACATATGTCTGTTCTTCCTGGGATCCTTTTCCCATGTATGTTAGGACAGAATGTTGAGTAGTCTTCTCTTGGTATTCCGTAGGTGTTTGGTGATTATCTATTTCACCTGTGTCTGTATCTGTCTGTTAACCTCAATATCCTAATGTATCCAATCCTCACACCTTTCCATTGGTGAACCATAAGTTTGTTTAATGAATCTGTGATTGCCCTTCTCTGTGGAAATATCTTCACTAGTATCAATTCTTAGGTAACACCTATAAGTGATATCATACGATATGTGTCTTTCTCTTTCTGACTTACTACAAGTCACGTGATTACCTCTAGACTCCTCTACGGTGCTGCAAATGGCATTGTGTCCTTTTTTTCCTTGGCTAATATTCTGTCTGGACATGTACCAGTTCTTCTTTGTCCACTCATCTGTTGATGGACTTTTTGGTTGCTCCCATGTCATGGCTATGGTAATGCTGCGGCAATGCACATTTGCCTGCCTGTGTCTTTCCAATTCTGGCTTCTTAGGTTATAGGCCCAGGAGTTCGCCTGCTGGATCATATGGTAGCAAAGTGTTTACCTTGTAGAGGCACCGCCATTCTCTTCTCATTAGTGGCTCTTACCAGGTTACGTCCCACTAAAAGTTGAGGTTATGCTCTTCTCCACAACACCTTCAGCGTTTATTCTTTGTAGTAGTTTTTTCTGAAGTTTATTCTGACTAGTGTGAGCTGATACCGCTTTGTGGTTGGATTGGCATGCGTCTCATAATACCTTGAAATTGAGCTTTCTGGCATGTCCTTTGTTCCTTCAAACTGTGAGTACAGCTTACCTCTTCAAATTGTTTTCGGGAAGTATGTGTGACATTTAGAAATATTTTGGCCATTCCCTCCCTCAAGACATTATGAGGGCAGGTTTCACTCACAGCCCTCCAGTACTGGTGCATATGAAGTGACCCTTAGCACAGGTTTTAAAGCTGCTGTTGCAGGTAACGGCCAGAGGGCGGCAGCATTTCTGCTTTTCCCAATCTGTTAACTAGGGAAACAGACCATCCTGGCAGTGGTGTTCCTCGGTTATATATTAGAGTGGAATGTGCCCCAAAAAGCTGATGTCTCCTTACTTCTGTTTGTTGTAGAAATTGAATTTATATATTTTTTTTTTATTGGAGTCATATCCCATTGTGTTCATGGACCACTTCTTCTTTGAGCATTCCTCTGTTGATGGACATTTTCGTAGCTTCCAAGTGTTGGCTTTGGTCAATATTGCTGGAGTGCAGGATTGCCAGCATGTGTCTTTTTTTGTGGTACATGGGCCTCTCACTGCCGTGGGCCCTCCCATTGCAGAGCACAGGCTCCGGACGTGCAGGCCCAGCAGCCATAGCTCACGGGAACAGCCGCTCCGCGGCATGTGGGATCTCCCCAAATCGGGGCATGAATCCATGACCCCTGCACTGGCAGGCGGACTCTCATCCACTGCGCCACCAGTGAATCCCAGCCTGTCTTTTTGAGTCTCATCCCCTCAGGTGATAGGCCCAGCAGTGCGTATGCTTGATTGAATGGTAGCTCAGTATTTATCTTTACAAGGCACGTCATTTTTGTTTTCATGACTGGCTCTTACCATGTCCCACGTTGAAGCAAGGGTAGGCATTTCTCCAAAACCCCTTCAGCATTTATTGTTTGCAGAATTTTTGCTGATGGCCATTCTGACTGCTGTGAGCTGATAGGTTTTAGTAATTTGGATCTGCATATCTTTAATTATTCCTAATGTTTAGCATTTTTCCATGCCTTTTAAAATTTCTGGCAGAGAAAAACAGAAAAAAACGGAGAGTACAATTAAACTCTTGAAATTGTCTTCTTGGATGGTTGCCCTCTTTTGAATTTTTTGGTCAATTTTCGACCCCATGTTTGTTTTTGAGGGCAGGTGTTATTCACAGGCCTGCAAGGAGTGTGAATATTTAGTGACCATTAGCAGTGGGTTTAAAGCTGCTGTTGTGGGAAATGGCCACAAGGCGGCCGCGTTTCTCCATTCCCAAGTCTGGTTCCTAGGGCAGCAGAGCCTTTCTGGGACCAATGGAATACAGAAGAAGGCATCATTGAAGTCTAACACAGAATACCATGTCCTGGTGGATGGTAGAATGACCAGTAGGGTCTAGGAATTAGGAACTACTGGATGTATATCCTCGGTGGCTTCACTGACTGTCCTAACATCCTTTACCAGGTCCCCAGCAGCCCACGGGGCTCTCGTGGTCAGGCACCTCCCAGGATATGGGGCTCACCTGAGCAGGGCCCCAGCAGCCAACGGGGTTCTCATGTTCAGGCCACTCCCAGGGTATGGAGCTCACCTGTGAAACTACCCAGCAGCCCACGAGGCTCTCGTGCTTAGGCACCTCCCATGATACAGAGCTGCCCTGGGCAGGTACCATGGCAGGGCTGGGCACACAGGAACCGTGCACATAGCCCTCATTGCAGAGCACCCCAGAACGCCTGTCACGCAGAGCTGACACAGAGCACCTCAGAGCAGGACTTGAACTAACAAACAGCAGCTCCGACAGGTCTCTGACCCTGGGCATCACTCTGTGCAGCCTCCCTCTGCCTGGTCTCCCAGAGACTTCCACTGCAGCCGGGGCACCAGGCCTTTGTCTCCAACCATCACCCCTCCTCCCCCTGACTCCTGGGTTCCTCTCATTAGGATTAGGCCTTCTTGAAATTGTCTCCCACTCATGGGCCAGATAAAATGATGAGAAAACAAGCCGGAGATGCAGCCCCTTGTCTATCCTGACTCTCTGGAGCCCACACCTGTTCCTTGGAACTGGCCGTTTCAGCGAGGTCCATTTTCTGCAATGGGAGCCACTGAGGGGTGAGGATTGGCTGACCGGAGCAGCCTGTCCCTGCCGGCCAGCCCTCCCCAGGTGTGCCTGGGTTGAGGTCAATATAAACACCGCTCCAGGGAGCAACAGCCCCTGCAGCTGTGCCTGACGCCATATTCTCTGCCCCGTCAGCAGTCTCGGGGCTGTGCCGGTGGGAGGGAGTGAGGGGGCACGGTTTTGTGGGTGGCCCGGTGTGAGAGGAGCTCTGCTGGACTTTCTGCAGGAGTCTCCAGACTGCCACCTGCTAAAGAAGAGGATGGGTCACCCATACCTTCCGCTGGAATTTCTCCGCGGGCAGAGGTGAGGGAGGAAAAAAGCAGTGGGGGCCAAGACAGGACGGATATCTCAGGCAGGGAAATGGAAAGTTTTCAGAAGAGCGCCTGGGGCCAGGATCATCCTGGCAGGCCTGCAGGCACCAAGTCAGCCTGCGTGCTTTCACTGGTGTGGATCCACGGCCCTTCCTCTATGCTTTCAAGTCCTTGTACATATTCAGGTGTTTTACCTGGGAAGGGTGGGAACAGTTCAGCAGCAGCTGGCTGGGGGCTCAGCTCACGTTTACTCACAGACGCCTATGTACGGTCCCCCAGCTTTGCAATGAGGACGCTCCTTGCGGGGGCGCTGCTGGCTGCATGGGAGATAATTCTGCACCTCCGACCACCTTCAGAATTGTTTACCACTGGAGCAAGTGCCCTGATAGGGTTTTCCTCTGTATAACTAGTGGGTTCTGTTTATTTTTTCTGTTTTTTTCAAGGTAGATTTTAGTCCTCATTTATGTATTTATAGATATAAGCATGGAAATCATTCATTCATATAAATACATCTGTGTGAAGGGAAGAACATTTTTCTGTTTTATTTTTAAATTTTATTTGTTTTTTAAAAATTTGAAATTTAAGGTTATTTATTTTTTTATACAGCAGGTTATTGTTAGTTATCTATTTTATACATATACATGTATACAAGTCAGTCCCAATCTCCCAACTCATCCCACCACCACCACCCCATGGCTTCCCCCCCTTGGTTTCCATACGTTTGTTCTCTAACCCTGTGTCTCTAATTCTGCCCTGCAAACCGGTTCATCTCTACCATTTTTCTAGCTTCCACATATATGCATTAATACTCAATATTTGTTTATCTCTTTCTGACCTACTTCTCTCTGTATGACAGTCTCTAGATCCATCCACGTCTCTACAAATGACCCAGTTTCATTCCTTTTTATGGCTGAGCAATATTCCATTTTATATATGTACCACATCTTTATCCATTCGTCTGTCTGTGGGCATTTAGCTTGCTTCCATTACCTGGCTATTGTAAATAGTGCTGCAATGAACATTGTGGTGAATGTGTCTTTTGGATTTATGGTTTTCTCTGGGTATATGCCAAGAAGTGGGATTGCTGGATCATATGGTAATTGTATTTTTAGTTTTTTTAATGAACCTCCATACTGTTCTCCATAGTGACTGTATCAATTGACATTCCCACCAATAGTGGAAGAGGGATCCATTTGTCCACACCCTCCGCAGCATTTGTAGTCTGTAGATTTTCTGATGATGCCCATTCTAAGAGGTGTGAGGTGATACCTCATTGAAGTTTTGATTTGCATTTCTCTAATAATTAGTGATGTTGAGCAGCTTTTCATGTGCATCTTGGCCATCTCTGAGTCTCCTTTGAAGAAATGTCTATTTAGATATTCTACCCATTTTTGAAGTGGGTTGTTTTTTTTTTTAATATTAAGCTGCATGAGCTGTTTACGTATACTGGAGATTAAATCTTTGTCCATTGATTCGTTTTCACATATTTTCTCCCATTCTGAGGGTTGCCTTTTTCCATTCGCGTTTTTTAACAAAAGGAAAGAAAGAAAGAAAAAGAAGCAGAACACAAATGTCCGTAAAATATGCCTCTTGAAACTGTCGTTTTGAAACATGGAGGTCTTTTGAATTTTTTGGTCAGTATACGACCCCAGAATTTCTTTTCAGGGCAGGTCTCATTTACAGGCCTGCAATGATTTTGAATATCAACTGACCATTAGCACTGGGATTCAAGCTGCTGTTGTGTGAAACAGCCACAAGGTGGCAGCAGTTCCCTTTACCAAATCTGGTGACTAGGGCAACAGAGCCTCAATGGAAGTCGTGTTCTAGGTTGTAAGTTAGAATGGAATGTGCCAGGAAAAAGACCCTTAAGTTTGTCTCACTATTTCTTGTTCTTTTTTTTCATTTAATTTTTATTTTTTATCACAGCAAGTTTGATTACAATGTTTGGCTTGTTGTAGGTGTGCAAGATGTGGTTCTTTTACACATATACATATGTCTGTTCTTCCTGGGATCCTTTTCCCATGTATGTTAGGACAGAATGTTGAGTAGTCTTCTCTTGGTATTCCGTAGGTGTTTGGTGATTATCTATTTCACCTGTGTTTGTATCTGTCTGTTAACCCCAATATCCTAATGTATCCAATCCTCACACCTTTCCATTGGTGAACCATAAGTTTGTTTAATGAATCTGTGATTGCCCTTCTCTGTGGAAATATCTTCACTAGTATCAATTCTTAGGTAACACCTATAAGTGATATCATACGATATGTGTCTTTCTCTTTCTGACTTACTACAAGTCACGTGATTACCTCTAGACTCCTCTACGGTGCTGCAAATGGCATTGTGTCCTTTTTTTCCTTGGCTAATATTCTGTCTGGACATGTACCAGTTCTTCTTTGTCCACTCATCTGTTGATGGACTTTTTGGTTGCTCCCATGTCATGGCTATGGTAATGCTGCGGCAATGCACATTTGCCTGCCTGTGTCTTTCCAATTCTGGCTTCTTAGGTTATAGGCCCAGGAGTTCGCCTGCTGGATCATATGGTAGCAAAGTGTTTACCTTGTAGAGGCACCGCCATTCTCTTCTCATTAGTGGCTCTTACCAGGTTACGTCCCACTAAAAGTTGAGGTTATGCTCTTCTCCACAACACCTTCAGCGTTTATTCTTTGTAGTAGTTTTTTCTGAAGTTTATTCTGACTAGTGTGAGCTGATACCGCTTTGTGGTTGGATTTGCATGCGTCTCATAATACCTTGAAATTGAGCTTTCTGGCATGTCCTTTGTTCCTTCAAACTGTGAGTACAGCTTACCTCTTCAAATTGTTTTCGGGAAGTATGGGTGACATTTAGAAATATTTTGGCCATTCCCTCCCTCAAGACATTATGAGGGCAGGTTTCACTCACAGCCCTCCAGTACTGGTGCATATGAAGTGACCCTTAGCACAGGTTTTAAAGCTGCTGTTGCAGGTAACGGCCAGAGGGCGGCAGCATTTCTGCTTTTCCCAATCTGTTAACTAGGGAAACAGACCATCCTGGCAGTGGTGTTCCTCGGTTATATATTAGAGTGGAATGTGCCCCAAAAAGCTGATGTCTCCTTACTTCTGTTTGTTGTAGAAATTGAATTTATATATTTTTTTATTGGAGTCATATCCCATTGTGTTCATGGACCACTTCTTCTTTGAGCATTCCTCTGTTGATGGACATTTTCGTAGCTTCCAAGTGTTGGCTTTGGTCAATATTGCTGGAGTGCAGGATTGCCAGCATGTGTCTTTTTTTGTGGTACATGGGCCTCTCACTGCCGTGGGCCCTCCCATTGCAGAGCACAGGCTCCGGACGTGCAGGCCCAGCAGCCATAGCTCACGGGAACAGCCGCTCCGCGGCATGTGGGATCTCCCCAAATCGGGGCATGAATCCATGACCCCTGCACTGGCAGGCGGACTCTCATCCACTGCGCCACCAGTGAATCCCAGCCTGTCTTTTTGAGTCTCATCCCCTCAGGTGATAGGCCCAGCAGTGCGTATGCTTGATTGAATGGTAGCTCAGTATTTATCTTTACAAGGCACGTCATTTTTGTTTTCATGACTGGCTCTTACCATGTCCCACGTTGAAGCAAGGGTAGGCATTTCTCCAAAACCCCTTCAGCATTTATTGTTTGCAGAATTTTTGCTGATGGCCATTCTGACTGCTGTGAGCTGATAGGTTTTAGTAATTTGGATCTGCATATCTTTAATTATTCCTAATGTTTAGCATTTTTCCATGCCTTTTAAAATTTCTGGCAGAGAAAAACAGAAAAAAACGGAGAGTACAATTAAACTCTTGAAATTGTCTTCTTGGATGGTTGCCCTCTTTTGAATTTTTTGGTCAATTTTCGACCCCATGTTTGTTTTTGAGGGCAGGTGTTATTCACAGGCCTGCAAGGAGTGTGAATATTTAGTGACCATTAGCAGTGGGTTTAAAGCTGCTGTTGTGGGAAATGGCCACAAGGCGGCCGCGTTTCTCCATTCCCAAGTCTGGTTCCTAGGGCAGCAGAGCCTTTCTGGGACCAATGGAATACAGAAGAAGGCATCATTGAAGTCTAACACAGAATACCATGTCCTGGTGGATGGTAGAATGACCAGTAGGGTCTAGGAATTAGGAACTACTGGATGTATATCCTCGGTGGCTTCACTGACTGTCCTAACATCCTTTACCAGGTCCCCAGCAGCCCACGGGGCTCTCGTGGTCAGGCACCTCCCAGGATATGGGGCTCACCTGAGCAGGGCCCCAGCAGCCAACGGGGTTCTCATGTTCAGGCCACTCCCAGGGTATGGAGCTCACCTGTGAAACTACCCAGCAGCCCACGAGGCTCTCGTGCTTAGGCACCTCCCATGATACAGAGCTGCCCTGGGCAGGTACCATGGCAGGGCTGGGCACACAGGAACCGTGCACATAGCCCTCATTGCAGAGCACCCCAGAACGCCTGTCACGCAGAGCTGACACAGAGCACCTCAGAGCAGGACTTGAACTAACAAACAGCAGCTCCGACAGGTCTCTGACCCTGGGCATCACTCTGTGCAGCCTCCCTCTGCCTGGTCTCCCAGAGACTTCCACTGCAGCCGGGGCACCAGGCCTTTGTCTCCAACCATCACCCCTCCTCCCCCTGACTCCTGGGTTCCTCTCATTAGGATTAGGCCTTCTTGAAATTGTCTCCCACTCATGGGCCAGATAAAATGATGAGAAAACAAGCCGGAGATGCAGGCCCTTGTCTATCCTGACTCTCTGGAGCCCACACCTGTTCCTTGGAACTGGCCGTTTCAGCGAGGTCCATTTTCTGCAATGGGAGCCACTGAGGGGTGAGGATTGGCTGACCGGAGCAGCCTGTCCCTGCCGGCCAGCCCTCCCCAGGTGTGCCTGGGTTGAGGTCAATATAAACACCGCTCCAGGGAGCAACAGCCCCTGCAGCTGTGCCTGACGCCATATTCTCTGCCCCGTCAGCAGTCTCGGGGCTGTGCCGGTGGGAGGGAGTGAGGGGGCACGGTTTTGTGGGTGGCCCGGTGTGAGAGGAGCTCTGCTGGACTTTCTGCAGGAGTCTCCAGACTGCCACCTGCTAAAGAAGAGGATGGGTCACCCATACCTTCCGCTGGAATTTCTCCGCGGGCAGAGGTGAGGGAGGAAAAAAGCAGTGGGGGCCAAGACAGGACGGATATCTCAGGCAGGGAAATGGAAAGTTTTCAGAAGAGCGCCTGGGGCCAGGATCATCCTGGCAGGCCTGCAGGCACCAAGTCAGCCTGCGTGCTTTCACTGGTGTGGATCCACGGCCCTTCCTCTATGCTTTCAAGTCCTTGTACATATTCAGGTGTTTTACCTAGGAAGGGTGGGAACAGTTCAGCAGCAGCTGGCTGGGGGCTCAGCTCACGTTTACTCACAGACGCCTATGTACGGTCCCCCAGCTTGCAATGAGGACGCTCCTTGCGGGGGCGCTGCTGGCTGCATGGGAGATAATTCTGCACCTCCGACCACCTTCAGAATTGTTTACCACTGGAGCAAGTGCCCTGATAGGGTTTTCCTCTGTATAACTAGTGGGTTCTGTTTATTTTTTCTGTTTTTTCCAAGGTAGATTTTAGTCCTCATTTATGTATTTATAGATATAAGCATGGAAATCATTCATTCATATAAATACATCTGTGTGAAGGGAAGAACATTTTTCTGTTTTATTTTTAAATTTTATTTGTTTTTTAAAAATTTGAAATTTAAGGTTATTTATTTTTTTATACAGCAGGTTATTGTTAGTTATCTATTTTATACATATACATGTATACAAGTCAGTCCCAATCTCCCAACTCATCCCACCACCACCACCCCATGGCTTCCCCCCCTTGGTTTCCATACGTTTGTTCTCTAACCCTGTGTCTCTAATTCTGCCCTGCAAACCGGTTCATCTCTACCATTTTTCTAGCTTCCACATATATGCATTAATACTCAATATTTGTTTATCTCTTTCTGATCTACTTCTCTCTGTATGACAGTCTCTAGATACATCCACGTCTCTACAAATGACCCAGTTCCATTCCTTTTTATGGCTGAGCAATATTCCATTTTATATATGTACCACATCTTTATCCATTCGTCTCTCTGTGGGCATTTAGCTTGCTTCCATTACCTGGCTATTGTAAATAGTGCTGCAATGAACATTGTGGTGAATGTGTCTTTTGGATTTATGGTTTTCTCTGGGTATATGCCAAGAAGTGGGATTGCTGGATCATATGGTAATTGTATTTTTAGTTTTTTTAATGAACCTCCATACTGTTCTCCATAGTGACTGTATCAATTGACATTCCCACCAATAGTGGAAGAGGGATCCATTTGTCCACACCCTCCGCAGCATTTGTAGTCTGTAGATTTTCTGATGATGCCCATTCTAAGAGGTGTGAGGTGATACCTCATTGAAGTTTTGATTTGCATTTCTCTAATAATTAGTGATGTTGAGCAGCTTTTCATGTGCATCTTGGCCATCTCTGAGTCTCCTTTGAAGAAATGTCTATTTAGATATTCTACCCATTTTTGAAGTGGGTTGTTTTTTTGTTAATATTAAGCTGCATGAGCTGTTTACGTATACTGGAGATTAAATCTTTGTCCATTGATTCGTTTTCACATATTTTCTCCCATTCTGAGGGTTGCCTTTTTCCATTCGCGTTTTTTAACAAAAAGAAAGAAAGAAAGAAAAAGAAGCAGAACACAAATGTCCGTAAAATATGCCTCTTGAAACTGTCGTTTTGAAACATGGAGGTCTTTTGAATTTTTTGGTCAGTATACGACCCCAGAATTTCTTTTCAGGGCAGGTCTCATTTACAGGCCTGCAATGATTTTGAATATCAACTGACCATTAGCACTGGGATTCAAGCTGCTGTTGTGTGAAACAGCCACAAGGTGGCAGCAGTTCCCCTTTACCAAATCTGGTGACTAGGGCAACAGAGCCTCAATGGAAGTCGTGTTCTAGGTTGTAAGTTAGAATGGAATGTGCCAGGAAAAAGACCCTTAAGTTTGTCTCACTATTTCTTGTTCGTTTCTTTTCATTTAATTTTTATTTTTTATCACAGCAAGTTTGATTACAATGTATGGCTTGTTGTACGTGTGCAAGATGTGGTTCTTTTACACATATACATATGTCTGTTCTTCCTGGGATCCTTTTCCCATGTATGTTAGGACAGAATGTTGAGTAGTCTTCTCTTGGTATTCCGTAGGTGTTTGGTGATAATCTATTTCACCTGTGTTTGTATCTGTCTGTTAACCCCAATATCCTAATGTATCCAATCCTCACACCTTTCCATTGGTGAACCATAAGTTTGTTTAATGAATCTGTGATTGCCCTTCTCTGTGGAAATATCTTCACTAGTATCAATTCTTAGGTAACACCTATAAGTGATATCATACGATATGTGTCTTTCTCTTTCTGACTTACTACAAGTCACGTGATTACCTCTAGACTCCTCTACGGTGCTGCAAATGGCATTGTGTCCTTTTTTTCCTTGGCTAATATTCTGTCTGGACATGTACCAGTTCTTCTTTGTCCACTCATCTGTTGATGGACTTTTTGGTTGCTCCCATGTCATGGCTATGGTAATGCTGCAGCAATGCACATTTGCCTGCCTGTGTCTTTCCAATTCTGGCTTCTTAGGTTATAGGCCCAGGAGTTCGCCTGCTGGATCATATGGTAGCAAAGTGTTTACCTTGTAGAGGCACCGCCATTCTCTTCTCATTAGTGGCTCTTACCAGGTTACGTCCCACTAAAAGTTGAGGTTATGCTCTTCTCCACAACACCTTCAGCGTTTATTCTTTGTAGTAGTTTTTTCTGAAGTTTATTCTGACTAGTGTGAGCTGATACCGCTTTGTGGTTGGATTTGCATGCGTCTCATAATACCTTGAAATTGAGCTTTCTGGCATGTCCTTTGTTCCTTCAAACTGTGAGTACAGCTTACCTCTTCAAATTGTTTGCGGGAAGTATGTGTGACATTTAGAAATATTTTGGCCATTCCCTCCCTCAAGACATTATGAGGGCAGGTTTCACTCACAGCCCTCCAGTACTGGTGCATATGAAGTGACCCTTAGCACAGGTTTTAAAGCTGCTGTTGCAGGTAACGGCCAGAGGGCGGCAGCATTTCTGCTTTTCCCAATCTGTTAACTAGGGAAACAGACCATCCTGGCAGTGGTGTTCCTCGGTTATATATTAGAGTGGAATGTGCCCCAAAAAGCTGATGTCTCCTTACTTCTGTTTGTTGTAGAAATTGAATTTATATATTTTTTTTATTGGAGTCATATCCCATTGTGTTCATGGACCACTTCTTCTTTGAGCATTCCTCTGTTGATGGACATTTTCGTAGCTTCCAAGTGATGGCTGTGGTCAATATTGCTGGAGTGCAGGATTGCCAGCATGTGTCTTTTTTTGTGGTACATGGGCCTCTCACTGCCGTGGGCCCTCCCATTGCAGAGCACAGGCTCCGGACGTGCAGGCCCAGCAGCCATAGCTCACGGGAACAGCCGCTCCGCGGCATGTGGGATCTCCCCAAATCGGGGCATGAATCCATGTCCCCTGCACTGGCAGGCGGACTCTCATCCACTGCGCCACCAGTGAATCCCAGCCTGTCTTTTTGAGTCTCATCCCCTCAGGTGATAGGCCCAGCAGTGGGTATGCTTGATTGAATGGTAGCTCAGTATTTATCTTTACAAGGCACGTCATTTTTGTTTTCATGACTGGCTCTTACCATGTCCCACGTTGAAGCAAGGGTAGGCATTTCTCCAAAACCCCTTCAGCATTTATTGTTTGCAGAATTTTTGCTGATGGCCATTCTGACTGCTGTGAGCTGATAGGTTTTTGTACTTTGGATCTGCATATCTTTAATTATTCCTAATGTTTAGCATTTTTCCATGCCTTTTAAAATTTCTGGCAGAGAAAAACAGAAAAAAACGGAGAGTACAATTAAACTCTTGAAATTGTCTTCTTGTATGGTTGCCCTCTTTTGAATTTTTTGGTCAATTTTCGACCCCATGTTTGTTTTTGAGGGCAGGTGTTATTCACAGGCCTGCAAGGAGTGTGAATATTTAGTGACCATTAGCAGTGGGTTTAAAGCTGCTGTTGTGGGAAATGGCCACAAGGCGGCCGCGTTTCTCCATTCCCAAGTCTGGTTCCTAGGGCAGCAGAGCCTTTCTGGGACCAATGGAATACAGAAGAAGGCATCATTGAAGTCTAACACAGAATACCATGTCCTGGTGGATGGTAGAATGACCAGTAGGGTCTAGGAATTAGGAACTACTGGATGTATATCCTCGGTGGCTTCACTGACTGTCCTAACATCCTTTACCAGGTCCCCAGCAGCCCACGGGGCTCTCGTGGTCAGGCACCTCCCAGGATATGGGGCTCACCTGAGCAGGGCCCCAGCAGCCAACGGGGTTCTCATGTTCAGGCCACTCCCAGGGTATGGAGCTCACCTGTGAAACTACCCAGCAGCCCACGAGGCTCTCGTGCTTAGGCACCTCCCATGATACAGAGCTGCCCTGGGCAGGTACCATGGCAGGGCTGGGCACACAGGAACCGTGCACATAGCCCTCATTGCAGAGCACCCCAGAACGCCTGTCACGCAGAGCTGACACAGAGCACCTCAGAGCAGGACTTGAACTAACAAACAGCAGCTCCGACAGGTCTCTGACCCTGGGCATCACTCTGTGCAGCCTCCCTCTGCCTGGTCTCCCAGAGACTTCCACTGCAGCCGGGGCACCAGGCCTTTGTCTCCAACCATCACCCCTCCTCCCCCTGACTCCTGGGTTCCTCTCATTAGGATTAGGCCTTCTTGAAATTGTCTCCCACTCATGGGCCAGATAAAATGATGAGAAAACAAGCCGGAGATGCAGGCCCTTGTCTATCCTGACTCTCTGGAGCCCACACCTGTTCCTTGGAACTGGCCGTTTCAGCGAGGTCCATTTTCTGCAATGGGAGCCACTGAGGGGTGAGGATTGGCTGACCGGAGCAGCCTGTCCCTGCCGGCCAGCCCTCCCCAGGTGTGCCTGGGTTGAGGTCAATATAAACACCGCTCCAGGGAGCAAGAGCCCCTGCAGCTGTGCCTGACGCCATATTCTCTGCCCCGTCAGCAGTCTCGGGGCTGTGCCGGTGGGAGGGAGTGAGGGGGCACGGTTTTGTGGGTGGCCCGGTGTGAGAGGAGCTCTGCTGGACTTTCTGCAGGAGTCTCCAGACTGCCACCTGCTAAAGAAGAGGATGGGTCACCCATACCTTCCGCTGGAATTTCTCCGCGGGCAGAGGTGAGGGAGGAAAAAAGCAGTGGGGGCCAAGACAGGACGGATATCTCAGGCAGGGAAATGGAAAGTTTTCAGAAGAGCGCCTGGGGCCAGGATCATCCTGGCAGGCCTGCAGGCACCAAGTCAGCCTGCGTGCTTTCACTGGTGTGGATCCACGGCCCTTCCTCTATGCTTTCAAGTCCTTGTACATATTCAGGTGTTTTACCTAGGAAGGTTGGGAACAGTTCAGCAGCAGCTGGCTGGGGGCTCAGCTCACGTTTACTCACAGACGCCTATGTACGGTCCCCCAGCTTTGCAATGAGGACGCTCCTTGCGGGGGCGCTGCTGGCTGCATGGGAGATAATTCTGCACCTCCGACCACCTTCAGAATTGTTTACCACTGGAGCAAGTGCCCTGATAGGGTTTTCCTCTGTATAACTAGTGGGTTCTGTTTATTTTTTCTGTTTTTTCCAAGGTAGATTTTAGTCCTCATTTATGTATTTATAGATATAAGCATGGAAATCATTCATTCATATAAATACATCTGTGTGAAGGGAAGAACATTTTTCTGTTTTATTTTTAAATTTTATTTGTTTTTTAAAAATTTGAAATTTAAGGTTATTTATTTTTTTATACAGCAGGTTATTGTTAGTTATCTATTTTATACATATACATGTATACAAGTCAGTCCCAATCTCCCAACTCATCCCACCACCACCACCCCATGGCTTCCCCCCCTTGGTTTCCATACGTTTGTTCTCTAACCCTGTGTCTCTAATTCTGCCCTGCAAACCGGTTCATCTCTACCATTTTTCTAGCTTCCACATATATGCATTAATACGCAATATTTGTTTTTCTCTTTCTGACCTACGTCTCTCTGTATGACAGTCTCTAGATCCATCCACGTCTCTACAAATGACCCAGTTTCATTCCTTTTTATGGCTGAGCAATATTCCATTTTATATATGTACCACATCTTTATCCATTCGTCTGTCTGTGGGCATTTAGCTTGCTTCCATTACCTGGCTATTGTAAATAGTGCTGCAATGAACATTGTGGTGCATGTGTCTTTTAGATTTATGGTTTTCTCTGGGTATATGCCCAGAAGTGGGATTGCTGGATCATATGGTAATTGTATTTTTAGTTTTTTTAATGAACCTCCATACTGTTCTCCATAGTGACTGTATCAATTGACATTCCCACCAATAGTGGAAGAGGGATCCATTTGTCCACACCCTCCGCAGCATTTGTAGTTTGTAGATTTTCTGATGATGCCCATTCTAACAGGTGTGAGGTGATACCTCATTGAAGTTTTGATTTGCATTTCTCTAATGATTAGTGATGTTGAGCAGCTTTTCATGTGCATCTTGGCCATCTCTGAGTCTCCTTTGAAGAAATGTCTATTTAGATATTCTACCCATTTTTGAAGTGGGTTGTTTTTTTTTTTTTAATATTAAGCTGCATGAGCTGTTTATGTATACTGGAGATTAAACCTTTGTCCATTGATTCGTTTTCACATATTTTCTCCCATTCTGAGGGTTGCCTTTTTCCATTCCCATTTTTTAACAAACAGAAAGAAAGAAAGAAAAAGAAGCAGAACACAAATGTCCGTAAAATATGCCTCTTGAAACTGTCGTTTTGAAACATGGAGGTCTTTTGAATTTTTTGGTCCGTATACGACCCCAGGATTTCTTTTCAGGGCAGGTCTCATTTACAGGCCTGCAATGATTTTGAATATCAACTGTCCATTAGCGCTGGGATTCAAGCTGCTGTTGTGTGAAACGGCCACAAGGTGGCAGCAGTTCCCCTTTACCAAATCTGGTGACTAGGGCAACAGAGCCTCAATGGAAGTCGTGTTCTAGGTTGTAAGTTAGAATGGAATGTGCCAGGAAAAAGACCCTTAAGTTTGTCTCACTATTTCTTGTTCGTTTTTTTTCATTTAATTTTTATTTTTTATCACAGCAAGTTTGATTACAATGTTTGGCTTGTTGTAGGTGTGCAAGATGTGGTTCTTTTACACATATACATATGTCTGTTCTTCCTGGGATCCTTTTCCCATGTATGTTAGGACAGAATGTTGAGTAGTCTTCTCTTGGTATTCCGTAGGTGTTTGGTGATTATCTCTTTCACCTGTGTTTGTATCTGTCTGTTAACCCCAATATCCTAATGTATCCAATCCTCACACCTTTCCATTGGTGAACCATAAGTTTGTTTAATGAATCTGTGATTGCCCTTCTCTGTGGAAATATCTTCACTAGTATCAATTCTTAGGTAACACCTATAAGTGATATCATACGATATGTGTCTTTCTCTTTCTGACTTACTACAAGTCACGTGATTACCTCTAGACTCCTCTACGGTGCTGCAAATGGCATTGTGTCCTTTTTTTCCTTGGCTAATATTCTGTCTGCACATGTACCAGTTCTTCTTTGTCCACTCATCTGTTGATGGACTTTTTGGTTGCTCCCATGTCATGGCTATGGTAATGCTGCGGCAATGCACATTTGCCTGCCTGTGTCTTTCCAATTCTGGCTTCTTAGGTTATAGGCCCAGGAGTTCGCCTGCTGGATCATATGGTAGCAAAGTGTTTACCTTGTAGAGGCACCGCCATTCTGTTCTCATTAGTGGCTCTTACCAGGTTACGTCCCACTAAAAGTTGAGGTTATGCTCTTCTCCACAACACCTTCAGCGTTTATTCTTTGTAGTAGTTTTTTCTGAAGTCTATTCTGACTAGTGTGAGCTGATACCGCTTTGTGGTTGGATTTGCATGCGTCTCATAATACCTTGAAATTGAGCTTTCTGGCATGTCCTTTGTTCCTTCAAACTGTGAGTACAGCTTACCTCTTCAAATTGTTTTCGGGAAGTATGTGTGACATTTAGAAATATTTTGGCCATTCCCTCCCTCAAGACATTATGAGGGCAGGTTTCACTCACAGCCCTCCAGTACTGGTGCATATGAAGTGACCCTTAGCACAGGTTTTAAAGCTGCTGTTGCAGGTAACGGCCAGAGGGCGGCAGCATTTCTGCTTTTCCCAATCTGTTAACTAGGGAAACAGACCATCCTGGCAGTGGTGTTCCTCGGTTATATATTAGAGTGGAATGTGCCCCAAAAAGCTGATGTCTCCTTACTTCTGTTTGTTGTAGAAATTGAATTTATATATTTTTTTTATTGGAGTCATATCCCATTGTGTTCATGGACCACTTCTTCTTTGAGCATTCCTCTGTTGATGGACATTTTCGTAGCTTCCATGTGTTGGCTGTGGTCAATATTGCTGGAGTGCAGGATTGCCAGCATGTGTCTTTTTTTGTGGTACATGGGCCTCTCACTGCCGTGGGCCCTCCCATTGAGGAGCACAGGCTCCGGACGTGCAGGCCCAGCAGCCATAGCTCACGGGAACAGCCGCTCCGCGGCATGTGGGATCTCCCCAAATCGGGGCATGAATCCATGTCCCCTGCACTGGCAGGCGGACTCTCATCCACTGCGCCACCAGTGAATCCCAGCCTGTCTTTTTGAGTCTCATCCCCTCAGGTGATAGGCCCAGCAGTGGGTATGCTTGATTGAATGGTAGCTCAGTATTTATCTTTACAAGGCACGTCATTTTTGTTTCCATGACTGGCTCTTACCATGTCCCACGTTGAAGCAAGTGTAGGCATTTCTCCAAAACCCCTTCAGCATTTATTGTTTGCAGAATTTTTGCTGATGGCCATTCTGACTGCTGTGAGCTGATAGGTTTTTGTAATTTGGATCTGCATATCTTTAATTATTCCTAATGTTTAGCATTTTTCCATGCCTTTTAAAATTTCTGGCAGAGAAAAACAGAAAAAAATGGATAGTACAATTAAACTCTTGAAATTGTCTTCTTGGATGGTTGCTCTCTTTTGAATTTTTTGGTCAATTTTCGACCCCATGTTTGTTTTTGAGGGCAGGTGTTATTCACAGGCCTGCAAGGAGTGTGAATATTTAGTGACCATTAGCAGTGGGTTTAAAGCTGCTGTTGTGGGAAATGGCCACAAGGCGGCCGCGTTTCTCCATTCCCAAGTCTGGTTCCTAGGGCAGCAGAGCCTTTCTGGGACCAATGGAATACAGAAGAAGGCATCATTGAAGTCTAACACAGAATACCATGTCCTGGTGGATGGTAGAATGACCAGTATGGTCTAGGAATTAGGAACTACTGGATGTATATCCTCGGTGGCTTCACTGACTGTCCTAACATCCTTTACCAGGTCCCCAGCAGCCCACGGGGCTCTCGTGGTCAGGCACCTCCCAGGATATGGGGCTCACCTGAGCAGGGCCCCAGCAGCCAACGGGGTTCTCATGTTCAGGCCACTCCCAGGGTATGGAGCTCACCTGTGAAACTACCCAGCAGCCCACGAGGCTCTCGTGCTTAGGCACCTCCCATGATACAGAGCTGCCCTGGGCAGGTACCATGGCAGGGCTGGGCACACAGGAACCGTGCACATAGCCCTCATTGCAGAGCACCCAAGAACACCTGTCACGCAGAGCTGACACAGAGCACCTCAGAGCAGGACTTGAACTAACAAACAGCAGCTCCGACAGGTCTCTGACCCTGGGCATCACTCTGTGCAGCCTCCCTCTGCCTGGTCTTCCAGAGACTTCCACTGCAGCCGGGGAACCAGGCCTTTGTCTCCAACCATCACCCCTCCTCCCCCTGACTCCTGGGTTCCTCTCATTAGGATTAGGCCTTCTTGAAATTGTCTCCCACTCATGGGCCAGATAAAATGATGAGAAAACAAGCCGGAGATGCAGCCCCTTGTCTATCCTGACTCTCTGGAGCCCACACCTGTTCCTTGGAACTGGCCGTTTCAGCGAGGTCCATTTTCTGCAATGTGAGCCACTGAGGGGTGAGGATTGGCTGACCGGAGCAGCCTGTCCCTGCCGGCCAGCCCTCCCCAGGTGTGCCTGGGTTGAGGTCAATATAAACACCGCTCCAGGGAGCAACAGACCCTGCAGCTGTGCCTGACGCCATATTCTCTGCCCCATCAGCAGTCTCGGGGCTGTGCCGGTGGGAGGGAGTGAGGGGGCACGGTTTTGTGGGTGGCCCGGTGTGAGAGGAGCTCTGCTGGACTTTCTGCAGGAGTCTCCAGACTGCCACCTGCTAAAGAAGAGGATGGGTCACCCATACCTTCCGCTGGAATTTCTCCACGGGCAGAGGTGAGGGAGGAAAAAAGCAGTGGGGGCCAAGACAGGACGGATATCTCAGGCAGGGAAATGGAAAGTTTTCAGAAGAGCGCCTGGGGCCAGGATCATCCTGGCAGGCCTGCAGGCACCAAGTCAGCCTGCGTGCTTTCACTGGTGTGGATCCATGGCCCTTCCTCTATGCTTTCAAGTCCTTGTACATATTCAGGTGTTTTACCTGGGAAGGGTGGGAACAGTTCAGCAGCAGCTGGCTGGGGGCTCAGCTCACGTTTACTCACAGACGCCTATGTACGGTCCCCCAGCTTTGCAATGAGGACGCTCCTTGCGGGGGGGCTGCTGGCTGCATGGGAGATAATTCGGCACCTCCGACCACCTTCAGAATTGTTTACCACTGGAGCAAGTGCCCTGATAGGGTTTTCCTCTGTATAACTAGTGGGTTCTGTTTATTTTTTCTGTTTTTTCCAAGGTAGATTTTAGTCCTCATTTATGTATTTATAGATATAAGCATGGAAATCATTCATTCATATAAATACATCTGTGTGAAGGGAAGAACATTTTTCTGTTTTATTTTTAAATTTTATTTGTTTTTTAAAAATTTGAAATTTAAGGTTATTTATTTTTTTATACAGCAGGTTATTGTTAGTTATCTATTTTATACATATACATGTATACAAGTCAGTCCCAATCTCCCAACTCATCCCACCACCACCACCCCATGGCTTCCCCCCCTTGGTTTCCATACGTTTGTTCTCTAATCCTGTGTCTCTAATTCTGCCCTGCAAACCGGTTCATCTCTACCATTTTTCTAGCTTCCACATATATGCATTAATACGCAATAGTTGTTTTTCTCTTTCTGACCTACGTCTGTCTGTATGACAGTCTCTAGATCCATCCACGTCTCTACAAATGACCCAGTTTCATTCCTTTTTATGGCTGAGCAATATTCCATTTTATATATGTACCACATCTTTATCCATTCGTCTGTCTGTGGGCATTTAGCTTGCTTCCATTACCTGGCTATTGTAAATAGTGCTGCAGTGAACATTGTGGTGCATGTGTCTTTTTGATTTATGGTTTTCTCTGGGTATATGCCCAGAAGTGGGATTGCTGGATCATATGGTAATTGTATTTTTAGTTTTTTTAATGAACCTCCATACTGTTCTCCATAGTGACTGTATCAATTGACATTCCCACCAATAGTGGAAGAGGGATCCATTTGTCCACACCCTCCGCAGCATTTGTAGTTTGTAGATTTTCTGATGATGCCCATTCTAACAGGTGTGAGGTGATACCTCATTGAAGTTTTGATTTGCATTTCTCTAATAATTAGTGATGTTGAGCAGCTTTTCATGTGCATCTTGGCCATCTCTGAGTCTCCTTTGAAGAAATGTCTATTTAGATATTCTACCCATTTTTGAAGTGGGTTGTTTTTTTTTTTTTAATATTAAGCTGCATGAGCTGTTTATGTATACTGGAGATTAAACCTTTGTCCATTGATTCGTTTTCACATATTTTCTCCCATTCTGAGGGTTGCCTTTTTCCATTCCCATTTTTTAACAAAAAGAAAGAAAGAAAGAAAAAGAAGCAGAACACAAATGTCCGTAAAATATGCCTCTTGAAACTGTCGTTTTGAAACATGGAGGTCTTTTGAATTTTTTGGTCAGTATACGACCCCAGGATTTCTTTTCAGGGCAGGTCTCATTTACAGGCCTGCAATGATTTTGAATATCAACTGACCATTAGTGCTGGGATTCAAGCTGCTGTTGTGTGAAACGGCCACAAGGTGGCAGCAGTTCCCCTTTACCAAATCTGGTGACTAGGGCAACAGAGCCTCAATGGAAGTCGTGTTCTAGGTTGTAAGTTAGAATGGAATGTGCCAGGAAAAAGACCCTTAAGTTTGTCTCACTATTTCTTGTTCGTTTTTTTTCATTTAATTTTTATTTTTTATCACAGCAAGTTTGATTACAATGTTTGGCTTGTTGTAGGTGTGCAAGATATGGTTCTTTTACACATATACATATGTCTGTTCTTCCTGGGATCCTTTTCCCTTGTATGTTAGGACAGAATGTTGAGTAGTCTTCTCTTGGTATTCCGTAGGTGTTTGGTGATTATCTCTTTCACCTGTGTTTGTATCTGTCTGTTAACCCCAATATCCTAATGTATCCAATCCTCACACCTTTCCATTGGTGAACCATAAGTTTGTTTAATGAATCTGTGATTGCCCTTCTCTGTGGAAATATCTTCACTAGTATCAATTCTTAGGTAACACCTATAAGTGATATCATATGATATGTGTCTTTCTCTTTCTGACTTACTACAAGTCACGTGATTACCTCTAGACTCCTCTACGGTGCTGCAAATGGCATTGTGTCCTTTTTTTCCTTGGCTAATATTCTGTCTGGACATGTACCAGTTCTTCTTTGTCCACTCATCTGTTGATGGACTTTTTGGTTGCTCCCATGTCATGGCTATGGTAATGCTGCGGCAATGCACATTTGCCTGCCTGTGTCTTTCCAATTCTGGCTTCTTAGGTTATAGGCCCAGGAGTTCGCCTGCTGGATCATATGGTAGCAAAGTGTTTACCTTGTAGAGGCACCGCCATTCTGTTCTCATTAGTGGCTCTTACCAGGTTACGTCCCACTAAAAGTTGAGGTTATGCTCTTCTCCACAACACCTTCAGCGTTTATTCTTTGTAGTAGTTTTTTCTGAAGTCTATTCTGACTAGTGTGAGCTGATACCGCTTTGTGGTTGGATTTGCATGCGTCTCATAATACCTTGAAATTGAGCTTTCTGGCATGTCCTTTGTTCCTTCAAACTGTGAGTACAGCTTACCTCTTCAAATTGTTTTCGGGAAGTATGTGTGACATTTAGAAATATTTTGCCCATTCCCTCCCTCAAGACATTATGAGGGCAGGTTTCACTCACAGCCCTCCAGTACTGGTGCATATGAAGTGACCCTTAGCACAGGTTTTAAAGCTGCTGTTGCAGGTAACGGCCAGAGGGCGGCAGCATTTCTGCTTTTCCCAATCTGTTAACTAGGGAAACAGACCATCCTGGCAGTGGTGTTCCTCGGTTATATATTAGAGTGGAATGTGCCCCAAAAAGCTGATGTCTCCTTACTTCTGTTTGTTGTAGAAATTGAATTTATATATTTTTTTTATTGGAGTCATATCCCATTGTGTTCATGGACCACTTCTTCTTTGAGCATTCCTCTGTTGATGGACATTTTCGTAGCTTCCAAGTGTTGGCTGTGGTCAATATTGCTGGAGTGCAGGATTGCCAGCATGTGTCTTTTTTTGTGGTACATGGGCCTCTCACTGCCGTGGGCCCTCCCATTGCAGAGCACAGGCTCCGGACGTGCAGGCCCAGCAGCCATAGCTCACGGGAACAGCCGCTCCGCGGCATGTGGGATCTCCCCAAATCGGGGCATGAATCCATTTCCCCTGCACTGGCAGGCGGACTCTCATCCACTGCGCCACCAGTGAATCCCAGCCTGTCTTTTTGAGTCTCATCCCCTCAGGTGATAGGCCCAGCAGTGGGTATGCTTGATTGAATGGTAGCTCAGTATTTATCTTTACAAGGCACGTCATTTTTGTTTTCATGACTGGCTCTTACCATGTCCCACGTTGAAGCAAGGGTAGGCATTTCTCCAAAACCCCTTCAGCATTTATTGTTTGCAGAATTTTTGCTGATGGCCATTCTGACTGCTGTGAGCTGATAGGTTTTTGTAATTTGGATCTGCATATCTTTAATTATTCCTAATGTTTAGCATTTTTCCATGCCTTTTAAAATTTCTGGCAGAGAAAAACAGAAAAAAACGGAGAGTACAATTAAACTCTTGAAATTGTCTTCTTGGATGGTTGCCCTCTTTTGAATTTTTTGGTCAATTTTCGACCCCATGTTTGTTTTTGAGGGCAGGTGTTATTCACAGGCCTGCAAGGAGTGTGAATATTTAGTGACCATTAGCAGTGGGTTTAAAGCTGCTGTTGTGGGAAATGGCCACAAGGCGGCCGCGTTTCTCCATTCCCAAGTCTGGTTCCTAGGGCAGCAGAGCCTTTCTGGGACCAATGGAATACAGAAGAAGGCATCATTGAAGTCTAACACAGAATACCATGTCCTGGTGGATGGTAGAATGACCAGTAGGGTCAAGGAATTAGGAACTACTGGATGTATATCCTCGGTGGCTTCACTGACTGTCCTAACATCCTTTACCAGGTCCCCAGCAGCCCACGGGGCTCTCGTGGTCAGGCACCTCCCAGGATATGGGGCTCACCTGAGCAGGGCCCCAGCAGCCAACGGGGTTCTCATGTTCAGGCCACTCCCAGGGTATGGAGCTCACCTGTGAAACTACCCAGCAGCCCACGAGGCTCTCGTGCTTAGGCACCTCCCAAGATACAGAGCTGCCCTGGGCAGGTACCATGGCAGGGCTGGGCACACAGGAACCGTGCACATAGCCCTCATTGCAGAGCACCCAAGAACACCTGTCACGCAGAGCTGACAAAGAGCACCTCAGAGCAGGACTTGAACTAACAAACAGCAGCTCCGACAGGTCTCTGACCCTGGGCATCACTCTGTGCAGCCTCCCTCTGCCTGGTCTTCCAGAGACTTCCACTGCAGCCGGGGCACCAGGCCTTTGTCTCCAACCATCACCCCTCCTCCCCCTGACTCCTGGGTTCCTCTCATTAGGATTAGGCCTTCTTGAAATTGTCTCCCACTCATGGGCCAGATAAAATGATGAGAAAACAAGCCGGAGATGCAGCCCCTTGTCTATCCTGACTCTCTGGAGCCCACACCTGTTCCTTGGAACTGGCCGTTTCAGCGAGGTCCATTTTCTGCAATGGGAGCCACTGAGGGGTGAGGATTGGCTGACCGGAGCAGCCTGTCCCTGCCGGCCAGCCCTCCCCAGGTGTGCCTGGGTTGAGGTCAATATAAACACCTCTCCAGGGAGCAACAGCCCCTGCAGCTGTGCCTGACGCTATATTCTCTGCCCCGTCAGCAGTCTCGGGGCTGTGCCGGTGGGAGGGAGTGAGGGGGCACGGTTTTGTGGGTGGCCCGGTGTGAGAGGAGCTCTGCTGGACTTTCTGCAGGAGTCTCCAGACTGCCACCTGCTAAAGAAGAGGATGGGTCACCCATACCTTCCGCTGGAATTTCTCCGCGGGCAGAGGTGAGGGAGGAAAAAAGCAGTGGGGGCCAAGACAGGACGGATATCTCAGGCAGGGAAATGGAAAGTTTTCAGAAGAGCGCCTGGGGCCAGGATCATCCTGGCAGGCCTGCAGGCACCAAGTCAGCCTGCGTGCTTTCACTGGTGTGGATCCACGGCCCTTCCTCTATGCTTTCAAGTCCTTGTACATATTCAGGTGTTTTACCTGGGAAGGGTGGGAACAGTTCAGCAGCAGCTGGCTGGGGGCTCAGCTCACGTTGACTCACAGACGCCTATGTACGGTCCCCCAGCTTTGCAATGAGGACGCTCCTTGCCGGCGGGCTGCTGGCTGCATGGGAGATAATTCGGCACCTCCGACCACCTTCAGAATTGTTTACCACTGGAGCAAGTGCCCTGATAGGGTTTTCCTCTGTATAACTAGTGGGTTCTGTTTATTTTTTCTGTTTTTTTCAAGGTAGATTTTAGTCCTCATTTATGTATTTATAGATATAAGCATGGAAATCATTCATTCATATAAATACATCTGTGTGAAGGGAAGAACATTTTTCTGTTTTATTTTTAAATTTTATTTGTTTTTTAAATATTTGAAATTTAAGGTTATTTATTTTTTTATACAGCAGGTTATTGTTAGTTATCTATTTTATACATATACATGTATACAAGTCAGTCCCAATCTCCCAACTCATCCCACCACCACCACCCCATGGCTTCCCCCCCTTGGTTTCCATACGTTTGTTCTCTAACCCTGTGTCTCTAATTCTGCCCTGCAAACCGGTTCATCTCTACCATTTTTCTAGCTTCCACATATATGCATTAATACGCAATATTTGTTTTTCTCTTTCTGACCTACGTCTCTCTGTATGACAGTCTCTAGATCCATCCACGTCTCTACAAATGACCCAGTTTCATTCCTTTTTATGGCTGAGCAATATTCCATTTTATATATGTACCACATCTTTATCCATTCGTCTGTCTGTGGGCATTTAGCTTGCTTCCATTACCTGGCTATTGTAAATAGTGCTGCAATGAACATTGTGGTGCATGTGTCTTTTTGATTTATGGTTTTCTCTGGGTATATGCCCAGAAGTGGGATTGCTGGATCATATGGTAATTGTATTTTTAGTTTTTTTAATGAACCTCCATACTGTTCTCCATAGTGACTGTATCAATTGACATTCCCACCAATAGTGGAAGAGGGATCCATTTGTCCACACCCTCCGCAGCATTTGTAGTTTCTAGATTTTCTGATGATGCCCATTCTAACAGGTGTGAGGTGATACCTCATTGAAGTTTTGATTTGCATTTCTCTAATAATTAGTGATGTTGAGCAGCTTTTCATGTGCATCTTGGCCATCTCTGAGTCTCCTTTGAAGAAATGTCTATTTAGATATTCTACCCATTTTTGAAGTGGGTTGTTTTTTTTTTTTTAATATTAAGCTGCATGAGCTGTTTATGTATACTGGAGATTAAACCTTTGTCCATTGATTCGTTTTCACATATTTTCTCCCATTCTGAGGGTTGCCGTTTTCCATTCCCATTTTTTAACAAAAAGAAAGAAAGAAAGAAAAAGAAGCAGAACACAAATGTCCGTAAAATATGCCTCTTGAAACTGTCGTTTTGAAACATGGAGGTCTTTTGAATTTTTTGGTCAGTATACGACCCCAGGATTTCTTTTCAGGGCAGGTCTCATTTACAGGCCTGCAATGATTTTGAATATCAACTGACCATTAGCGCTGGGATTCAAGCTGCTGTTGTGTGAAACGGCCTCAAGGTGGCAGCAGTTCCCCTTTACCAAATCTGGTGACTAGGGCAACAGAGCCTCAATGGAAGTCGTGTTCTAGGTTGTAAGTTAGAATGGAATGTGCCAGGAAAAAGACCCTTAAGTTTGTCTCACTATTTCTTGTTCGTTTTTTTTCATTTAATTTTTATTTTTTATCACAGCAAGTTTGATTACAATGTTTGGCTTGTTGTAGGTGTGCAAGATGTGGTTCTTTTACACATATACATATGTCTGTTCTTCCTGGGATCCTTTTCCCATGTATGTTAGGACAGAATGTTGAGTAGTCTTCTCTTGGTATTCCGTAGGTGTTTGGTGATTATCTCTTTCACCTGTGTTTGTATCTGTCTGTTAACCCCAATATCCTAATGTATCCAATCCTCACACCTTTCCATTGGTGAACCATAAGTTTGTTTAATGAATCTGTGATTGCCCTTCTCTGTGGAAATATCTTCACTAGTATCAATTCTTAGGTAACACCTATAAGTGATATCATACGATATGTGTCTTTCTCTTTCTGACTTACTACAAGTCACGTGATTACCTCTAGACTCAACTAAGGTGCTGCAAATGGCATTGTGTCCTTTTTTTCCTTGGCTAATATTCTGTCTGGACATGTACCAGTTCTTCTTTGTCCACTCATCTGTTGATGGACTTTTTGGTTGCTCCCATGTCATGGCTATGGTAATGCTGCGGCAATGCACATTTGCCTGCCTGTGTCTTTCCAATTCTGGCTTCTTAGGTTATAGGCCCAGGAGTTCGCCTGCTGGATCATATGGTAGCAAAGTGTTTACCTTGTAGAGGCACCGCCATTCTCTTCTCATTAGTGGCTCTTACCAGGTTACGTCCCACTAAAAGTTGAGGTTATGCTCTTCTCCACAACACCTTCAGCGTTTATTCTTTGTAGTAGTTTTTTCTGAAGTTTATTCTGACTAGTGTGAGCTGATACCGCTTTGTGGTTGGATTGGCATGCGTCTCATAATACCTTGAAATTGAGCTTTCTGGCATGTCCTTTGTTCCTTCAAACTGTGAGTACAGCTTACCTCTTCAAATTGTTTTCGGGAAGTATGTGTGACATTTAGAAATATTTTGGCCATTCCCTCCCTCAAGACATTATGAGGGCAGGTTTCACTCACAGCCCTCCAGTACTGGTGCATATGAAGTGACCCTTAGCACAGGTTTTAAAGCTGCTGTTGCAGGTAACGGCCAGAGGGCGGCAGCATTTCTGCTTTTCCCAATCTGTTAACTAGGGAAACAGACCATCCTGGCAGTGGTGTTCCTCGGTTATATATTAGAGTGGAATGTGCCCCAAAAAGCTGATGTCTCCTTACTTCTGTTTGTTGTAGAAATTGAATTTATATATTTTTTTTATTGGAGTCATATCCCATTGTGTTCATGGACCACTTCTTCTTTGAGCATTCCTCTGTTGATGGACATTTTCGTAGCTTCCAAGTGTTGGCTGTGGTCAATATTGCTGGAATGCAGGATTGCCAGCATGTGCCTTTTTTTGTGGTACATGGGCCTCTCACTGCCGTGGGCCCTCCCATTGCAGAGCACAGGCTCCGGACGTGCAGGCCCAGCAGCCATAGCTCACGGGAACAGCCGCTCCGCGGCATGTGGGATCTCCCCAAATCGGGGCATGAATCCATGTCCCATGCACTGGCAGGCGGACTCTCATCCACTGCGCCACCAGTGAATCCCAGCCTGTCTTTTTGAGTTTCATCCCCTCAGGTGATAGGCCCAGCAGTGGGTATGCTTGATTGAATGGTAGCTCAGTATTTATCTTTACAAGGCACGTCATTTTTGTTTTCATGACTGGCTCTTACCATGTCCCACGTTGAAGCAAGGGTAGGCATTTCTCCAAAACCCCTTCAGCATTTATTGTTTGCAGAATTTTTGCTGATGGCCATTCTGACTGCTGTGAGCTGATAGGTTTTTGTAATTTGGATCTGCATATCTTTAATTATTCCTAATGTTTAGCATTTTTCCATGCCTTTTAAAATTTCTGGCAGAGAAAAACAGAAAAAAACGGAGAGTACACTTAAACTCTTGAAATTGTCTTCTTGGATGGTTGCCCTCTTTTGAAATTTTTGGTCAATTTTCGACCCCATGTTTGTTTTTGAGGGCAGGTGTTATTCACAGGCCTGCAAGGATTGTGAACATTTAGTGACCACTAGCAGTGGGTTTAAAGCTGCTGTTGTGGGAAATGGCCACAAGGCGGCCGCGTTTCTCCATTCCCAAGTCTGGTTCCTAGGGCAGCAGAGCCTTTCTGGGACCAATGGAATACAGAAGAAGGCATCATTGAAGTCTAACACAGAATACCATGTCCTGGTGGATGGTAGAATGACCAGTAGGGTCTAGGAATTAGGAACTACTGGATGTATATCCTCGGTGGCTTCACTGACTGTCCTAACATCCTTTACCAGGTCCCCAGCAGCCCACGGGGCTCTCGTGGTCAGGCACCTCCCAGGATATGGGGCTCACCTGAGCAGGGCCCCAGCAGCCAACGGGGTTCTCATGTTCAGGCCACTCCCAGGGTATGGAGCTCACCTGTGAAACTACCCAGCAGCCCACGAGGCTCTCGTGCTTAGGCACCTCCCATGATACACAGCTGCCCTGGGCAGGTACCATGGCAGGGCTGGGCACACAGGAACCGTGCACATAGCCCTCATTGCAGAGCACCCCAGAACGCCTGTCACGCAGAGCTGACACACAGCACCTCAGAGCAGGACTTGAACTAACAAACAGCAGCTCCGACAGGTCTCTGACCCTGGGCATCACTCTGTGCAGCCTCCCTCTGCCTGGTCTTCCAGAGACTTCCACTGCAGCCGGGGCACCAGGCCTTTGTCTCCAACCATCACCCCTCCTCCCCCTGACTCCTGGGTTCCTCTCATTAGGATTAGGCCTTCTTGAAATTGTCTCCCACTCATGGGCCAGATAAAATGATGAGAAAACAAGCCGGAGATGCAGCCCCTTGTCTATCCTGACTCTCTGGAGCCCACACCTGTTCCTTGGAACTGGCCGTTTCAGCGAGGTCCATTTTCTGCAATGGGAGCCACTGAGGGGTGAGGATTGGCTGACCGGAGCAGCCTGTCCCTGCCGGCCAGCCCTCCCCAGGTGTGCCTGTGTTGAGGTCAATATAAACACCGCTCCAGGGAGCAACAGCCCCTGCAGCTGTGCCTGACGCCATATTCTCTGCCCCGTCAGCAGTCTCGGGGCTGTGCCGGTGGGAGGGAGTGAGGGGGCACGGTTTTGTGGGTGGCCCGGTGTGAGAGGAGCTCTGCTGGACTTTCTGCAGGAGTCTCCAGACTGCCACCTGCTAAAGAAGAGGATGGGTCACCCATACCTTCCGCTGGAATTTCTCCGCGGGCAGAGGTGAGGGAGGAAAAAAGCAGTGGGGGCCAAGACAGGACGGATATCTCAGGCAGGGAAATGGAAAGTTTTCAGAAGAGCGCCTGGGGCCAGGATCATCCTGGCAGGCCTGCAGGCACCAAGTCAGCCTGCGTGCTTTCACTGGTGTGGATCCACGGCCCTTCCTCTATGCTTTCAAGTCCTTGTACATATTCAGGTGTTTTACCTGGGAAGGGTGGGAACAGTTCAGCAGCAGCTGGCTGGGGGCTCAGCTCACGTTTACTCACAGACGCCTATGTACGGTCCCCCAGCTTTGCAATGAGGACGCTCCTTGCGGGGTGGCTGCTGGCTGCATGGGAGATAATTCGGCACCTCTGACCACCTTCAGAATTGTTTACCACTGGAGCAAGTGCCCTGATAGGGTTTTCCTCTGTATAACTAGTGGGTTCTGTTTATTTTTTCTGTTTTTTTCAAGGTAGATTTTAGTCCTCATTTATGTATTTATAGATATAAGCATGGAAATCATTCATTCATATAAATACATCTGTGTGAAGGGAAGAACATTTTTCTGTTTTATTTTTAAATTTTATTTGTTTTTTAAATATTTGAAATTTAAGGTTATTTATTTTTTTATACAGCAGGTTATTGTTAGTTATCTATTTTATGCATATACATGTATACAAGTCAGTCCCAATCTCCCAACTCATCCCACCACCACCACCCCATGGCTTCCCCCCCTTGGTTTCCATACGTTTGTTCTCTAACCCTGTGTCTCTAATTCTGCCCTGCAAACCGGTTCATCTCTACCATTTTTCTAGCTTCCACATATATGCATTAATACGCAATAGTTGTTTTTCTCTTTCTGACCTACTTCTCTCTGTATGACAGTCTCTAGATCCATCCACGTCTCTACAAATGACCCAGTTTCATTCCTTTTTATGGCTGAGCAATATTCCATTTTATATATGTACCACATCTTTATCCATTCGTCTGTCTGTGGGCATTTAGCTTGCTTCCATTACCTGGCTATTGTAAATAGTGCTGCAATGAACATTGTGGTGCATGTGTCTTTTTGATTTATGGTTTTCTCTGGGTATATGCCCAGAAGTGGGATTGCTGGATCATATGGTAATTGTATTTTTAGTTTTTTTAATGAACCTCCATACTGTTCTCCATAGTGACTGTATCAATTGACATTCCCACCAATAGTGGAAGAGGGATCCATTTGTCCACACCCTCCGCAGCATTTGTAGTTTCTAGATTTTCTGATGATGCCCATTCTAACAGGTGTGAGGTGATACCTCATTGAAGTTTTGATTTGCATTTCTCTAATAATTAGTGATGTTGAGCAGCTTTTCATGTGCATCTTGGCCATCTCTGAGTCTCCTTTGAAGAAATGTCTATTTAGATATTCTACCCATTTTTGAATTGGGTTGTTTTTTTTTTTAATATTAAGCTGCATGAGCTGTTTATGTATACTGGAGATTAAACCTTTGTCCATTGATTCGTTTTCACATATTTTCTCCCATTCTGAGGGTTGCCTTTTTCCATTCCCATTTTTTAACAAAAAGAAAGAAAGAAAGAAAAAGAAGCAGAACACAAATGTCCGTAAAATATGCCTCTTGAAACTGTCGTTTTGAAACATGGAGGTCTTTTGAATTTTTTGGTCAGTATACGACCCCAGGATTTCTTTTCAGGGCAGGTCTCATTTACAGGCCTGCAATGATTTTGAATATCAACTGACCATTAGCGCTGGGATTCAAGCTGCTGTTGTGTGAAACGGCCACAAGGTGGCAGCAGTTCCCCTTTACCGAATCTGGTGACTAGGGCAACAGAGCCTCAATGGAAGTCGTGTTCTAGGTTGTAAGTTAGAATGGAATGTGCCAGGAAAAAGACCCTTAAGTTTGTCTCACTATTTCTGGTTCGTTTTTTTTCATTTAATTTTTATTTTTTATCACAGCAAGTTTGATTACAATGTTTGGCTTGTTGTAGGTGTGCAAGATGTGGTTCTTTTACACATATACATATGTCTGTTCTTCCTGGGATCCTTTTCCCATGTATGTTAGGACAGAATGTTGAGTAGTCTTCTCTTGGTATTCCATAGGTGTTTGGTGATTATCTCTTTCACCTGTGTTTGTATCTGTCTGTTAACCCCAATATCCTAATGTATCCAATCCTCACACCTTTCCATTGGTGAACCATAAGTTTGTTTAATGAATCTGTGATTGCCCTTCTCTGTGGAAATATCTTCACTAGTATCAATTCTTAGGTAACACCTATAAGTGATATCATACGATATGTGTCTTTCTCTTTCTGACTTACTACAAGTCACGTGATTACCTCTAGACTCCTCTACGGTGCTGCAAATGGCATTGTGTCCTTTTTTTCCTTGGCTAATATTCTGTCTGCACATGTACCAGTTCTTCTTTGTCCACTCATCTGTTGATGGACTTTTTGGTTGCTCCCATGTCATGGCTATGGTAATGCTGCGGCAATGCACATTTGCCTGCCTGTGTCTTTCCAATTCTGGCTTCTTAGGTTATAGGCCCAGGAGTTCGCCTGCTGGATCATATGGTAGCAAAGTGTTTACCTTGTAGAGGCACCGCCATTCTCTTCTCATTAGTGGCTCTTACCAGGTTACGTCCCACTAAAAGTTGAGGTTATGCTCTTCTCCACAACACCTTCAGCGTTTATTCTTTGTAGTAGTTTTTTCTGAAGTTTATTCTGACTAGTGTGAGCTGATACCGCTTTGTGGTTGGATTTGCATGCGTCTCATAATACCTTGAAATTGAGCTTTCTGGCATGTCCTTTGTTCCTTCAAACTGTGAGTACAGCTTACCTCTTCAAATTGTTTTCGGGAAGTATGTGTGACATTTAGAAATATTTTGGCCATTCCCTCCCTCAAGACATTATGAGGGCAGGTTTCACTCACAGCCCTCCAGTACTGGTGCATATGAAGTGACCCTTAGCACAGGTTTTAAAGCTGCTGTTGCAGGTAACGGCCAGAGGGCGGCAGCATTTCTGCTTTTCCCAATCTGTTAACTAGGGAAACAGACCATCCTGGCAGTGGTGTTCCTCGGTTATATATTAGAGTGGAATGTGCCCCAAAAAGCTGATGTCTCCTTACTTCTGTTTGTTGTAGAAATTGAATTTATATATTTTTTTTATTGGAGTCATATCCCATTGTGTTCATGGACCACTTCTTCTTTGAGCATTCCTCTGTTGATGGACATTTTCGTAGCTTCCAAGTGTTGGCTGTGGTCAATATTGCTGGAATGCAGGATTGCCAGCATGTGTCTTTTTTTGTGGTACATGGGCCTCTCACTGCCGTGGGCCCTCCCATTGCAGAGCACAGGCTCCGGACGTGCAGGCCCAGCAGCCATAGCTCACGGGAACAGCCGCTCCGCGGCATGTGGGATCTCCCCAAATCGGGGCATGAATCCATGTCCCCTGCACTGGCAGGCGGACTCTCATCCACTGCGCCACCAGTGAATCCCAGCCTGTCTTTTTGAGTCTCATCCCCTCAGGTGATAGGCCCAGCAGTGGGTATGCTTGATTGAATGGTAGCTCAGTATTTATCTTTACAAGGCACGTCATTTTTGTTTTCATGACTGGCTCTTACCATGTCCCACGTTGAAGCAAGGGTAGGCATTTCTCCAAAACCCCTTCGCATTTATTGTTTGCAGAATTTTTGCTGATGGCCATTCTGACTGCTGTGAGCTGATAGGTTTTTGTAATTTGGATCTGCATATCTTTAATTATTCCTAATGTTTAGCATTTTTCCATGCCTTTTAAAATTTCTGGCAGAGAAAAACAGAAAAAAACGGAGAGTACAATTAAACTCTTGAAATTGTCTTCTTGGATGGTTGCCCTCTTTTGAAATTTTTGGTCAATTTTCGACCCCATGTTTGTTTTTGAGGGCAGGTGTTATTCACAGGCCTGCAAGGAGTGTGAACATTT
This sequence comes from Mesoplodon bidens, assembly GCF_964165515.1. NCBI lineage: Eukaryota > Metazoa > Chordata > Mammalia > Artiodactyla > Ziphiidae > Mesoplodon > Mesoplodon bidens. The sequence goes on along the minus strand of NW_027672624.1, from coordinate 117,550 downwards.
AGTGACCATTAGCAGTGGGTTTAAAGCTGCTGTTGTGGCAAATGGCCACAAGGCGGCCGCGTTTCTCCATTCCCAAGTCTGGTTCCTAGGGCAGCAGAGCCTTTCTGGGACCAATGGAATACAGAAGAAGGCATCATTGAAGTCTAACACAGAATACCATGTCCTGGTGGATGGTAGAATGACCAGTAGGGTCTAGGAATTAGGAACTACTGGATGTATATCCTCGGTGGCTTCACTGACTGTCCTAACATCCTTTACCAGGTCCCCAGCAGTCCACGGGGCTCTCGTGGTCAGGCCCCTCCCAGGATATGGGGCTCACCTGAGCAGGGCCCCAGCAGCCAACGGGGTTCTCATGTTCAGGCCACTCCCAGGCTATGGAGCTCACCTGTGAAACTACCCAGCAGCCCATGAGGCTCTCGTGCTTAGGCACCTCCCATGATACAGAGCTGCCCTGGGCAGGTACCATGGCAGGGCTGGGCACACAGGAACCGTGCACATAGCCCTCATTGCAGAGCTCCCCAGAACGCCTGTCACGCAGAGCTGACACAGAGCACACCAGAGCAGGACTTGAACTAACAAACAGCAGCTCCGACAGGTCTCTGACCCTGGGCATCACTCTGTGCAGCCTCCCTCTGCCTGGTCTTCCAGAGACTTCCACTGCAGCCGGGGCACCAGGCCTTTGTCTCCAACCATCACCCCTCCTCCCCCTGACTCCTGGGTTCCTCTCATTAGGATTAGGCCTTCTTGAAATTGTCTCCCACTCATGGGCCAGATAAAATGATGAGAAAACAAGCCGGAGATGCAGCCCCATGTCTATCCTGACTCTCTGGAGCCCACACCTGTTCCTTGGAACTGGCCGTTTCAGCGAGGTCCATTTTCTGCAATGGGAGCCACTGAGGGGTGAGGATTGGCTGACCGGAGCAGCCTGTCCCTGCCGGCCAGCCCTCCCCAGGTGTGCCTGGGTTGAGGTCAATATAAACACCGCTCCAGGGAGCAACAGCCCCTGCAGCTGTGCCTGACGCCATATTCTCTGCCCCGTCAGCAGTCTCGGGGCTGTGACGGTGGGAGGGAGTGAGGGGGCACGGTTTTGTGGGTGGCCCGGTGTGAGAGGAGCTCTGCTGGACTTTCTGCAGGAGTCTCCAGACTGCCACCTGCTAAAGAAGAGGATGGGTCACCCATACCTTCCGCTGGAATTTCTCCGCGGGCAGAGGTGAGGGAGGAAAAAAGCAGTGGGGGCCAAGACAGGACGGATATCTCAGGCAGGGAAATGGAAAGTTTTCAGAAGAGCGCCTGGGGCCAGGATCATCCTGGCAGGCCTGCAGGCACCAAGTCAGCCTGCGTGCTTTCACTGGTGTGGATCCACGGCCCTTCCTCTATGCTTTCAAGTCCTTGTACATATTCAGGTGTTTTACCTGGGAAGGGTGGGAACAGTTCAGCAGCAGCTGGCTGGGGGCTCAGCTCACGTTTACTCACAGACGCCTATGTACGGTCCCCCAGCTTTGCAATGAGGACGCTCCTTGCGGGGGGGCTGCTGGCTGCATGGGAGATAATTCGGCACCACCGACCACCTTCAGAATTGTTTACCACTGGAGCAAGTGCCCTGATAGGGTTTTCCTCTGTATAACTAGTGGGTTCTGTTTATTTTTTCTGTTTTTTTCAAGGTAGATTTTAGTCCTCATTTATGTATTTATAGATATAAGCATGGAAATCATTCGTTCATATAAATACATCTGTGTGAAGGGAAGAACATTTTTCTGTTTTATTTTTAAATTTTATTTGTTTTTTAAAAATTTGAAATTTAAGGTTATTTATTTTTTTATACAGCAGGTTATTGTTAGTTATCTATTTTATACATATACATGTATACAAGTCAGTCCCAATCTCCCAACTCATCCCACCACCACCACCCCATGGCTTCCCCCCCTTGGTTTCCATACGTTTGTTCTCTAACCCTGTGTCTCTAATTCTGCCCTGCAAACCGGTTCATCTCTACCATTTTTCTAGCTTCCACATATATGCATTAATACTCAATATTTGTTTATCTCTTTCTGACCTACTTCTCTCTGTATGACAGTCTCTAGATCCATCCACGTCTCTACAAATGACCCAGTTTCATTCCTTTTTATGGCTGAGCAATATTCCATTTTATATATGTACCACATCTTTATCCATTCGTCTGTCTGTGGGCATTTAGCTTGCTTCCATTACCTGGCTATTGTAAATAGTGCTGCAATGAACATTGTGGTGAATGTGTCTTTTGGATTTATGGTTTTCTCTGGGTATATGCCAAGAAGTGGGATTGCTGGATCATATGGTAATTGTATTTTTAGTTTTTTTAATGAACCTCCATACTGTTCTCCATAGTGACTGTATCAATTGACATTCCCACCAATAGTGGAAGAGGGATCCATTTGTCCACACCCTCCGCAGCATTTGTAGTCTGTAGATTTTCTGATGATGCCCATTCTCACAGGTGTGAGGTGATACCTCATTGAAGTTTTGATTTGCATTTCTCTAATAATTAGTGATGTTGAGCAGCTTTTCATGTGCATCTTGGCCATCTCTGAGTCTCCTTTGAAGAAATGTCTATTTAGATATTCTACCCATTTTTGAAGTGGGTTGTTTTTTTTTTAATATTAAGCTGCATGAGCTGTTTACGTATACTGGAGATTAAATCTTTGTCCATTGATTCGTTTTCACATATTTTCTCCCATTCTGAGGGTTGCCTTTTTCCATTCGCGTTTTTTAACAAAAAGAAAGAAAGAAAGAAAAAGAAGCAGAACACAAATGTCCGTAAAATATGCCTCTTGAAACTGTCGTTTTGAAACATGGAGGTCTTTTGAATTTTTTGGTCAGTATACGACCCCAGGATTTCTTTTCAGGGCAGGTCTCATTTACAGGCCTGCAATGATTTTGAATATCAACTGACCATTAGCGCTGGGATTCAAGCTGCTGTTGTGTGAAACGGCCTCAAGGTGGCAGCAGTTCCCCTTTACCAAATCTGGTGACTAGGGCAACAGAGCCTCAATGGAAGTCGTGTTCTAGGTTGTAAGTTAGAATGGAATGTGCCAGGAAAAAGACCCTTAAGTTTGTCTCACTATTTCTGGTTCGTTTTTTTTCATTTAATTTTTATTTTTTATCACAGCAAGTTTGATTACAATGTTTGGCTTGTTGTAGGTGTGCAAGATGTGGTTCTTTTACACATATACATATGTCTGTTCTTCCTGGGATCCTTTTCCCATGTATGTTAGGACAGAATGTTGAGTAGTCTTCTCTTGGTATTCCGTAGGTGTTTGGTGATTATCTCTTTCACCTGTGTTTGTATCTGTCTGTTAACCCCAATATCCTAATGTATCCAATCCTCACACCTTTCCATTGGTGAACCATAAGTTTGTTTAATGAATCTGTGATTGCCCTTCTCTGTGGAAATATCTTCACTAGTATCAATTCTTAGGTAACACCTATAAGTGATATCATACGATATGTGTCTTTCTCTTTCTGACTTACTACAAGTCACGTGATTACCTCTAGACTCCTCTACGGTGCTGCAAATGGCATTGTGTCCTTTTTTTCCTTGGCTAATATTCTGTCTGCACATGTACCAGTTCTTCTTTGTCCACTCATCTGTTGATGGACTTTTTGGTTGCTCCCATGTAATGGCTATGGTAATGCTGCGGCAATGCACATTTGCCTGCCTGTGTCTTTCCAATTCTGGCTTCTTAGGTTATAGGCCCAGGAGTTCGCCTGCTGGATCATATGGTAGCAAAGTGTTTACCTTGTAGAGGCACCGCCATTCTCTTCTCATTAGTGGCTCTTACCAGGTTACGTCCCACTAAAAGTTGAGGTTATGCTCTTCTCCACAACACCTTCAGCGTTTATTCTTTGTAGTAGTTTTTTCTGAAGTTTATTCTGACTAGTGTGAGCTGATACCGCTTTGTGGTTGGATTGGCATGCGTCTCATAATACCTTGAAATTGAGCTTTCTGGCATGTCCTTTGTTCCTTCAAACTGTGAGTACAGCTTACCTCTTCAAATTGTTTTCGGGAAGTATGTGTGACATTTAGAAATATTTTGGCCATTCCCTCCCTCAAGACATTATGAGGGCAGGTTTCACTCACAGCCCTCCAGTACTGGTGCATATGAAGTGACCCTTAGCACAGGTTTTAAAGCTGCTGTTGCAGGTAACGGCCAGAGGGCGGCAGCATTTCTGCTTTTCCCAATCTGTTAACTAGGGAAACAGACCATCCTGGCAGTGGTGTTCCTCGGTTATATATTAGAGTGGAATGTGCCCCAAAAAGCTGATGTCTCCTTACTTCTGTTTGTTGTAGAAATTGAATTTATATATTTTTTTTATTGGAGTCATATCCCATTGTGTTCATGGACCACTTCTTCTTTGAGCATTCCTCTGTTGATGGACATTTTCGTAGCTTCCAAGTGTTGGCTGTGGTCAATATTGCTGGAATGCAGGATTGCCAGCATGTGTCTTTTTTTGTGGTACATGGGCCTCTCACTGCCGTGGGCCCTCCCATTGCAGAGCACAGGCTCCGGACGTGCAGGCCCAGCAGCCATAGCTCACGGGAACAGCCGCTCCGCGGCATGTGGGATCTCCCCAAATCGGGGCATGAATCCATGTCCCCTGCACTGGCAGGCGGACTCTCATCCACTGCGCCACCAGTGAATCCCAGCCTGTCTTTTTGAGTCTCATCCCCTCAGGTGATAGGCCCAGCAGTGGGTATGCTTGATTGAATGGTAGCTCAGTATTTATCTTTACAAGGCACGTCATTTTTGTTTTCATGACTGGCTCTTACCATGTCCCACGTTGAAGCAAGGGTAGGCATTTCTCCAAAACCCCTTCAGCATTTATTGTTTGCAGAATTTTTGCTGATGGCCATTCTGACTGCTGTGAGCTGATAGGTTTTTGTAATTTGGATCTGCATATCTTTAATTATTCCTAATGTTTAGCATTTTTCCATGCCTTTTAAAATTTCTGGCAGAGAAAAACAGAAAAAAACGGAGAGTACAATTAAACTCTTGAAATTGTCTTCTTGGATGGTTGCCCTCTTTTGAAATTTTTGGTCAATTTTCGACCCCATGTTTGTTTTTGAGGGCAGGTGTTATTCACAGGCCTGCAAGGAGTGTGAACATTTAGTGACCATTAGCAGTGGGTTTAAAGCTGCTGTTGTGGCAAATGGCCACAAGGCGGCCGCGTTTCTCCATTCCCAAGTCTGGTTCCTAGGGCAGCAGAGCCTTTCTGGGACCAATGGAATACAGAAGAAGGCATCATTGAAGTCTAACACAGAATACCATGTCCTGGTGGATGGTAGAATGACCAGTAGGGTCTAGGAATTAGGAACTACTGGATGTATATCCTCGGTGGCTTCACTGACTGTCCTAACATCCTTTACCAGGTTCCCAGCAGTCCACGGGGCTCTCGTGGTCAGGCCCCTCCCAGGATATGGGGCTCACCTGAGCAGGGCCCCAGCAGCCAACGGGGTTCTCATGTTCAGGCCACTCCCAGGCTATGGAGCTCACCTGTGAAACTACCCAGCAGCCCATGAGGCTCTCGTGCTTAGGCACCTCCCATGATACAGAGCTGCCCTGGGCAGGTACCATGGCAGGGCTGGGCACACAGGAACCGTGCACATAGCCCTCATTGCAGAGCTCCCCAGAACGCCTGTCACGCAGAGCTGACACAGAGCACACCAGAGCAGGACTTGAACTAACAAACAGCAGCTCCGACAGGTCTCTGACCCTGGGCATCACTCTGTGCAGCCTCCCTCTGCCTGGTCTTCCAGAGACTTCCACTGCAGCCGGGGCACCAGGCCTTTGTCTCCAACCATCACCCCTCCTCCCCCTGACTCCTGGGTTCCTCTCATTAGGATTAGGCCTTCTTGAAATTGTCTCCCACTCATGGGCCAGATAAAATGATGAGAAAACAAGCCGGAGATGCAGCCCCATGTCTATCCTGACTCTCTGGAGCCCACACCTGTTCCTTGGAACTGGCCGTTTCAGCGAGGTCCATTTTCTGCAATGGGAGCCACTGAGGGGTGAGGATTGGCTGACCGGAGCAGCCTGTCCCTGCCGGCCAGCCCTCCCCAGGTGTGCCTGGGTTGAGGTCAATATAAACACCGCTCCAGGGAGCAACAGCCCCTGCAGCTGTGCCTGACGCCATATTCTCTGCCCCGTCAGCAGTCTCGGGGCTGTGACGGTGGGAGGGAGTGAGGGGGCACGGTTTTGTGGGTGGCCCGGTGTGAGAGGAGCTCTGCTGGACTTTCTGCAGGAGTCTCCAGACTGCCACCTGCTAAAGAAGAGGATGGGTCACCCATACCTTCCGCTGGAATTTCTCCGCGGGCAGAGGTGAGGGAGGAAAAAAGCAGTGGGGGCCAAGACAGGACGGATATCTCAGGCAGGGAAATGGAAAGTTTTCAGAAGAGCGCCTGGGGCCAGGATCATCCTGGCAGGCCTGCAGGCACCAAGTCAGCCTGCGTGCTTTCACTGGTGTGGATCCACGGCCCTTCCTCTATGCTTTCAAGTCCTTGTACATATTCAGGTGTTTTACCTGGGAAGGGTGGGAACAGTTCAGCAGCAGCTGGCTGGGGGCTCAGCTCACGTTTACTCACAGACGCCTATGTACGGTCCCCCAGCTTTGCAATGAGGACGCTCCTTGCGGGGGGGCTGCTGGCTGCATGGGAGATAATTCGGCACCACCGACCACCTTCAGAATTGTTTACCACTGGAGCAAGTGCCCTGATAGGGTTTTCCTCTGTATAACTAGTGGGTTCTGTTTATTTTTTCTGTTTTTTTCAAGGTAGATTTTAGTCCTCATTTATGTATTTATAGATATAAGCATGGAAATCATTCGTTCATATAAATACATCTGTGTGAAGGGAAGAACATTTTTCTGTTTTATTTTTAAATTTTATTTGTTTTTTAAAAATTTGAAATTTAAGGTTATTTATTTTTTTATACAGCAGGTTATTGTTAGTTATCTATTTTATACATATACATGTATACAAGTCAGTCCCAATCTCCCAACTCATCCCACCACCACCACCCCATGGCTTCCCCCCCTTGGTTTCCATACGTTTGTTCTCTAACCCTGTGTCTCTAATTCTGCCCTGCAAACCGGTTCATCTCTACCATTTTTCTAGCTTCCACATATATGCATTAATACTCAATATTTGTTTATCTCTTTCTGACCTACTTCTCTCTGTATGACAGTCTCTAGATCCATCCACGTCTCTACAAATGACCCAGTTTCATTCCTTTTTATGGCTGAGCAATATTCCATTTTATATATGTACCACATCTTTATCCATTCGTCTGTCTGTGGGCATTTAGCTTGCTTCCATTACCTGGCTATTGTAAATAGTGCTGCAATGAACATTGTGGTGAATGTGTCTTTTGGATTTATGGTTTTCTCTGGGTATATGCCAAGAAGTGGGATTGCTGGATCATATGGTAATTGTATTTTTAGTTTTTTTAATGAACCTCCATACTGTTCTCCATAGTGACTGTATCAATTGACATTCCCACCAATAGTGGAAGAGGGATCCATTTGTCCACACCCTCCGCAGCATTTGTAGTCTGTAGATTTTCTGATGATGCCCATTCTCACAGGTGTGAGGTGATACCTCATTGAAGTTTTGATTTGCATTTCTCTAATAATTAGTGATGTTGAGCAGCTTTTCATGTGCATCTTGGCCATCTCTGAGTCTCCTTTGAAGAAATGTCTATTTAGATATTCTACCCATTTTTGAAGTGGGTTGTTTTTTTTTTAATATTAAGCTGCATGAGCTGTTTACGTATACTGGAGATTAAATCTTTGTCCATTGATTCGTTTTCACATATTTTCTCCCATTCTGAGGGTTGCCTTTTTCCATTCGCGTTTTTTAACAAAAAGAAAGAAAGAAAGAAAAAGAAGCAGAACACAAATGTCCGTAAAATATGCCTCTTGAAACTGTAGTTTTGAAACATGGAGGTCTTTTGAATTTTTTGGTCAGTATACGACCCCAGGATTTCTTTTCAGGGCAGGTCTCATTTACAGGCCTGCAATGATTTTGAATATCAACTGACCATTAGCGCTGGGATTCAAGCTGCTGTTGTGTGAAACGGCCTCAAGGTGGCAGCAGTTCCCCTTTACCAAATCTGGTGACTAGGGCAACAGAGCCTCAATGGAAGTCGTGTTCTAGGTTGTAAGTTAGAATGGAATGTGCCAGGAAAAAGACCCTTAAGTTTGTCTCACTATTTCTGGTTCGTTTTTTTTCATTTAATTTTTATTTTTTATCACAGCAAGTTTGATTACAATGTTTGGCTTGTTGTAGGTGTGCAAGATGTGGTTCTTTTACACATATACATATGTCTGTTCTTCCTGGGATCCTTTTCCCATGTATGTTAGGACAGAATGTTGAGTAGTCTTCTCTTGGTATTCCGTAGGTGTTTGGTGATTATCTCTTTCACCTGTGTTTGTATCTGTCTGTTAACCCCAATATCCTAATGTATCCAATCCTCACACCTTTCCATTGGTGAACCATAAGTTTGTTTAATGAATCTGTGATTGCCCTTCTCTGTGGAAATATCTTCACTAGTATCAATTCTTAGGTAACACCTATAAGTGATATCATACGATATGTGTCTTTCTCTTTCTGACTTACTACAAGTCACGTGATTACCTCTAGACTCCTCTACGGTGCTGCAAATGGCATTGTGTCCTTTTTTTCCTTGGCTAATATTCTGTCTGCACATGTACCAGTTCTTCTTTGTCCACTCATCTGTTGATGGACTTTTTGGTTGCTCCCATGTCATGGCTATGGTAATGCTGCGGCAATGCACATTTGCCTGCCTGTGTCTTTCCAATTCTGGCTTCTTAGGTTATAGGCCCAGGAGTTCGCCTGCTGGATCATATGGTAGCAAAGTGTTTACCTTGTAGAGGCACCGCCATTCTCTTCTCATTAGTGGCTCTTACCAGGTTACGTCCCACTAAAAGTTGAGGTTATGCTCTTCTCCACAACACCTTCAGCGTTTATTCTTTGTAGTAGTTTTTTCTGAAGTTTATTCTGACTAGTGTGAGCTGATACCGCTTTGTGGTTGGATTTGCATGCGTCTCATAATACCTTGAAATTGAGCTTTCTGGCATGTCCTTTGTTCCTTCAAACTGTGAGTACAGCTTACCTCTTCAAATTGTTTTCGGGAAGTATGTGTGACATTTAGAAATATTTTGGCCATTCCCTCCCTCAAGACATTATGAGGGCAGGTTTCACTCACAGCCCTCCAGTACTGGTGCATATGAAGTGACCCTTAGCACAGGTTTTAAAGCTGCTGTTGCAGGTAACGGCCAGAGGGCGGCAGCATTTCTGCTTTTCCCAATCTGTTAACTAGGGAAACAGACCATCCTGGCAGTGGTGTTCCTCGGTTATATATTAGAGTGGAATGTGCCCCAAAAAGCTGATGTCTCCTTACTTCTGTTTGTTGTAGAAATTGAATTTATATATTTTTTTTATTGGAGTCATATCCCATTGTGTTCATGGACCACTTCTTCTTTGAGCATTCCTCTGTTGATGGACATTTTCGTAGCTTCCAAGTGTTGGCTGTGGTCAATATTGCTGGAGTGCAGGATTGCCAGCATGTGTCTTTTTTTGTGGTACATGGGCCTCTCACTGCCGTGGGCCCTCCCATTGCAGAGCACAGGCTCCGGACGTGCAGGCCCAGCAGCCATAGCTCACGGGAACAGCCGCTCCGCGGCATGTGGGATCTCCCCAAATCGGGGCATGAATCCATGTCCCCTGCACTGGCAGGCGGACTCTCATCCACTGCGCCACCAGTGAATCCCAGCCTGTCTTTTTGAGTCTCATCCCCTCAGGTGATAGGCCCAGCAGTGGGTATGCTTGATTGAATGGTAGCTCAGTATTTATCTTTACAAGGCACGTCATTTTTGTTTTCATGACTGGCTCTTACCATGTCCCACGTTGAAGCAAGGGTAGGCATTTCTCCAAAGCCCCTTCAGCATTTATTGTTTGCAGAATTTTTGCTGATGGCCATTCTGACTGCTGTGAGCTGATAGGTTTTTGTAATTTGGATCTGCATATCTTTAATTATTCCTAATGTTTAGCATTTTTCCATGCCTTTTAAAATTTCTGGCAGAGAAAAACAGAAAAAAATGGAGAGTACAATTAAACTCTTGAAATTGTCTTCTTGGATGGTTGCCCTCTTTTGAATTTTTTGGTCAATTTTCGACCCCATGTTTGTTTTTGAGGGCAGGTGTTATTCACAGGCCTGCAAGGAGTGTGAATATTTAGTGACCATTAGCAGTGGGTTTAAAGCTGCTGTTGTGGGAAATGGCCACAAGGCGGCCGCGTTTCTCCATTCCCAAGTCTGGTTCCTAGGGCAGCAGAGCCTTTCTGGGACCAATGGCATACAGAAGAAGGCATCATTGAAGTCTAACACAGAATACCATGTCCTGGTGGATGGTAGAATGACCAGTAGGGTCTAGGAATTAGGAACTAATGGATGTATATCCTCGGTGGCTTCACTGACTGTCCTAACATCCTTTACCAGGTCCCCAGCAGCCCACGGGGCTCTCGTGGTCAGGCACCTCCCAGGATATGGGGCTCACCTGAGCAGGGCCCCAGCAGCCAACGGGGTTCTCATGTTCAGGCCACTCCCAGGGTATGGAGCTCACCTGTGAAACTACCCAGCAGCCCACGAGGCTCTCGTGCTTAGGCACCTCCCATGATACAGAGCTGCCCTGGGCAGGTACCATGGCAGGGCTGGGCACACAGGAACCGTGCACATAGCCCTCATTGCAGAGCACCCCAGAACGCCTGGCACGCAGAGCTGACACAGAGCACCTCAGAGCAGGACTTGAACTAACAAACAGCAGCTCCGACAGGTCTCTGACCCTGGGCATCACTCTGTGCAGCCTCCCTCTGCCTGGTCTTCCAGAGACTTCCACTGCAGCCGGGGCACCAGGCCTTTGTCTCCAACCATCACCCCTCCTCCCCCTGACTCCTGGGTTCCTCTCATTAGGATTAGGCCTTCTTGAAATTGTCTCCCACTCATGGGCCAGATAAAATGATGAGAAAACAAGCCGGAGATGCAGCCCCTTGTCTATCCTGACTCTCTGGAGCCCACACCTGTTCCTTGGAACTGGCCGTTTCAGCGAGGTCCATTTTCTGCAATGGGAGCCACTGAGGGGTGAGGATTGGCTGACCGGAGCAGCCTGTCCCTGCCGGCCAGCCCTCCCCAGGTGTGCCTGTGTTGAGGTCAATATAAACACCGCTCCAGGGAGCAAGAGCCCCTGCAGCTGTGCCTGACGCCATATTCTCTGCCCCGTCAGCAGTCTCGGGGCTGTGCCGGTGGGAGGGAGTGAGGGGGCACGGTTTTGTGGGTGGCCCGGTGTGAGAGGAGCTCTGCTGGACTTTCTGCAGGAGTCTCCAGACTGCCACCTGCTAAAGAAGAGGATGGGTCACCCATACCTTCCGCTGGAATTTCTCCGCGGGCAGAGGTGAGGGAGGAAAAAAGCAGTGGGGGCCAAGACAGGACGCATATCTCAGGCAGGGAAATGGAAAGTTTTCAGAAGAGCGCCTGGGGCCAGGATCATCCTGGCAGGCCTGCAGGCACCAAGTCAGCCTGCGTGCTTTCACTGGTGTGGATCCACGGCCCTTCCTCTATGCTTTCAAGTCCTTGTACATATTCAGGTGTTTTACCTGGGAAGGGTGGGAACAGTTCAGCAGCAGCTGGCTGGGGGCTCAGCTCACGTTGACTCACAGACGCCTATGTACGGTCCCCCAGCTTTGCAATGAGGACGCTCCTTGCGGGGGGGCTGCTGGCTGCATGGGAGATAATTCGGCACCTCCGACCACCTTCAGAATTGTTTACCACTGGAGCAAGTGCCCTGATAGGGTTTTCCTCTGTATAACTAGTGGGTTCTGTTTATTTTTTCTGTTTTTTTCAAGGTAGATTTTAGTCCTCATTTATGTATTTATAGATATAAGCATGGAAATCATTCATTCATATAAATACATCTGTGTGAAGGGAAGAACATTTTTCTGTTTTATTTTTAAATTTTATTTGTTTTTTAAAAATTTGAAATTTAAGGTTATTTATTTTTTTATACAGCAGGTTATTGTTAGTTATCTATTTTATACATATACATGTATACAAGTCAGTCCCAATCTCCCAACTCATCCCACCACCACCACCCCATGGCTTCCCCCCCTTGGTTTCCATACGTTTGTTCTCTAACCCTGTGTCTCTAATTCTGCCCTGCAAACCGGTTCATCTCTACCATTTTTCCAGCTTCCACATATATGCATTAATACGCAATATTTGTTTTTCTCTTTCTGACCTACTTCTCTCTGTATGACAGTCTCTAGATCCATCCACGTCTCTACAAATGACCCAGTTTCATTCCTTTTTATGGCTGAGCAATATTCCATTTTATATATGTACCACATCTTTATCCATTCGTCTGTCTGTGGGCATTTAGCTTGCTTCCATTACCTGGCTATTGTAAATAGTGCTGCAATGAACATTGTGGTGCATGTGTCTTTTTGATTTATGGTTTTCTCTGGGTATATGCCCAGAAGTGGGATTGCTGGATCATATGGTAATTGTATTTTTAGTTTTTTTAATGAACCTCCATACTGTTCTCCATAGTGACTGTATCAATTGACATTCCCACCAATAGTGGAAGAGGGATCCATTTGTCCACACCCTCCGCAGCATTTGTAGTTTGTAGATTTTCTGATGATGCCCATTCTAACAGGTGTGAGGTGATACCTCATTGAAGTTTTGATTTGCATTTCTCTAATAATTAGTGATGTTGAGCAGCTTTTCATGTGCATCTTGGCCATCTCTGAGTCTCCTTTGAAGAAATGTCTATTTAGATATTCTACCCATTTTTGAAGTGGGTTGTTTTTTTTTTTTTAATATTAAGCTGCATGAGCTGTTTATGTATACTGGAGATTAAACCTTTGTCCATTGATTCGTTTTCACATATTTTCTCCCATTCTGAGGGTTGCCTTTTTCCATTCCCATTTTTTAACAAAAAGAAAGAAAGAAAGAAAAAGAAGCAGAACACAAATGTCCGTAAAATATGCCTCTTGAAACTGTCGTTTTGAAACATGGAGGTCTTTTGAATTTTTTGGTCAGTATACGACCCCAGGATTTCTTTTCAGGGCAGGTCTCATTTACAGGCCTGCAATGATTTTGAATATCAACTGACCATTAGCGCTGGGATTCAAGCTGCTGTTGTGTGAAACGGCCACAAGGTGGCAGCAGTTCCCCTTTACCGAATCTGGTGACTAGGGCAACAGAGCCTCAATGGAAGTCGTGTTCTAGGTTGTAAGTTAGAATGGAATGTGCCAGGAAAAAGACCCTTAAGTTTGTCTCACTATTTCTTGTTCGTTTTTTTTCATTTAATTTTTATTTTTTATCACAGCAAGTTTGATTACAATGTTTGGCTTGTTGTAGGTGTGCAAGATGTGGTTCTTTTACACATATACATATGTCTGTTCTTCCTGGGATCCTTTTCCCATGTATGTTAGGACAGAATGTTGAGTAGTCTTCTCTTGGTATTCCGTAGGTGTTTGGTGATTATCTCTTTCACCTGTGTTTGTATCTGTCTGTTAACCCCAATATCCTAATGTATCCAATCCTCACACCTTTCCATTGGTGAACCATAAGTTTGTTTAATGAATCTGTGATTGCCCTTCTCTGTGGAAATATCTTCACTAGTATCAATTCTTAGGTAACACCTATAAGTGATATCATACGATATGTGTCTTTCTCTTTCTGACTTACTACAAGTCACGTGATTACCTCTAGACTCCTCTACGGTGCTGCAAATGGCATTGTGTCCTTTTATTCCTTGGCTAATATTCTGTCTGCACATGTACCAGTTCTTCTTTGTCCACTCATCTGTTGATGGACTTTTTGGTTGCTCCCATGTCATGGCTATGGTAATGCTGCGGCAATGCACATTTGCCTGCCTGTGTCTTTCCAATTCTGGCTTCTTAGGTTATAGGCCCAGGAGTTCGCCTGCTGGATCATATGGTAGCAAAGTGTTTACCTTGTAGAGGCACCGCCATTCTCTTCTCATTAGTGGCTCTTACCAGGTTACGCTCTTCTCCACAACACCTTCAGCGTTTATTCTTTGTAGTAGTTTTTTCTGAAGTCTATTCTGACTAGTGTGAGCTGATACCGCTTTGTGGTTGGATTTGCATGCGTCTCATAATACCTTGAAATTGAGCTTTCTGGCATGTCCTTTGTTCCTTCAAACTGTGAGTACAGCTTACCTCTTCAAATTGTTTTCGGGAAGTATGTGTGACATTTAGAAATATTTTGGCCATTCCCTCCCTCAAGACATTATGAGGGCAGGTTTCACTCACAGCCCTCCAGTACTGGTGCATATGAAGTGACCCTTAGCACAGGTTTTAAAGCTGCTGTTGCAGGTAACGGCCAGAGGGCGGCAGCATTTCTGCTTTTCCCAATCTGTTAACTAGGGAAACAGACCATCCTGGCAGTGGTGTTCCTCGGTTATATATTAGAGTGGAATGTGCCCCAAAAAGCTGATGTCTCCTTACTTCTGTTTGTTGTAGAAATTGAATTTATATATTTTTTTTATTGGAGTCATATCCCATTGTGTTCATGGACCACTTCTTCTTTGAGCATTCCTCTGTTGATGGACATTTTCGTAGCTTCCAAGTGTTGGCTGTGGTCAATATTGCTGGAGTGCAGGATTGCCAGCATGTGTCTTTTTTTGTGGTACATGGGCCTCTCACTGCCGTGGGCCCTCCCATTGCAGAGCACAGGCTCCGGACGTGCAGGCCCAGCAGCCATAGCTCACGGGAACAGCCGCTCCGCGGCATGTGGGATCTCCCCAAATCGGGGCATGAATCCATGTCCCCTGCACTGGCAGGCGGACTCTCATCCACTGCGCCACCAGTGAATCCCAGCCTGTCTTTTTGAGTCTCATCCCCTCAGGTGATAGGCCCAGCAGTGGGTATGCTTGATTGAATGGTAGCTCAGTATTTATCTTTACAAGGCACGTCATTTTTGTTTTCATGACTGGCTCTTACCATGTCCCACGTTGAAGCAAGGGTAGGCATTTCTCCAAAGCCCCTTCAGCATTTATTGTTGGCAGAATTTTTGCTGATGGCCATTCTGACTGCTGTGAGCTGATAGGTTTTTGTAATCGGGATCTGCATATCTTTAATTATTCCTAATGTTTAGCATTTTTCCATGCCTTTTAAAATTTCTGGCAGAGAAAAACAGAAAAAAATGGAGAGTACAATTAAACTCTTGAAATTGTCTTCTTGGATGGTTGCCCCCTTTTGAATTTTTTGGTCAATTTTCGACCCCATGTTTGTTTTTGAGGGCAGGTGTTATTCACAGGCCTGCAAGGAGTGTGAATATTTAGTGACCATTAGCAGTGGGTTTAAAGCTGCTGTTGTGGGAAATGGCCACAAGGCGGCCGCGTTTCTCCATTCCCAAGTCTGGTTCCTAGGGCAGCAGAGCCTTTCTGGGACCAATGGCATACAGAAGAAGGCATCATTGAAGTCTAACACAGAATACCATGTCCTGGTGGATGGTAGAATGACCAGTAGGGTCTAGGAATTAGGAACTACTGGATGTATATCCTCGGTGGCTTCACTGACTGTCCTAACATCCTTTACCAGGTCCGCAGCAGCCCACGGGGCTCTCGTGGTCAGGCCCCTCCCAGGATATGGGGCTCACCTGAGCAGGGCCCCAGCAGCCAACGGGGTTCTCATGTTCAGGCCACT
This sequence comes from Mesoplodon bidens, assembly GCF_964165515.1. Classification (NCBI taxonomy): domain Eukaryota; kingdom Metazoa; phylum Chordata; class Mammalia; order Artiodactyla; family Ziphiidae; genus Mesoplodon; species Mesoplodon bidens. Next base: position 101,766 of record NW_027672624.1, on the reverse strand, counting down.
CCCAGGGTATGGAGCTCACCTGTGAAACTACCCAGCAGCCCACGAGGCTCTCGTGCTTAGGCACCTCCCATGATACAGAGCTGCCCTGGGCAGGTACCATGGCAGGGCTGGGCACACAGGAACCGTGCACATAGCCCTCATTGCAGAGCACCCAAGAACACCTGTCACGCAGAGCTGACACAGAGCACCTCAGAGCAGGACTTGAACTAACAAACAGCAGCTCCGACAGGTCTCTGACCCTGGGCATCACTCTGTGCAGCCTCCCTCTGCCTGGTCTTCCAGAGACTTCCACTGCAGCCGGGGCACCAGGCCTTTGTCTCCAACCATCACCCCTCCTCCCCCTGACTCCTGGGTTCCTCTCATTAGGATTAGGCCTTCTTGAAATTGTCTCCCACTCATGGGCCAGATAAAATGATGAGAAAACAAGCCGGAGATGCAGCCCCTTGTCTATCCTGACTCTCTGGAGCCCACACCTGTTCCTTGGAACTGGCCGTTTCAGCGAGGTCCATTTTCTGCAATGGGAGCCACTGAGGGGTGAGGATTGGCTGACCGGAGCAGCCTGTCCCTGCCGGCCAGCCCTCCCCAGGTGTGCCTGGGTTGAGGTCAATATAAACACCGCTCCAGGGAGCAACAGCCCCTGCAGCTGTGCCTGACGCCATATTCTCTGCCCCGTCAGCAGTCTCGGGGCTGTGCCGGTGGGAGGGAGTGAGGGGGCACGGTTTTGTGGGTGGCCCGGTGTGAGAGGAGCTCTGCTGGACTTTCTGCAGGAGTCTCCAGACTGCCACCTGCTAAAGAAGAGGATGGGTCACCCATACCTTCCGCTGGAATTTCTCCGCGGGCAGAGGTGAGGGAGGAAAAAAGCAGTGGGGGCCAAGACAGGACGGATATCTCAGGCAGGGAAATGGAAAGTTTTCAGAAGAGCGCCTGGGGCCAGGATCATCCTGGCAGGCCTGCAGGCACCAAGTCAGCCTGCGTGCTTTCACTGGTGTGGATCCACGGCCCTTCCTCTATGCTTTCAAGTCCTTGTACATATTCAGGTGTTTTACCTGGGAAGGGTGGGAACAGTTCAGCAGCAGCTGGCTGGGGGCTCAGCTCACGTTGACTCACAGACGCCTATGTACGGTCCCCCAGCTTTGCAATGAGGACGCTCCTTGCGGGGGGGCTGCTGGCTGCATGGGAGATAATTCGGCACCTCCGACCACCTTCAGAATTGTTTACCACTGGAGCAAGTGCCCTGATAGGGTTTTCCTCTGTATAACTAGTGGGTTCTGTTTATTTTTTCTGTTTTTTTCAAGGTAGATTTTAGTCCTCATTTATGTATTTATAGATATAAGCATGGAAATCATTCTTTCATATAAATACATCTGTGTGAAGGGAAGAACATTTTTCTGTTTTATTTTTAAATTTTATTTGTTTTTTAAATATTTGAAATTTAAGGTTATTTATTTTTTTATACAGCAGGTTATTGTTAGTTATCTATTTTATACATATACATGTATACAAGTCAGTCCCAATCTCCCAACTCATCCCACCACCACCACCCCATGGCTTCCCCCCCTTGGTTTCCATACGTTTGTTCTCTAACCCTGTGTCTCTAATTCTGCCCTGCAAACCGGTTCATCTCTACCATTTTTCCAGCTTCCACATATATGCATTAATACGCAATATTTGTTTTTCTCTTTCTGACCTACTTCTCTCTGTATGACAGTCTCTAGATCCATCCACGTCTCTACAAATGACCCAGTTTCATTCCTTTTTATGGCTGAGCAATATTCCATTTTATATATGTACCACATCTTTATCCATTCGTCTGTCTGTGGGCATTTAGCTTGCTTCCATTACCTGGCTATTGTAAATAGTGCTGCAATGAACATTGTGGTGCATGTGTCTTTTTGATTTATGGTTTTCTCTGGGTATATGCCCAGAAGTGGGATTGCTGGATCATATGGTAATTGTATTTTTAGTTTTTTTAATGAACTTCCATACTGTTCTCCATACTGACTGTATCAATTGACATTCCCACCAATAGTGGAAGAGGGATCCATTTGTCCACACCCTCCGCAGCATTTGTAGTTTGTAGATTTTCTGATGATGCCCATTCTAACAGGTGTGAGGTGATACCTCATTGAAGTTTGGATTTGCATTTCTCTAATAATTAGGGATGTTGAGCAGCTTTTCATGTGCATCTTGGCCATCTCTGAGTCTCCTTTGAAGAAATGTCTATTTAGATATTCTACCCATTTTTGAAGTGGGTTGTTTTTTTTTTAATATTAAGCTGCATGAGCTGTTTATGTATACTGGAGATTAAACCTTTGTCCATTGATTCGTTTTCACATATTTTCTCCCATTCTGAGGGTTGCCTTTTTCCATTCCCATTTTTTAACAAAAAGAAAGAAAGAAAGAAAAAGAAGCAGAACACAAATGTCCGTAAAATATGCCTCTTGAAACTGTCGTTTTGAAACATGGAGGTCTTTTGAATTTTTTGGTCAGTATACGACCCCAGGATTTCTTTTCAGGGCAGGTCTCATTTACAGGCCTGCCATGATTTTGAATATCAACTGACCATTAGCGCTGGGATTCAAGCTGCTGTTGTGTGAAACGGCCACAAGGTGGCAGCAGTTCCCCTTTACCAAATCTGGTGACTAGGGCAACAGAGCCTCAATGGAAGTCGTGTTCTAGGTTGTAAGTTAGAATGGAATGTGCCAGGAAAAAGACCCTTAAGTTTGTCTCACTATTTCTGGTTCGTTTTTTTTCATTTAATTTTTATTTTTTATCACAGCAAGTTTGATTACAATGTTTGGCTTGTTGTAGGTGTGCAAGATGTGGTTCTTTTACACATATACATATGTCTGTTCTTCCTGGGATCCTTTTCCCATGTATGTTAGGACAGAATGTTGAGTAGTCTTCTCTTGGTATTCCGTAGGTGTTTGGTGATTATCTCTTTCACCTGTGTTTGTATCTGTCTGTTAACCCCAATATCCTAATGTATCCAATCCTCACACCTTTCCATTGGTGAACCATAAGTTTGTTTAATGAATCTGTGATTGCCCTTCTCTGTGGAAATATCTTCACTAGTATCAATTCTTAGGTAACACCTATAAGTGATATCATACGATATGTGTCTTTCTCTTTCTGACTTACTACAAGTCACGTGATTACCTCTAGACTCCTCTACGGTGCTGCAAATGGCATTGTGTCCTTTTTTTCCTTGGCTAATATTCTGTCTGCACATGTACCAGTTCTTCTTTGTCCACTCATCTGTTGATGGACTTTTTGGTTGCTCCCATGTCATGGCTATGGTAATGCTGCGGCAATGCACATTTGCCTGCCTGTGTCTTTCCAATTCTGGCTTCTTAGGTTATAGGCCCAGGAGTTCGCCTGCTGGATCATATGGTAGCAAAGTGTTTACCTTGTAGAGGCACCGCCATTCTCTTCTCATTAGTGGCTCTTACCAGGTTACGTCCCACTAAAAGTTGAGGTTATGCTCTTCTCCACAACACCTTCAGCGTTTATTCTTTGTAGTAGTTTTTTCTGAAGTTTATTCTGACTAGTGTGAGCTGATACCGCTTTGTGGTTGGATTTGCATGCGTCTCATAATACCTTGAAATTGAGCTTTCTGGCATGTCCTTTGTTCCTTCAAACTGTGAGTACAGCTTACCTCTTCAAATTGTTTTCGGGAAGTATGTGTGACATTTAGAAATATTTTGGCCATTCCCTCCCTCAAGACATTATGAGGGCAGGTTTCACTCACAGCCCTCCAGTACTGGTGCATATGAAGTGACCCTTAGCACAGGTTTTAAAGCTGCTGTTGCAGGTAACGGCCAGAGGGTGGCAGCATTTCTGCTTTTCCCAATCTGTTAACTAGGGAAACAGACCATCCTGGCAGTGGTGTTCCTCGGTTATATATTAGAGTGGAATGTGCCCCAAAAAGCTGATGTCTCCTTACTTCTGTTTGTTGTAGAAATTGAATTTATATATTTTTTTTATTGGAGTCATATCCCATTGTGTTCATGGACCACTTCTTCTTTGAGCATTCCTCTGTTGATGGACATTTTCGTAGCTTCCAAGTGTTGGCTGTGGTCAATATTGCTGGAGTGCAGGATTGCCAGCATGTGTCTTTTTTTGTGGTACATGGGCCTCTCACTGCCGTGGGCCCTCCCATTGCAGAGCACAGGCTCCGGACGTGCAGGCCCAGCAGCCATAGCTCACGGGAACAGCCGCTCCGCGGCATGTGGGATCTCCCCAAATCGGGGCATGAATCCATGTCCCCTGCACTGGCAGGCGGACTCTCATCCACTGCGCCACCAGTGAATCCCAGCCTGTCTTTTTGAGTCTCATCCCCTCAGGTGATAGGCCCAGCAGTGGGTATGCTTGATTGAATGGTAGCTCAGTATTTATCTTTACAAGGCACGTCATTTTTGTTTTCATGACTGGCTCTTACCATGTCCCACGTTGAAGCAAGGGTAGGCATTTCTCCAAAGCCCCTTCAGCATTTATTGTTTGCAGAATTTTTGCTGATGGCCATTCTGACTGCTGTGAGCTGATAGGTTTTTGTAATTTGGATCTGCATATCTTTAATTATTCCTAATGTTTAGCATTTTTCCATGCCTTTTAAAATTTCTGGCAGAGAAAAACAGAAAAAAATGGAGAGTACAATTAAACTCTTGAAATTGTCTTCTTGGATGGTTGCCCTCTTTTGAATTTTTTGGTCAATTTTCGACCCCATGTTTGTTTTTGAGGGCAGGTGTTATTCACAGGCCTGCAAGGAGTGTGAATATTTAGTGACCATTAGCAGTGGGTTTAAAGCTGCTGTTGTGGGAAATGGCCACAAGGCGGCCGCGTTTCTCCATTCCCAAGTCTGGTTCCTAGGGCAGCAGAGCCTTTCTGGGACCAATGGCATACAGAAGAAGGCATCATTGAAGTCTAACACAGAATACCATGTCCTGGTGGATGGTAGAATGACCAGTAGGGTCTAGGAATTAGGAACTACTGGATGTATATCCTCGGTGGCTTCACTGACTGTCCTAACATCCTTTACCAGGTCCCCAGCAGCCCACGGGGCTCTCGTGGTCAGGCACCTCCCAGGATATGGGGCTCACCTGAGCAGGGCCCCAGCAGCCAACGGGGTTCTCATGTTCAGGCCACTCCCAGGGTATGGAGCTCACCTGTGAAACTACCCAGCAGCCCACGAGGCTCTCGTGCTTAGGCACCTCCCATGATACAGAGCTGCCCTGGGCAGGTACCATGGCAGGGCTGGGCACACAGGAACCGTGCACATAGCCCTCATTGCAGAGCACCCCAGAACGCCTGGCACGCAGAGCTGACACAGAGCACCTCAGAGCAGGACTTGAACTAACAAACAGCAGCTCCGACAGGTCTCTGACCCTGGGCATCACTCTGTGCAGCCTCCCTCTGCCTGGTCTTCCAGAGACTTCCACTGCAGCCGGGGCACCAGGCCTTTGTCTCCAACCATCACCCCTCCTCCCCCTGACTCCTGGGTTCCTCTCATTAGGATTAGGCCTTCTTGAAATTGTCTCCCACTCATGGGCCAGATAAAATGATGAGAAAACAAGCCGGAGATGCAGCCCCTTGTCTATCCTGACTCTCTGGAGCCCACACCTGTTCCTTGGAACTGGCCGTTTCAGCGAGGTCCATTTTCTGCAATGGGAGCCACTGAGGGGTGAGGATTGGCTGACCGGAGCAGCCTGTCCCTGCCGGCCAGCCCTCCCCAGGTGTGCCTGGGTTGAGGTCAATATAAACACCGCTCCAGGGAGCAACAGCCCCTGCAGCTGTGCCTGACGCCATATTCTCTGCCCCGTCAGCAGTCTCGGGGCTGTGCCGGTGGGAGGGAGTGAGGGGGCACGGTTTTGTGGGTGGCCCGGTGTGAGAGGAGCTCTGCTGGACTTTCTGCAGGAGTCTCCAGACTGCCACCTGCTAAAGAAGAGGATGGGTCACCCATACCTTCCGCTGGAATTTCTCCGCGGGCAGAGGTGAGGGAGGAAAAAAGCAGTGGGGGCCAAGACAGGACGGATATCTCAGGCAGGGAAATGGAAAGTTTTCAGAAGAGCGCCTGGGGCCAGGATCATCCTGGCAGGCCTGCAGGCACCAAGTCAGCCTGCGTGCTTTCACTGGTGTGGATCCACGGCCCTTCCTCTATGCTTTCAAGTCCTTGTACATATTCAGGTGTTTTACCTGGGAAGGGTGGGAACAGTTCAGCAGCAGCTGGCTGGGGGCTCAGCTCACGTTGACTCACAGACGCCTATGTACGGTCCCCCAGCTTTGCAATGAGGACGCTCCTTGCGGGGGGGCTGCTGGCTGCATGGGAGATAATTCGGCACCTCCGACCACCTTCAGAATTGTTTACCACTGGAGCAAGTGCCCTGATAGGGTTTTCCTCTGTATAACTAGTGGGTTCTGTTTATTTTTTCTGTTTTTTTCAAGGTAGATTTTAGTCCTCATTTATGTATTTATAGATATAAGCATGGAAATCATTCTTTCATATAAATACATCTGTGTGAAGGGAAGAACATTTTTCTGTTTTATTTTTAAATTTTATTTGTTTTTTAAATATTTGAAATTTAAGGTTATTTATTTTTTTATACAGCAGGTTATTGTTAGTTATCTATTTTATACATATACATGTATACAAGTCAGTCCCAATCTCCCAACTCATCCCACCACCACCACCCCATGGCTTCCCCCCCTTGGTTTCCATACGTTTGTTCTCTAACCCTGTGTCTCTAATTCTGCCCTGCAAACCGGTTCATCTCTACCATTTTTCCAGCTTCCACATATATGCATTAATACGCAATATTTGTTTTTCTCTTTCTGACCTACTTCTCTCTGTATGACAGTCTCTAGATCCATCCACGTCTCTACAAATGACCCAGTTTCATTCCTTTTTATGGCTGAGCAATATTCCATTTTATATATGTACCACATCTTTATCCATTCGTCTGTCTGTGGGCATTTAGCTTGCTTCCATTACCTGGCTATTGTAAATAGTGCTGCAATGAACATTGTGGTGCATGTGTCTTTTTGATTTATGGTTTTCTCTGGGTATATGCCCAGAAGTGGGATTGCTGGATCATATGGTAATTGTATTTTTAGTTTTTTTAATGAACCTCCATACTGTTCTCCATAGTGACTGTATCAATTGACATTCCCACCAATAGTGGAAGAGGGATCCATTTGTCCACACCCTCCGCAGCATTTGTAGTTTGTAGATTTTCTGATGATGCCCATTCTAACAGGTGTGAGGTGATACCTCATTGAAGTTTGGATTTGCATTTCTCTAATAATTAGGGATGTTGAGCAGCTTTTCATGTGCATCTTGGCCATCTCTGAGTCTCCTTTGAAGAAATGTCTATTTAGATATTCTACCCATTTTTGAAGTGGGTTGTTTTTTTTTTAATATTAAGCTGCATGAGCTGTTTATGTATACTGGAGATTAAACCTTTGTCCATTGATTCGTTTTCACATATTTTCTCCCATTCTGAGGGTTGCCTTTTTCCATTCCCATTTTTTAACAAAAAGAAAGAAAGAAAGAAAAAGAAGCAGAACACAAATGTCCGTAAAATATGCCTCTTGAAACTGTCGTTTTGAAACATGGAGGTCTTTTGAATTTTTTGGTCAGTATACGACCCCAGGATTTCTTTTCAGGGCAGGTCTCATTTACAGGCCTGCCATGATTTTGAATATCAACTGACCATTAGCGCTGGGATTCAAGCTGCTGTTGTGTGAAACGGCCACAAGGTGGCAGCAGTTCCCCTTTACCAAATCTGGTGACTAGGGCAACAGAGCCTCAATGGAAGTCGTGTTCTAGGTTGTAAGTTAGAATGGAATGTGCCAGGAAAAAGACCCTTAAGTTTGTCTCACTATTTCTGGTTCGTTTTTTTTCATTTAATTTTTATTTTTTATCACAGCAAGTTTGATTACAATGTTTGGCTTGTTGTAGGTGTGCAAGATGTGGTTCTTTTACACATATACATATGTCTGTTCTTCCTGGGATCCTTTTCCCATGTATGTTAGGACAGAATGTTGAGTAGTCTTCTCTTGGTATTCCGTAGGTGTTTGGTGATTATCTCTTTCACCTGTGTTTGTATCTGTCTGTTAACCCCAATATCCTAATGTATCCAATCCTCACACCTTTCCATTGGTGAACCATAAGTTTGTTTAATGAATCTGTGATTGCCCTTCTCTGTGGAAATATCTTCACTAGTATCAATTCTTAGGTAACACCTATAAGTGATATCATACGATATGTGTCTTTCTCTTTCTGACTTACTACAAGTCACGTGATTACCTCTAGACTCCTCTACGGTGCTGCAAATGGCATTGTGTCCTTTTTTTCCTTGGCTAATATTCTGTCTGCACATGTACCAGTTCTTCTTTGTCCACTCATCTGTTGATGGACTTTTTGGTTGCTCCCATGTCATGGCTATGGTAATGCTGCGGCAATGCACATTTGCCTGCCTGTGTCTTTCCAATTCTGGCTTCTTAGGTTATAGGCCCAGGAGTTCGCCTGCTGGATCATATGGTAGCAAAGTGTTTACCTTGTAGAGGCACCGCCATTCTCTTCTCATTAGTGGCTCTTACCAGGTTACGTCCCACTAAAAGTTGAGGTTATGCTCTTCTCCACAACACCTTCAGCGTTTATTCTTTGTAGTAGTTTTTTCTGAAGTTTATTCTGACTAGTGTGAGCTGATACCGCTTTGTGGTTGGATTTGCATGCGTCTCATAATACCTTGAAATTGAGCTTTCTGGCATGTCCTTTGTTCCTTCAAACTGTGAGTACAGCTTACCTCTTCAAATTGTTTTCGGGAAGTATGTGTGACATTTAGAAATATTTTGGCCATTCCCTCCCTCAAGACATTATGAGGGCAGGTTTCACTCACAGCCCTCCAGTACTGGTGCATATGAAGTGACCCTTAGCACAGGTTTTAAAGCTGCTGTTGCAGGTAACGGCCAGAGGGCGGCAGCATTTCTGCTTTTCCCAATCTGTTAACTAGGGAAACAGACCATCCTGGCAGTGGTGTTCCTCGGTTATATATTAGAGTGGAATGTGCCCCAAAAAGCTGATGTCTCCTTACTTCTGTTTGTTGTAGAAATTGAATTTATATATTTTTTTTATTGGAGTCATATCCCATTGTGTTCATGGACCACTTCTTCTTTGAGCATTCCTCTGTTGATGGACATTTTCGTAGCTTCCATGTGTTGGCTGTGGTCAATATTGCTGGAGTGCAGGATTGCCAGCATGTGTCTTTTTTTGTGGTACATGGGCCTCTCACTGCCGTGGGCCCTCCCATTGCAGAGCACAGGCTCCGGACGTGCAGGCCCAGCAGCCATAGCTCACGGGAACAGCCGCTCCGTGGCATGTGGGATCTCCCCAAATCGGGGCATGAATCCATGTCCCCTGCACTGGCAGGCGGACGATCATCCACTGCGCCACCAGTGAATCCCAGCCTGTCTTTTTGAGTCTCATCCCCTCAGGTGATAGGCCCAGCAGTGGGTATGCTTGATTGAATGGTAGCTCAGTATTTATCTTTACAAGGCACGTCATTTTTGTTTTCATGACTGGCTCTTACCATGTCCCACGTTGAAGCAAGGGTAGGCATTTCTCCAAAGCCCCTTCAGCATTTATTGTTTGCAGAATTTTTGCTGATGGCCATTCTGACTGCTGTGAGCTGATAGGTTTTTGTAATTTGGATCTGCATATCTTTAATTATTCCTAATGTTTAGCATTTTTCCATGCCTTTTAAAATTTCTGGCAGAGAAAAACAGAAAAAAATGGAGAGTACAATTAAACTCTTGAAATTGTCTTCTTGGATGGTTGCCCTCTTTTGAATTTTTTGGTCAATTTTCGACCCCATGTTTGTTTTTGAGGGCAGGTGTTATTCACAGGCCTGCAAGGAGTGTGAATATTTAGTGACCATTAGCAGTGGGTTTAAAGCTGCTGTTGTGGGAAATGGCCACAAGGCGGCCGCGTTTCTCCATTCCCAAGTCTGGTTCCTAGGGCAGCAGAGCCTTTCTGGGACCAATGGCATACAGAAGAAGGCATCATTGAAGTCTAACACAGAATACCATGTCCTGGTGGATGGTAGAATGACCAGTAGGGTCTAGGAATTAGGAACTACTGGATGTATATCCTCGGTGGCTTCACTGACTGTCCTAACATCCTTTACCAGGTCCCCAGCAGCCCACGGGGCTCTCGTGGTCAGGCACCTCCCAGGATATGGGGCTCACCTGAGCAGGGCCCCAGCAGCCAACGGGGTTCTCATGTTCAGGCCACTCCCAGGGTATGGAGCTCACCTGTGAAACTACCCAGCAGCCCACGAGGCTCTCGTGCTTAGGCACCTCCCATGATACAGAGCTGCCCTGGGCAGGTACCATGGCAGGGCTGGGCACACAGGAACCGTGCACATAGCCCTCATTGCAGAGCACCCCAGAACGCCTGGCACGCAGAGCTGACACAGAGCACCTCAGAGCAGGACTTGAACTAACAAACAGCAGCTCCGACAGGTCTCTGACCCTGGGCATCACTCTGTGCAGCCTCCCTCTGCCTGGTCTTCCAGAGACTTCCACTGCAGCCGGGGCACCAGGCCTTTGTCTCCAACCATCACCCCTCCTCCCCCTGACTCCTGGGTTCCTCTCATTAGGATTAGGCCTTCTTGAAATTGTCTCCCACTCATGGGCCAGATAAAATGATGAGAAAACAAGCCGGAGATGCAGCCCCTTGTCTATCCTGACTCTCTGGAGCCCACACCTGTTCCTTGGAACTGGCCGTTTCAGCGAGGTCCATTTTCTGCAATGGGAGCCACTGAGGGGTGAGGATTGGCTGACCGGAGCAGCCTGTCCCTGCCGGCCAGCCCTCCCCAGGTGTGCCTGGGTTGAGGTCAATATAAACACCGCTCCAGGGAGCAACAGCCCCTGCAGCTGTGCCTGACGCCATATTCTCTGCCCCGTCAGCAGTCTCGGGGCTGTGCCGGTGGGAGGGAGTGAGGGGGCACGGTTTTGTGGGTGGCCCGGTGTGAGAGGAGCTCTGCTGGACTTTCTGCAGGAGTCTCCAGACTGCCACCTGCTAAAGAAGAGGATGGGTCACCCATACCTTCCGCTGGAATTTCTCCGCGGGCAGAGGTGAGGGAGGAAAAAAGCAGTGGGGGCCAAGACAGGACGGATATCTCAGGCAGGGAAATGGAAAGTTTTCAGAAGAGCGCCTGGGGCCAGGATCATCCTGGCAGGCCTGCAGGCACCAAGTCAGCCTGCGTGCTTTCACTGGTGTGGATCCACGGCCCTTCCTCTATGCTTTCAAGTCCTTGTACATATTCAGGTGTTTTACCTGGGAAGGGTGGGAACAGTTCAGCAGCAGCTGGCTGGGGGCTCAGCTCACGTTGACTCACAGACGCCTATGTACGGTCCCCCAGCTTTGCAATGAGGACGCTCCTTGCGGGGGGGCTGCTGGCTGCATGGGAGATAATTCGGCACCTCCGACCACCTTCAGAATTGTTTACCACTGGAGCAAGTGCCCTGATAGGGTTTTCCTCTGTATAACTAGTGGGTTCTGTTTATTTTTTCTGTTTTTTTCAAGGTAGATTTTAGTCCTCATTTATGTATTTATAGATATAAGCATGGAAATCATTCATTCATATAAATACATCTGTGTGAAGGGAAGAACATTTTTCTGTTTTATTTTTAAATTTTATTTGTTTTTTAAAAATTTGAAATTTAAGGTTATTTATTTTTTTATACAGCAGGTTATTGTTAGTTATCTATTTTATACATATACATGTATACAAGTCAGTCCCAATCTCCCAACTCATCCCACCACCACCACCCCATGGCTTCCCCCCCTTGGTTTCCATACGTTTGTTCTCTAACCCTGTGTCTCTAATTCTGCCCTGCAAACCGGTTCATCTCTACCATTTTTCCAGCTTCCACATATATGCATTAATACGCAATATTTGTTTTTCTCTTTCTGACCTACTTCTCTCTGTATGACAGTCTCTAGATCCATCCACGTCTCTACAAATGACCCAGTTTCATTCCTTTTTATGGCTGAGCAATATTCCATTTTATATATGTACCACATCTTTATCCATTCGTCTGTCTGTGGGCATTTAGCTTGCTTCCATTACCTGGCTATTGTAAATAGTGCTGCAATGAACATTGTGGTGCATGTGTCTTTTTGATTTATGGTTTTCTCTGGGTATATGCCCAGAAGTGGGATTGCTGGATCATATGGTAATTGTATTTTTAGTTTTTTTAATGAACCTCCATACTGTTCTCCATAGTGACTGTATCAATTGACATTCCCACCAATAGTGGAAGAGGGATCCATTTGTCCACACCCTCCGCAGCATTTGTAGTTTGTAGATTTTCTGATGATGCCCATTCTAACAGGTGTGAGGTGATACCTCATTGAAGTTTTGATTTGCATTTCTCTAATAATTAGTGATGTTGAGCAGCTTTTCATGTGCATCTTGGCCATCTCTGAGTCTCCTTTGAAGAAATGTCTATTTAGATATTCTACCCATTTTTGAAGTGGGTTGTTTTTTTTTTTTAATATTAAGCTGCATGAGCTGTTTATGTATACTGGAGATTAAACCTTTGTCCATTGATTCGTTTTCACATATTTTCTCCCATTCTGAGGGTTGCCTTTTTCCATTCCCATTTTTTAACAAAAAGAAAGAAAGAAAGAAAAAGAAGCAGAACACAAATGTCCGTAAAATATGCCTCTTGTAACTGTCGTTTTGAAACATGGAGGTCTTTTGAATTTTTTGGTCAGTATACGACCCCAGGATTTCTTTTCAGGGCAGGTCTCATTTACAGGCCTGCCATGATTTTGAATATCAACTGACCATTAGCGCTGGGATTCAAGCTGCTGTTGTGTGAAACGGCCACAAGGTGGCAGCAGTTCCCCTTTACCGAATCTGGTGACTAGGGCAACAGAGCCTCAATGGAAGTCGTGTTCTAGGTTGTAAGTTAGAATGGAATGTGCCAGGAAAAAGACCCTTAAGTTTGTCTCACTATTTCTTGTTCGTTTTTTTTCATTTAATTTTTATTTTTTATCACAGCAAGTTTGATTACAATGTTTGGCTTGTTGTAGGTGTGCAAGATGTGGTTCTTTTACACATATACATATGTCTGTTCTTCCTGGGATCCTTTTCCCATGTATGTTAGGACAGAATGTTGAGTAGTCTTCTCTTGGTATTCCGTAGGTGTTTGGTGATTATCTCTTTCACCTGTGTTTGTATCTGTCTGTTAACCCCAATATCCTAATGTATCCAATCCTCACACCTTTCCATTGGTGAACCATAAGTTTGTTTAATGAATCTGTGATTGCCCTTCTCTGTGGAAATATCTTCACTAGTATCAATTCTTAGGTAACACCTATAAGTGATATCATACGATATGTGTCTTTCTCTTTCTGACTTACTACAAGTCACGTGATTACCTCTAGACTCCTCTACGGTGCTGCAAATGGCATTGTGTCCTTTTTTTCCTTGGCTAATATTCTGTCTGCACATGTACCAGTTCTTCTTTGTCCACTCATCTGTTGATGGACTTTTTGGTTGCTCCCATGTCATGGCTATGGTAATGCTGCGGCAATGCACATTTGCCTGCCTGTGTCTTTCCAATTCTGGCTTCTTAGGTTATAGGCCCAGGAGTTCGCCTGCTGGATCATATGGTAGCAAAGTGTTTACCTTGTAGAGGCACCGCCATTCTCTTCTCATTAGTGGCTCTTACCAGGTTACGTCCCACTAAAAGTTGAGGTTATGCTCTTCTCCACAACACCTTCAGCGTTTATTCTTTGTAGTAGTTTTTTCTGAAGTTTATTCTGACTAGTGTGAGCTGATACCGCTTTGTGGTTGGATTTGCATGCGTCTCATAATACCTTGAAATTGAGCTTTCTGGCATGTCCTTTGTTCCTTCAAACTGTGAGTACAGCTTACCTCTTCAAATTGTTTTCGGGAAGTATGTGTGACATTTAGAAATATTTTGGCCATTCCCTCCCTCAAGACATTATGAGGGCAGGTTTCACTCACAGCCCTCCAGTACTGGTGCATATGAAGTGACCCTTAGCACAGGTTTTAAAGCTGCTGTTGCAGGTAACGGCCAGAGGGCGGCAGCATTTCTGCTTTTCCCAATCTGTTAACTAGGGAAACAGACCATCCTGGCAGTGGTGTTCCTCGGTTATATATTAGAGTGGAATGTGCCCCAAAAAGCTGATGTCTCCTTACTTCTGTTTGTTGTAGAAATTGAATTTATATATTTTTTTTATTGGAGTCATATCCCATTGTGTTCATGGACCACTTCTTCTTTGAGCATTCCTCTGTTGATGGACATTTTCGTAGCTTCCAAGTGTTGGCTGTGGTCAATATTGCTGGAGTGCAGGATTGCCAGCATGTGTCTTTTTTTGTGGTACATGGGCCTCTCACTGCCGTGGGCCCTCCCATTGCAGAGCACAGGCTCCGGACGTGCAGGCCCAGCAGCCATAGCTCACGGGAACAGCCGCTCCGCGGCATGTGGGATCTCCCCAAATCGGGGCATGAATCCATGTCCCCTGCACTGGCAGGCGGACTCTCATCCACTGCGCCACCAGTGAATCCCAGCCTGTCTTTTTGAGTCTCATCCCCTCAGGTGATAGGCCCAGCAGTGGGTATGCTTGATTGAATGGTAGCTCAGTATTTATCTTTACAAGGCACGTCATTTTTGTTTTCATGACTGGCTCTTACCATGTCCCACGTTGAAGCAAGGGTAGGCATTTCTCCAAAGCCCCTTCAGCATTTATTGTTTGCAGAATTTTTGCTGATGGCCATTCTGACTGCTGTGAGCTGATAGGTTTTTGTAATTTGGATCTGCATATCTTTAATTATTCCTAATGTTTAGCATTTTTCCATGCCTTTTAAAATTTCTGGCAGAGAAAAACAGAAAAAAATGGAGAGTACAATTAAACTCTTGAAATTGTCTTCTTGGATGGTTGCCCTCTTTTGAATTTTTTGGTCAATTTTCGACCCCATGTTTGTTTTTGAGGGCAGGTGTTATTCACAGGCCTGCAAGGAGTGTGAATATTTAGTGACCATTAGCAGTGGGTTTAAAGCTGCTGTTGTGGGAAATGGCCACAAGGCGGCCGCGTTTCTCCATTCCCAAGTCTGGTTCCTAGGGCAGCAGAGCCTTTCTGGGACCAATGGCATACAGAAGAAGGCATCATTGAAGTCTAACACAGAATACCATGTCCTGGTGGATGGTAGAATGACCAGTAGGGTCTAGGAATTAGGAACTACTGGATGTATATCCTCGGTGGCTTCACTGACTGTCCTAACATCCTTTACCAGGTCCCCAGCAGCCCACGGGGCTCTCGTGGTCAGGCACCTCCCAGGATATGGGGCTCACCTGAGCAGGGCCCCAGCAGCCAACGGGGTTCTCATGTTCAGGCCACTCCCAGGGTATGGAGCTCACCTGTGAAACTACCCAGCAGCCCACGAGGCTCTCGTGCTTAGGCACCTCCCATGATACACAGCTGCCCTGGGCAGGTACCATGGCAGGGCTGGGCACACAGGAACCGTGCACATAGCCCTCATTGCAGAGCACCCCAGAACGCCTGGCACGCAGAGCTGACACAGAGCACCTCAGAGCAGGACTTGAACTAACAAACAGCAGCTCCGACAGGTCTCTGACCCTGGGCATCACTCTGTGCAGCCTCCCTCTGCCTGGTCTTCCAGAGACTTCCACTGCAGCCGGGGCACCAGGCCTTTGTCTCCAACCATCACCCCTCCTCCCCCTGACTCCTGGGTTCCTCTCATTAGGATTAGGCCTTCTTGAAATTGTCTCCCACTCATGGGCCAGATAAAATGATGAGAAAACAAGCCGGAGATGCAGCCCCTTGTCTATCCTGACTCTCTGGAGCCCACACCTGTTCCTTGGAACTGGCCGTTTCAGCGAGGTCCATTTTCTGCAATGGGAGCCACTGAGGGGTGAGGATTGGCTGACCGGAGCAGCCTGTCCCTGCCGGCCAGCCCTCCCCAGGTGTGCCTGGGTTGAGGTCAATATAAACACCGCTCCAGGGAGCAACAGCCCCTGCAGCTGTGCCTGACGCCATATTCTCTGCCCCGTCAGCAGTCTCGGGGCTGTGCCGGTGGGAGGGAGTGAGGGGGCACGGTTTTGTGGGTGGCCCGGTGTGAGAGGAGCTCTGCTGGACTTTCTGCAGGAGTCTCCAGACTGCCACCTGCTAAAGAAGAGGATGGGTCACCCATACCTTCCGCTGGAATTTCTCCGCGGGCAGAGGTGAGGGAGGAAAAAAGCAGTGGGGGCCAAGACAGGACGGATATCTCAGGCAGGGAAATGGAAAGTTTTCAGAAGAGCGCCTGGGGCCAGGATCATCCTGGCAGGCCTGCAGGCACCAAGTCAGCCTGCGTGCTTTCACTGGTGTGGATCCACGGCCCTTCCTCTATGCTTTCAAGTCCTTGTACATATTCAGGTGTTTTACCTGGGAAGGGTGGGAACAGTTCAGCAGCAGCTGGCTGGGGGCTCAGCTCACGTTGACTCACAGACGCCTATGTACGGTCCCCCAGCTTTGCAATGAGGACGCTCCTTGCGGGGGGGCTGCTGGCTGCATGGGAGATAATTCGGCACCTCCGACCACCTTCAGAATTGTTTACCACTGGAGCAAGTGCCCTGATAGGGTTTTCCTCTGTATAACTAGTGGGTTCTGTTTATTTTTTCTGTTTTTTTCAAGGTAGATTTTAGTCCTCATTTATGTATTTATAGATATAAGCATGGAAATCATTCATTCATATAAATACATCTGTGTGAAGGGAAGAACATTTTTCTGTTTTATTTTTAAATTTTATTTGTTTTTTAAAAATTTGAAATTTAAGGTTATTTATTTTTTTATACAGCAGGTTATTGTTAGTTATCTATTTTATACATATACATGTATACAAGTCAGTCCCAATCTCCCAACTCATCCCACCACCACCACCCCATGGCTTCCCCCCCTTGGTTTCCATACGTTTGTTCTCTAACCCTGTGTCTCTAATTCTGCCCTGAAAACCGGTTCATCTCTACCATTTTTCCAGCTTCCACATATATGCATTAATACGCAATATTTGTTTTTCTCTTTCTGACCTACTTCTCTCTGTATGACAGTCTCTAGATCCATCCACGTCTCTACAAATGACCCAGTTTCATTCCTTTTTATGGCTGAGCAATATTCCATTTTATATATGTACCACATCTTTATCCATTCGTCTGTCTGTGGGCATTTAGCTTGCTTCCATTACCTGGCTATTGTAAATAGTGCTGCAATGAACATTGTGGTGCATGTGTCTTTTTGATTTATGGTTTTCTCTGGGTATATGCCCAGAAGTGGGATTGCTGGATCATATGGTAATTGTATTTTTAGTTTTTTTAATGAACCTCCATACTGTTCTCCATAGTGACTGTATCAATTGACATTCCCACCAATAGTGGAAGAGGGATCCATTTGTCCACACCCTCCGCAGCATTTGTAGTTTGTAGATTTTCTGATGATGCCCATTCTAACAGGTGTGAGGTGATACCTCATTGAAGTTTTGATTTGCATTTCTCTAATAATTAGTGATGTTGAGCAGCTTTTCATGTGCATCTTGGCCATCTCTGAGTCTCCTTTGAAGAAATGTCTATTTAGATATTCTACCCATTTTTGAAGTGGGTTGTTTTTTTTTTTTAATATTAAGCTGCATGAGCTGTTTATGTATACTGGAGATTAAACCTTTGTCCATTGATTCGTTTTCACATATTTTCTCCCATTCTGAGGGTTGCCTTTTTCCATTCCCATTTTTTAACAAAAAGAAAGAAAGAAAGAAAAAGAAGCAGAACACAAATGTCCGTAAAATATGCCTCTTGTAACTGTCGTTTTGAAACATGGAGGTCTTTTGAATTTTTTGGTCAGTATACGACCCCAGGATTTCTTTTCAGGGCAGGTCTCATTTACAGGCCTGCCATGATTTTGAATATCAACTGACCATTAGCGCTGGGATTCAAGCTGCTGTTGTGTGAAACGGCCACAAGGTGGCAGCAGATCCCCTTTACCGAATCTGGTGACTAGGGCAACAGAGCCTCAATGGAAGTCCTGTTCTAGGTTGTAAGTTAGAATGGAATGTGCCAGGAAAAAGACCCTTAAGTTTGTCTCACTATTTCTTGTTCGTTTTTTTTCATTTAATTTTTATTTTTTATCACAGCAAGTTTGATTACAATGTTTGGCTTGTTGTAGGTGTGCAAGATGTGGTTCTTTTACACATATACATATGTCTGTTCTTCCTGGGATCCTTTTCCCATGTATGTTAGGACAGAATGTTGAGTAGTCTTCACTTGGTATTCCGTAGGTGTTTGGTGATTATCTCTTTCACCTGTGTTTGTATCTGTCTGTTAACCCCAATATCCTAATGTATCCAATCCTCACACCTTTCCATTGGTGAACCATAAGTTTGTTTAATGAATCTGTGATTGCCCTTCTCTGTGGAAATATCTTCACTAGTATCAATTCTTAGGTAACACCTATAAGTGATATCATACGATATGTGTCTTTCTCTTTCTGACTTACTACAAGTCACGTGATTACCTCTAGACTCCTCTACGGTGCTGCAAATGGCATTGTGTCCTTTTTTTCCTTGGCTAATATTCTGTCTGCACATGTACCAGTTCTTCTTTGTCCACTCATCTGTTGATGGACTTTTTGGTTGCTCCCATGTCATGGCTATGGTAATGCTGCGGCAATGCACATTTGCCTGCCTGTGTCTTTCCAATTCTGGCTTCTTAGGTTATAGGCCCAGGAGTTCGCCTGCTGGATCATATGGTAGCAAAGTGTTTACCTTGTAGAGGCACCGCCATTCTCTTCTCATTAGTGGCTCTTACCAGGTTACGTCCCACTAAAAGTTGAGGTTATGCTCTTCTCCACAACACCTTCAGCGTTTATTCTTTGTAGTAGTTTTTTCTGAAGTTTATTCTGACTAGTGTGAGCTGATACCGCTTTGTGGTTGGATTTGCATGCGTCTCATAATACCTTGAAATTGAGCTTTCTGGCATGTCCTTTGTTCCTTCAAACTGTGAGTACAGCTTACCTCTTCAAATTGTTTTCGGGAAGTATGTGTGACATTTAGAAATATTTTGGCCATTCCCTCCCTCAAGACATTATGAGGGCAGGTTTCACTCACAGCCCTCCAGTACTGGTGCATATGAAGTGACCCTTAGCACAGGTTTTAAAGCTGCTGTTGCAGGTAACGGCCAGAGGGCGGCAGCATTTCTGCTTTTCCCAATCTGTTAACTAGGGAAACAGACCATCCTGGCAGTGGTGTTCCTCGGTTATATATTAGAGTGGAATGTGCCCCAAAAAGCTGATGTCTCCTTACTTCTGTTTGTTGTAGAAATTGAATTTATATATTTTTTTTATTGGAGTCATATCCCATTGTGTTCATGGACCACTTCTTCTTTGAGCATTCCTCTGTTGATGGACATTTTCGTAGCTTCCAAGTGTTGGCTGTGGTCAATATTGCTGGAGTGCAGGATTGCCAGCATGTGTCTTTTTTTGTGGTACATGGGCCTCTCACTGCCGTGGGCCCTCCCATTGCAGAGCACAGGCTCCGGACGTGCAGGCCCAGCAGCCATAGCTCACGGGAACAGCCGCTCCGCGGCATGTGGGATCTCCCCAAATCGGGGCATGAATCCATGTCCCCTGCACTGGCAGGCGGACTCTCATCCACTGCGCCACCAGTGAATCCCAGCCTGTCTTTTTGAGTCTCATCCCCTCAGGTGATAGGCCCAGCAGTGGGTATGCTTGATTGAATGGTAGCTCAGTATTTATCTTTACAAGGCACGTCATTTTTGTTTTCATGACTGGCTCTTACCATGTCCCACGTTGAAGCAAGGGTAGGCATTTCTCCAAAGCCCCTTCAGCATTTATTGTTTGCAGAATTTTTGCTGATGGCCATTCTGACTGCTGTGAGCTGATAGGTTTTTGTAATTTGGATCTGCATATCTTTAATTATTCCTAATGTTTAGCATTTTTCCATGCCTTTTAAAATTTCTGGCAGAGAAAAACAGAAAAAAATGGAGAGTACAATTAAACTCTTGAAATTGTCTTCTTGGATGGTTGCCCTCTTTTGAATTTTTTGGTCAATTTTCGACCCCATGTTTGTTTTTGAGGGCAGGTGTTATTCACAGGCCTGCAAGGAGTGTGAATATTTAGTGACCATTAGCAGTGGGTTTAAAGCTGCTGTTGTGGGAAATGGCCACAAGGCGGCCGCGTTTCTCCATTCCCAAGTCTGGTTCCTAGGGCAGCAGAGCCTTTCTGGGACCAATGGCATACAGAAGAAGGCATCATTGAAGTCTAACACAGAATACCATGTCCTGGTGGATGGTAGAATGACCAGTAGGGTCTAGGAATTAGGAACTACTGGATGTATATCCTCGGTGGCTTCACTGACTGTCCTAACATCCTTTACCAGGTCCCCAGCAGCCCACGGGGCTCTCGTGGTCAGGCACCTCCCAGGATATGGGGCTCACCTGAGCAGGGCCCCAGCAGCCAACGGGGTTCTCATGTTCAGGCCACTCCCAGGGTATGGAGCTCACCTGTGAAACTACCCAGCAGCCCACGAGGCTCTCGTGCTTAGGCACCTCCCATGATACAGAGCTGCCCTGGGCAGGTACCATGGCAGGGCTGGGCACACAGGAACCGTGCACATAGCCCTCATTGCAGAGCACCCCAGAACGCCTGGCACGCAGAGCTGACACAGAGCACCTCAGAGCAGGACTTGAACTAACAAACAGCAGCTCCGACAGGTCTCTGACCCTGGGCATCACTCTGTGCAGCCTCCCTCTGCCTGGTCTTCCAGAGACTTCCACTGCAGCCGGGGCACCAGGCCTTTGTCTCCAACCATCACCCCTCCTCCCCCTGACTCCTGGGTTCCTCTCATTAGGATTAGGCCTTCTTGAAATTGTCTCCCACTCATGGGCCAGATAAAATGATGAGAAAACAAGCCGGAGATGCAGCCCCTTGTCTATCCTGACTCTCTGGAGCCCACACCTGTTCCTTGGAACTGGCCGTTTCAGCGAGGTCCATTTTCTGCAATGGGAGCCACTGAGGGGTGAGGATTGGCTGACCGGAGCAGCCTGTCCCTGCCGGCCAGCCCTCCCCAGGTGTGCCTGGGTTGAGGTCAATATAAACACCGCTCCAGGGAGCAACAGCCCCTGCAGCTGTGCCTGACGCCATATTCTCTGCCCCGTCAGCAGTCTCGGGGCTGTGCCGGTGGGTGGGAGTGAGGGGGCACGGTTTTGTGGGTGGCCCGGTGTGAGAGGAGCTCTGCTGGACTTTCTGCAGGAGTCTCCAGACTGCCACCTGCTAAAGAAGAGGATGGGTCACCCATACCTTCCGCTGGAATTTCTCCGCGGGCAGAGGTGAGGGAGGAAAAAAGCAGTGGGGGCCAAGACAGGACGGATATCTCAGGCAGGGAAATGGAAAGTTTTCAGAAGAGCGCCTGGGGCCAGGATCATCCTGGCAGGCCTGCAGGCACCAAGTCAGCCTGCGTGCTTTCACTGGTGTGGATCCACGGCCCTTCCTCTATGCTTTCAAGTCCTTGTACATATTCAGGTGTTTTACCTGGGAAGGGTGGGAACAGTTCAGCAGCAGCTGGCTGGGGGCTCAGCTCACGTTGACTCACAGACGCCTATGTACGGTCCCCCAGCTTTGCAATGAGGACGCTCCTTGCGGGGGGGCTGCTGGCTGCATGGGAGATAATTCGGCACCTCCGACCACCTTCAGAATTGTTTACCACTGGAGCAAGTGCCCTGATAGGGTTTTCCTCTGTATAACTAGTGGGTTCTGTTTATTTTTTCTGTTTTTTTCAAGGTAGATTTTAGTCCTCATTTATGTATTTATAGATATAAGCATGGAAATCATTCATTCATATAAATATATCTGTGTGAAGGGAAGAACATTTTTCTGTTTTATTTTTAAATTTTATTTGTTTTTTAAATATTTGAAATTTAAGGTTATTTATTTTTTTATACAGCAGGTTATTGTTAGTTATCTATTTTATACATATACATGTATACAAGTCAGTCCCAATCTCCCAACTCATCCCACCACCACCACCCCATGGCTTCCCCCCCTTGGTTTCCATACGTTTGTTCTCTAACCCTGTGTCTCTAATTCTGCCCTGCAAACCGGTTCATCTCTACCATTTTTCCAGCTTCCACATATATGCATTAATACGCAATATTTGTTTTTCTCTTTCTGACCTACTTCTCTCTGTATGACAGTCTCTAGATCCATCCACGTCTCTACAAATGACCCAGTTTCATTCCTTTTTATGGCTGAGCAATATTCCATTTTATATATGTACCACATCTTTATCCATTCGTCTGTCTGTGGGCATTTAGCTTGCTTCCATTACCTGGCTATTGTAAATAGTGCTGCAATGAACATTGTGGTGCATGTGTCTTTTTGATTTATGGTTTTCTCTGGGTATATGCCCAGAAGTGGGATTGCTGGATCATATGGTAATTGTATTTTTAGTTTTTTTAATGAACCTCCATACTGTTCTCCATAGTGACTGTATCAATTGACATTCCCACCAATAGTGGAAGAGGGATCCATTTGTCCACACCCTCCGCAGCATTTGTAGTTTGTAGATTTTCTGATGATGCCCATTCTAACAGGTGTGAGGTGATACCTCATTGAAGTTTGGATTTGCATTTCTCTAATAATTAGGGATGTTGAGCAGCTTTTCATGTGCATCTTGGCCATCTCTGAGTCTCCTTTGAAGAAATGTCTATTTAGATATTCTACCCATTTTTGAAGTGGGTTGTTTTTTTTTTTTTAATATTAAGCTGCATGAGCTGTTTATGTATACTGGAGATTAAACCTTTGTCCATTGATTCGTTTTCACATATTTTCTCCCATTCTGAGGGTTGCCTTTTTCCATTCCCATTTTTTAACAAAAAGAAAGAAAGAAAGAAAAAGAAGCAGAACACAAATGTCCGTAAAATATGCCTCTTGTAACTGTCGTTTTGAAACATGGAGGTCTTTTGAATTTTTTGGTCAGTATACGACCCCAGGATTTCTTTTCAGGGCAGGTCTCATTTACAGGCCTGCCATGATTTTGAATATCAACTGACCATTAGCGCTGGGATTCAAGCTGCTGTTGTGTGAAACGGCCACAAGGTGGCAGCAGTTCCCCTTTACCGAGTCTGGTGACTAGGGCAACAGAGCCTCAATGGAAGTCCTGTTCTAGGTTGTAAGTTAGAATGGAATGTGCCAGGAAAAAGACCCTTAAGTTTGTCTCACTATTTCTGGTTCGTTTTTTTTCATTTAATTTTTATTTTTTATCACAGCAAGTTTGATTACAATGTTTGGCTTGTTGTAGGTGTGCAAGATGTGGTTCTTTTACACATATACATATGTCTGTTCTTCCTGGGATCCTTTTCCCATGTATGTTAGGACAGAATGTTGAGTAGTCTTCACTTGGTATTCCGTAGGTGTTTGGTGATTATCTCTTTCACCTGTGTTTGTATCTGTCTGTTAACCCCAATATCCTAATGTATCCAATCCTCACACCTTTCCATTGGTGAACCATAAGTTTGTTTAATGAATCTGTGATTGCCCTTCTCTGTGGAAATATCTTCACTAGTATCAATTCTTAGGTAACACCTATAAGTGATATCATACGATATGTGTCTTTCTCTTTCTGACTTACTACAAGTCACGTGATTACCTCTAGACTCCTCTACGGTGCTGCAAATGGCGTTGTGTCCTTTTTTTCCTTGGCTAATATTCTGTCTGCACATGTACCAGTTCTTCTTTGTCCACTCATCTGTTGATGGACTTTTTGGTTGCTCCCATGTCATGGCTATGGTAATGCTGCGGCAATGCACATTTGCCTGCCTGTGTCTTTCCAATTCTGGCTTCTTAGGTTATAGGCCCAGGAGTTCGCCTGCTGGATCATATGGTAGCAAAGTGTTTACCTTGTAGAGGCACCGCCATTCTCTTCTCATTAGTGGCTCTTACCAGGTTACGTCCCACTAAAAGTTGAGGTTATGCTCTTCTCCACAACACCTTCAGCGTTTATTCTTTGTAGTAGTTTTTTCTGAAGTTTATTCTGACTAGTGTGAGCTGATACCGCTTTGTGGTTGGATTGGCATGCGTCTCATAATACCTTGAAATTGAGCTTTCTGGCATGTCCTTTGTTCCTTCAAACTGTGAGTACAGCTTACCTCTTCAAATTGTTTTCGGGAAGTATGTGTGACATTTAGAAATATTTTGGCCATTCCCTCCCTCAAGACATTATGAGGGCAGGTTTCACTCACAGCCCTCCAGTACTGGTGCATATGAAGTGACCCTTAGCACAGGTTTTAAAGCTGCTGTTGCAGGTAACGGCCAGAGGGCGGCAGCATTTCTGCTTTTCCCAATCTGTTAACTAGGGAAACAGACCATCCTGGCAGTGGTGTTCCTCGGTTATATATTAGAGTGGAATGTGCCCCAAAAAGCTGATGTCTCCTTACTTCTGTTTGTTGTAGAAATTGAATTTATATATTTTTTTTATTGGAGTCATATCCCATTGTGTTCATGGACCACTTCTTCTTTGAGCATTCCTCTGTTGATGGACATTTTCGTAGCTTCCAAGTGTGGGCTGTGGTCAATACTGCTGGAGTGCAGGATTGCCAGCATGTGTCTTTTTTTTGTGGTACATGGGCCTCTCACTGGCGTGGGCCCTCCCATTGCAGAGCACAGGCTCCGGACGTGCAGGCCCAGCAGCCATAGCTCACGGGAACAGCCGCTCCGCGGCATGTGGGATCTCCCCAAATCGGGGCATGAATCCATGTCCCCTGCACTGGCAGGCGGACTCTCATCCACTGCGCCACCAATGAATCCCAGCCTGTCTTTTTGAGTCTCATCCCCTCAGGTGATAGGCCCAGCAGTGGGTATGCTTGATTGAATGGTAGCTCAGTATTTATCTTTACAAGGCACGTCATTTTTGTTTTCATGACTGGCTCTTACCATGTCCCACGTTGAAGCAAGGGTAGGCATTTCTCCAAAGCCCCTTCAGCATTTATTGTTTGCAGAATTTTTGCTGATGGCCATTCTGACTGCTGTGAGCTGATAGGTTTTTGTAATTTGGATCTGCATATCTTTAATTATTCCTAATGTTTAGCATTTTTCCATGCCTTTTAAAATTTCTGGCAGAGAAAAACAGAAAAAAAATGGAGAGTACAATTAAACTCTTGAAATTGTCTTCTTGGATGGTTGCCCTCTTTTGAATTTTTTGGTCAATTTTCGACCCCATGTTTGTTTTTGAGGGCAGGTGTTATTCACAGGCCTGCAAGGAGTGTGAATATTTAGTGACCATTAGCAGTGGGTTTAAAGCTGCTGTTGTGGGAAATGGCCACAAGGCGGCCGCGTTTCTCCATTCCCAAGTCTGGTTCCTAGGGCAGCAGAGCCTTTCTGGGACCAATGGCATACAGAAGAAGGCATCATTGAAGTCTAACACAGAATACCATGTCCTGGTGGATGGTAGAATGACCAGTAGGGTCTAGGAATTAGGAACTACTGGATGTATATCCTCGGTGGCTTCACTGACTGTCCTAACATCCTTTACCAGGTCCCCAGCAGCTCACGGGGCTCTCGTGGTCAGGCACCTCCCAGGATATGGGGCTCACCTGAGCAGGGCCCCAGCAGCCAACGGGGTTCTCATGTTCAGGCCACTCCCAGGGTATGGAGCTCACCTGTGAAACTACCCAGCAGCCCACGAGGCTCTCGTGCTTAGGCACCTCCCATGATACAGAGCTGCCCTGGGCAGGTACCATGGCAGGGCTGGGCACACAGGAACCGTGCACATAGCCCTCATTGCAGAGCACCCCAGAACGCCTGTCACGCAGAGCTGACACAGAGCACCTCACAGCAGGACTTGAACTAACAAACAGCAGCTCCGACAGGTCTCTGACCCTGGGCATCACTCTGTGCAGCCTCCCTCTGCCTGGTCTTCCAGAGACTTCCACTGCAGCCGGGGCACCAGGCCTTTGTCTCCAACCATCACCCCTCCTCCCCCTGACTCCTGGGTTCCTCTCATTAGGATTAGGCCTTCTTGAAATTGTCTCCCACTCATGGGCCAGATAAAATGATGAGAAAACAAGCCGGAGATGCAGCCCCTTGTCTATCCTGACTCTCTGGAGCCCACACCTGTTCCTTGGAACTGGCCGTTTCAGCGAGGTCCATTTTCTGCAATGGGAGCCACTGAGGGGTGAGGATTGGCTGACCGGAGCAGCCTGTCCCTGCCGGCCAGCCCTCCCCAGGTGTGCCTGGGTTGAGGTCAATATAAACACCGCTCCAGGGAGCAACAGCCCCTGCAGCTGTGCCTGACGCCATATTCTCTGCCCCGTCAGCAGTCTCGGGGCTGTGCCGGTGGGAGGGAGTGAGGGGGCACGGTTTTGTGGGTGGCCCGGTGTGAGAGGAGCTCTGCTGGACTTTCTGCAGGAGTCTCCAGACTGCCACCTGCTAAAGAAGAGGATGGGTCACCCATACCTTCCGCTGGAATTTCTCCGCGGGCAGAGGTGAGGGAGGAAAAAAGCAGTGGGGGCCAAGACAGGACGGATATCTCAGGCAGGGAAATGGAAAGTTTTCAGAAGAGCGCCTGGGGCCAGGATCATCCTGGCAGGCCTGCAGGCACCAAGTCAGCCTGCGTGCTTTCACTGGTGTGGATCCACGGCCCTTCCTCTATGCTTTCAAGTCCTTGTACATATTCAGGTGTTTTACCTGGGAAGGGTGGGAACAGTTCAGCAGCAGCTGGCTGGGGGCTCAGCTCACGTTGACTCACAGACGCCTATGTACGGTCCCCCAGCTTTGCAATGAGGACGCTCCTTGCGGGGGGGCTGCTGGCTGCATGGGAGATAATTCGGCACCTCCGACCACCTTCAGAATTGTTTACCACTGGAGCAAGTGCCCTGATAGGGTTTTCCTCTGTATAACTAGTGGGTTCTGTTTATTTTTTCTGTTTTTTTCAAGGTAGATTTTAGTCCTCATTTATGTATTTATAGATATAAGCATGGAAATCATTCATTCATATAAATACATCTGTGTGAAGGGAAGAACATTTTTCTGTTTTATTTTTAAATTTTATTTGTTTTTTAAATATTTGAAATTTAAGGTTATTTATTTTTTTATACAGCAGGTTATTGTTAGTTATCTATTTTATACATATACATGTATACAAGTCAGTCCCAATCTCCCAACTCATCCCACCACCACCACCCCATGGCTTCCCCCCCTTGGTTTCCATACGTTTGTTCTCTAACCCTGTGTCTCTAATTCTGCCCTGCAAACCGGTTCATCTCTACCATTTTTCCAGCTTCCACATATATGCATTAATACGCAATATTTGTTTTTCTCTTTCTGACCTACTTCTCTCTGTATGACAGTCTCTAGATCCATCCACGTCTCTACAAATGACCCAGTTTCATTCCTTTTTATGGCTGAGCAATATTCCATTTTATATATGTACCACATCTTTATCCATTCGTCTGTCTGTGGGCATTTAGATTGCTTCCATTACCTGGCTATTGTAAATAGTGCTGCAATGAACATTGTGGTGCATGTGTCTTTTTGATTTATGGTTTTCTCTGGGTATATGCCCAGAAGTGGGATTGCTGGATCATATGGTAATTGTATTTTTAGTTTTTTTAATGAACCTCCATACTGTTCTCCATAGTGACTGTATCAATTGACATTCCCACCAATAGTGGAAGAGGGATCCATTTGTCCACACCCTCCGCAGCATTTGTAGTTTGTAGATTTTCTGATGATGCCCATTCTAACAGGTGTGAGGTGATACCTCATTGAAGTTTGGATTTGCATTTCTCTAATAATTAGGGATGTTGAGCAGCTTTTCATGTGCATCTTGGCCATCTCTGAGTCTCCTTTGAAGAAATGTCTATTTAGATATTCTACCCATTTTTGAAGTGGGTTGTTTTTTTTTTTTAATATTAAGCTGCATGAGCTGTTTATGTATACTGGAGATTAAACCTTTGTCCATTGATTCGTTTTCACATATTTTCTCCCATTCTGAGGGTTGCCTTTTTCCATTCCCATTTTTTAACAAAAAGAAAGAAAGAAAGAAAAAGAAGCAGAACACAAATGTCCGTAAAATATGCCTCTTGTAACTGTCGTTTTGAAACATGGAGGTCTTTTGAATTTTTTGGTCAGTATACGACCCCAGGATTTCTTTTCAGGGCAGGTCTCATTTACAGGCCTGCCATGATTTTGAATATCAACTGACCATTAGCGCTGGGATTCAAGCTGCTGTTGTGTGAAACGGCCTCAAGGTGGCAGCAGTTCCCCTTTACCGAGTCTGGTGACTAGGGCAACAGAGCCTCAATGGAAGTCGTGTTCTAGGTTGTAAGTTAGAATGGAATGTGCCAGGAAAAAGACCCTTAAGTTTGTCTCACTATTTCTTGTTCGTTTTTTTTCATTTAATTTTTATTTTTTATCACAGCAAGTTTGATTACAATGTTTGGCTTGTTGTAGGTGTGCAAGATGTGGTTCTTTTACACATATACATATGTCTGTTCTTCCTGGGATCCTTTTCCCATGTATGTTAGGACAGAATGTTGAGTAGTCTTCTCTTGGTATTCCGTAGGTGTTTGGTGATTATCTCTTTCACCTGTGTTTGTATCTGTCTGTTAACCCCAATATCCTAATGTATCCAATCCTCACACCTTTCCATTGGTGAACCATAAGTTTGTTTAATGAATCTGTGATTGCCCTTCTCTGTGGAAATATCTTCACTAGTATCAATTCTTAGGTAACACCTATAAGTGATATCATACGATATGTGTCTTTCTCTTTCTGACTTACTACAAGTCACGTGATTACCTCTAGACTCCTCTACGGTGCTGCAAATGGCATTGTGTCCTTTTTTTCCTTGGCTAATATTCTGTCTGCACATGTACCAGTTCTTCTTTGTCCACTCATCTGTTGATGGACTTTTTGGTTGCTCCCATGTCATGGCTATGGTAATGCTGCGGCAATGCACATTTGCCTGCCTGTGTCTTTCCAATTCTGGCTTCTTAGGTTATAGGCCCAGGAGTTCGCCTGCTGGATCATATGGTAGCAAAGTGTTTACCTTGTAGAGGCACCGGCATTCTGTTCTCATTAGTGGCTCTTACCAGGTTACGTCCCACTAAAAGTTGAGGTTATGCTCTTCTCCACAACACCTTCAGCGTTTATTCTTTGTAGTAGTTTTTTCTGAAGTTTATTCTGACTAGTGTGAGCTGATACCGCTTTGTGGTTGGATTTGCATGCGTCTCATAATACCTTGAAATTGAGCTTTCTGGCATGTCCTTTGTTCCTTCAAACTGTGAGTACAGCTTACCTCTTCAAATTGTTTTCGGGAAGTATGTGTGACATTTAGAAATATTTTGGCCATTCCCTCCCTCAAGACATTATGAGGGCAGGTTTCACTCACAGCCCTCCAGTACTGGTGCATATGAAGTGACCCTTAGCACAGGTTTTAAAGCTGCTGTTGCAGGTAACGGCCAGAGGGCGGCAGCATTTCTGCTTTTCCCAATCTGTTAACTAGGGAAACAGACCATCCTGGCAGTGGTGTTCCTCGGTTATATATTAGAGTGGAATGTGCCCCAAAAAGCTGATGTCTCCTTACTTCTGTTTGTTGTAGAAATTGAATTTATATATTTTTTTTATTGGAGTCATATCCCATTGTGTTCATGGACCACTTCTTCTTTGAGCATTCCTCTGTTGATGGACATTTTCGTAGCTTCCAAGTGTGGGCTGTGGTCAATATTGCTGGAGTGCAGGATTGCCAGCATGTGTCTTTTTTTTGTGGTACATGGGCCTCTCACTGGCGTGGGCCCTCCCATTGCAGAGCACAGGCTCCGGACGTGCAGGCCCAGCAGCCATAGCTCACGGGAACAGCCGCTCCGCGGCATGTGGGATCTCCCCAAATCGGGGCATGAATCCATGTCCCCTGCACTGGCAGGCGGACTCTCATCCACTGCGCCACCAATGAATCCCAGCCTGTCTTTTTGAGTCTCATCCCCTCAGGTGATAGGCCCAGCAGTGGGTATGCTTGATTGAATGGTAGCTCAGTATTTATCTTTACAAGGCACGTCATTTTTGTTTTCATGACTGGCTCTTACCATGTCCCACGTTGAAGCAAGGGTAGGCATTTCTCCAAAGCCCCTTCAGCATTTATTGTTTGCAGAATTTTTGCTGATGGCCATTCTGACTGCTGTGAGCTGATAGGTTTTTGTAATTTGGATCTGCATATCTTTAATTATTCCTAATGTTTAGCATTTTTCCATGCCTTTTAAAATTTCTGGCAGAGAAAAACAGAAAAAAAATGGAGAGTACAATTAAACTCTTGAAATTGTCTTCTTGGATGGTTGCCCTCTTTTGAATTTTTTGGTCAATTTTCGACCCCATGTTTGTTTTTGAGGGCAGGTGTTATTCACAGGCCTGCAAGGAGTGTGAATATTTAGTGACCATTAGCAGTGGGTTTAAAGCTGCTGTTGTGGGAAATGGCCACAAGGCGGCCGCGTTTCTCCATTCCCAAGTCTGGTTCCTAGGGCAGCAGAGCCTTTCTGGGACCAATGGCATACAGAAGAAGGCATCATTGAAGTCTAACACAGAATACCATGTCCTGGTGGATGGTAGAATGACCAGTAGGGTCTAGGAATTAGGAACTACTGGATGTATATCCTCGGTGGCTTCACTGACTGTCCTAACATCCTTTACCAGGTCCCCAGCAGCTCACGGGGCTCTCGTGGTCAGGCACCTCCCAGGATATGGGGCTCACCTGAGCAGGGCCCCAGCAGCCAACGGGGTTCTCATGTTCAGGCCACTCCCAGGGTATGGAGCTCACCTGTGAAACTACCCAGCAGCCCACGAGGCTCTCGTGCTTAGGCACCTCCCATGATACAGAGCTGCCCTGGGCAGGTACCATGGCAGGGCTGGGCACACAGGAACCGTGCACATAGCCCTCATTGCAGAGCACCCCAGAACGCCTGTCACGCAGAGCTGACACAGAGCACCTCAGAGCAGGACTTGAACTAACAAACAGCAGCTCCGACAGGTCTCTGACCCTGGGCATCACTCTGTGCAGCCTCCCTCTGCCTGGTCTTCCAGAGACTTCCACTGCAGCCGGGGCACCAGGCCTTTGTCTCCAACCATCACCCCTCCTCCCCCTGACTCCTGGGTTCCTCTCATTAGGATTAGGCCTTCTTGAAATTGTCTCCCACTCATGGGCCAGATAAAATGATGAGAAAACAAGCCGGAGATGCAGCCCCTTGTCTATCCTGACTCTCTGGAGCCCACACCTGTTCCTTGGAACTGGCCGTTTCAGCGAGGTCCATTTTCTGCAATGGGAGCCACTGAGGGGTGAGGATTGGCTGACCGGAGCAGCCTGTCCCTGCCGGCCAGCCCTACCCAGGTGTGCCTGGGTTGAGGTCAATATAAACACCGCTCCAGGGAGCAACAGCCCCTGCAGCTGTGCCTGACGCCATATTCTCTGCCCCGTCAGCAGTCTCGGGGCTGTGCCGGTGGGAGGGAGTGAGGGGGCACGGTTTTGTGGGTGGCCCGGTGTGAGAGGAGCTCTGCTGGACTTTCTGCAGGAGTCTCCAGACTGCCACCTGCTAAAGAAGAGGATGGGTCACCCATACCTTCCGCTGGAATTTCTCCGCGGGCAGAGGTGAGGGAGGAAAAAAGCAGTGGGGGCCAAGACAGGACGGATGTCTCAGGCAGGGAAATGGAAAGTTTTCAGAAGAGCGCCTGGGGCCAGGATCATCCTGGCAGGCCTGCAGGCACCAAGTCAGCCTGCGTGCTTTCACTGGTGTGGATCCACGGCCCTTCCTCTATGCTTTCAAGTCCTTGTACATATTCAGGTGTTTTACCTGGGAAGGGTGGGAACAGTTCAGCAGCAGCTGGCTGGGGGCTCAGCTCACGTTGACTCACAGACGCCTATGTACGGTCCCCCAGCTTTGCAATGAGGACGCTCCTTGCGGGGGGGCTGCTGGCTGCATGGGAGATAATTCGGCACCTCCGACCACCTTCAGAATTGTTTACCACTGGAGCAAGTGCCCTGATAGGGTTTTCCTCTGTATAACTAGTGGGTTCTGTTTATTTTTTCTGTTTTTTTCAAGGTAGATTTTAGTCCTCATTTATGTATTTATAGATATAAGCATGGAAATCATTCATTCATATAAATACATCTGTGTGAAGGGAAGAACATTTTTCTGTTTTATTTTTAAATTTTATTTGTTTTTTAAAAATTTGAAATTTAAGGTTATTTATTTTTTTATACAGCAGGTTATTGTTAGTTATCTATTTTATACATATACATGTATACAAGTCAGTCCCAATCTCCCAACTCATCCCACCACCACCACCCCATGGCTTCCCCCCCTTGGTTTCCATACGTTTGTTCTCTAACCCTGTGTCTCTAATTCTGCCCTGCAAACCGGTTCATCTCTACCATTTTTCCAGCTTCCACATATATGCATTAATACGCAATATTTGTTTTTCTCTTTCTGACCTACTTCTCTCTGTATGACAGTCTCTAGATCCATCCACGTCTCTACAAATGACCCAGTTTCATTCCTTTTTATGGCTGAGCAATATTCCATTTTATATATGTACCACATCTTTATCCATTCGTCTGTCTGTGGGCATTTAGCTTGCTTCCATTACCTGGCTATTGTAAATAGTGCTGCAATGAACATTGTGGTGCATGTGTCTTTTTGATTTATGGTTTTCTCTGGGTATATGCCCAGAAGTGGGATTGCTGGATCATATGGTAATTGTATTTTTAGTTTTTTTAATGAACCTCCATACTGTTCTCCATAGTGACTGTATCAATTGACATTCCCACCAATAGTGGAAGAGGGATCCATTTGTCCACACCCTCCGCAGCATTTGTAGTTTGTAGATTTTCTGATGATGCCCATTCTAACAGGTGTGAGGTGATACCTCATTGAAGTTTGGATTTGCATTTCTCTAATAATTAGGGATGTTGAGCAGCTTTTCATGTGCATCTTGGCCATCTCTGAGTCTCCTTTGAAGAAATGTCTATTTAGATATTCTACCCATTTTTGAAGTGGGTTGTTTTTTTTTTTTAATATTAAGCTGCATGAGCTGTTTATGTATACTGGAGATTAAACCTTTGTCCATTGATTCGTTTTCACATATTTTCTCCCATTCTGAGTGTTGCCTTTTTCCATTCCCATTTTTTAACAAAAAGAAAGAAAGAAAGAAAAAGAAGCAGAACACAAATGTCCGTAAAATATGCCTCTTGAAACTGTCGTTTTGAAACATGGAGGTCTTTTGAATTTTTTGGTCAGTATACGACCCCAGGATTTCTTTTCAGGGCAGGTCTCATTTACAGGCCTGCCATGATTTTGAATATCAACTGACCATTAGCGCTGGGATTCAAGCTGCTGTTGTGTGAAACGGCCACAAGGTGGCAGCAGTTCCCCTTTACCAAATCTGGTGACTAGGGCAACAGAGCCTCAATGGAAGTCGTGTTCTAGGTTGTAAGTTAGAATGGAATGTGCCAGGAAAAAGACCCTTAAGTTTGTCTCACTATTTCTGGTTCGTTTTTTTTCATTTAATTTTTATTTTTTATCACAGCAAGTTTGATTACAATGTTTGGCTTGTTGTAGGTGTGCAAGATGTGGTTCTTTTACACATATACATATGTCTGTTCTTCCTGGGATCCTTTTCCCATGTATGTTAGGACAGAATGTTGAGTAGTCTTCTCTTGGTATTCCGTAGGTGTTTGGTGATTATCTCTTTCACCTGTGTTTGTATCTGTCTGTTAACCCCAATATCCTAATGTATCCAATCCTCACACCTTTCCATTGGTGAACCATAAGTTTGTTTAATGAATCTGTGATTGCCCTTCTCTGTGGAAATATCTTCACTAGTATCAATTCTTAGGTAACACCTATAAGTGATATCATACGATATGTGTCTTTCTCTTTCTGACTTACTACAAGTCACGTGATTACCTCTAGACTCCTCTACGGTGCTGCAAATGGCATTGTGTCCTTTTTTTCCTTGGCTAATATTCTGTCTGCACATGTACCAGTTCTTCTTTGTCCACTCATCTGTTGATGGACTTTTTGGTTGCTCCCATGTCATGGCTATGGTAATGCTGCGGCAATGCACATTTGCCTGCCTGTGTCTTTCCAATTCTGGCTTCTTAGGTTATAGGCCCAGGAGTTCGCCTGCTGGATCATATGGTAGCAAAGTGTTTACCTTGTAGAGGCACCGCCATTCTCTTCTCATTAGTGGCTCTTACCAGGTTACGTCCCACTAAAAGTTGAGGTTATGCTCTTCTCCACAACACCTTCAGCGTTTATTCTTTGTAGTAGTTTTTTCTGAAGTTTATTCTGACTAGTGTGAGCTGATACCGCTTTGTGGTTGGATTTGCATGCGTCTCATAATACCTTGAAATTGAGCTTTCTGGCATGTCCTTTGTTCCTTCAAACTGTGAGTACAGCTTACCTCTTCAAATTGTTTTCGGGAAGTATGTGTGACATTTAGAAATATTTTGCCCATTCCCTCCCTCAAGACATTATGAGGGCAGGTTTCACTCACAGCCCTCCAGTACTGGTGCATATGAAGTGACCCTTAGCACAGGTTTTAAAGCTGCTGTTGCAGGTAACGGCCAGAGGGCGGCAGCATTTCTGCTTTTCCCAATCTGTTAACTAGGGAAACAGACCATCCTGGCAGTGGTGTTCCTCGGTTATATATTAGAGTGGAATGTGCCCCAAAAAGCTGATGTCTCCTTACTTCTGTTTGTTGTAGAAATTGAATTTATATATTTTTTTTATTGGAGTCATATCCCATTGTGTTCATGGACCACTTCTTCTTTGAGCATTCTTCTGTTGATGGACATTTTCGTAGCTTCCAAGTGTGGGCTGTGGTCAATATTGCTGGAGTGCAGGATTGCCAGCATGTGTCTTTTTTTGTGGTACATGGGCCTCTCACTGGCGTGGGCCCTCCCATTGCAGAGCACAGGCTCCGGACGTGCAGGCCCAGCAGCCATAGCTCACGGGAACAGCCGCTCCGCGGCATGTGGGATCTCCCCAAATCGGGGCATGAATCCATGTCCCCTGCACTGGCAGGCGGACTCTCATCCACTGCGCCACCAATGAATCCCAGCCTGTCTTTTTGAGTCTCATCCCCTCAGGTGATAGGCCCAGCAGTGGGTATGCTTGATTGAATGGTAGCTCAGTATTTATCTTTACAAGGCACGTCATTTTTGTTTTCATGACTGGCTCTTACCATGTCCCACGTTGAAGCAAGGGTAGGCATTTCTCCAAAGCCCCTTCAGCATTTATTGTTTGCAGAATTTTTGCTGATGGCCATTCTGACTGCTGTGAGCTGATAGGTTTTTGTAATTTGGATCTGCATATCTTTAATTATTCCTAATGTTTAGCATTTTTCCATGCCTTTTAAAATTTCTGGCAGAGAAAAACAGAAAAAAAATGGAGAGTACAATTAAACTCTTGAAATTGTCTTCTTGGATGGTTGCCCTCTTTTGAATTTTTTGGTCAATTTTCGACCCCATGTTTGTTTTTGAGGGCAGGTGTTATTCACAGGCCTGCAAGGAGTGTGAATATTTAGTGACCATTAGCAGTGGGTTTAAAGCTGCTGTTGTGGGAAATGGCCACAAGGCGGCCGCGTTTCTCCATTCCCAAGTCTGGTTCCTAGGGCAGCAGAGCCTTTCTGGGACCAATGGCATACAGAAGAAGGCATCATTGAAGTCTAACACAGAATACCATGTCCTGGTGGATGGTAGAATGACCAGTAGGGTCTAGGAATTAGGAACTACTGGATGTATATCCTCGGTGGCTTCACTGACTGTCCTAACATCCTTTACCAGGTCCCCAGCAGCTCACGGGGCTCTCGTGGTCAGGCACCTCCCAGGATATGGGGCTCACCTGAGCAGGGCCCCAGCAGCCAACGGGGTTCTCATGTTCAGGCCACTCCCAGGGTATGGAGCTCACCTGTGAAACTACCCAGCAGCCCACGAGGCTCTCGTGCTTAGGCACCTCCCATGATACAGAGCTGCCCTGGGCAGGTACCATGGCAGGGCTGGGCACACAGGAACCGTGCACATAGCCCTCATTGCAGAGCACCCCAGAACGCCTGTCACGCAGAGCTGACACAGAGCACCTCAGAGCAGGACTTGAACTAACAAACAGCAGCTCCGACAGGTCTCTGACCCTGGGCATCACTCTGTGCAGCCTCCCTCTGCCTGGTCTTCCAGAGACTTCCACTGCAGCCGGGGCACCAGGCCTTTGTCTCCAACCATCACCCCTCCTCCCCCTGACTCCTGGGTTCCTCTCATTAGGATTAGGCCTTCTTGAAATTGTCTCCCACTCATGGGCCAGATAAAATGATGAGAAAACAAGCCGGAGATGCAGCCCCTTGTCTATCCTGACTCTCTGGAGCCCACACCTGTTCCTTGGAACTGGCCGTTTCAGCGAGGTCCATTTTCTGCAATGGGAGCCACTGAGGGGTGAGGATTGGCTGACCGGAGCAGCCTGTCCCTGCCGGCCAGCCCTACCCAGGTGTGCCTGGGTTGAGGTCAATATAAACACCGCTCCAGGGAGCAACAGCCCCTGCAGCTGTGCCTGACGCCATATTCTCTGCCCCGTCAGCAGTCTCGGGGCTGTGCCGGTGGGAGGGAGTGAGGGGGCACGGTTTTGTGGGTGGCCCGGTGTGAGAGGAGCTCTGCTGGACTTTCTGCAGGAGTCTCCAGACTGCCACCTGCTAAAGAAGAGGATGGGTCACCCATACCTTCCGCTGGAATTTCTCCGCGGGCAGAGGTGAGGGAGGAAAAAAGCAGTGGGGGCCAAGACAGGACGGATGTCTCAGGCAGGGAAATGGAAAGTTTTCAGAAGAGCGCCTGGGGCCAGGATCATCCTGGCAGGCCTGCAGGCACCAAGTCAGCCTGCGTGCTTTCACTGGTGTGGATCCACGGCCCTTCCTCTATGCTTTCAAGTCCTTGTACATATTCAGGTGTTTTACCTGGGAAGGGTGGGAACAGTTCAGCAGCAGCTGGCTGGGGGCTCAGCTCACGTTGACTCACAGACGCCTATGTACGGTCCCCCAGCTTTGCAATGAGGACGCTCCTTGCGGGGGGGCTGCTGGCTGCATGGGAGATAATTCGGCACCTCCGACCACCTTCAGAATTGTTTACCACTGGAGCAAGTGCCCTGATAGGGTTTTCCTCTGTATAACTAGTGGGTTCTGTTTATTTTTTCTGTTTTTTTCAAGGTAGATTTTAGTCCTCATTTATGTATTTATAGATATAAGCATGGAAATCATTCATTCATATAAATACATCTGTGTGAAGGGAAGAACATTTTTCTGTTTTATTTTTAAATTTTATTTGTTTTTTAAAAATTTGAAATTTAAGGTTATTTATTTTTTTATACAGCAGGTTATTGTTAGTTATCTATTTTATACATATACATGTATACAAGTCAGTCCCAATCTCCCAACTCATCCCACCACCACCACCCCATGGCTTCCCCCCCTTGGTTTCCATACGTTTGTTCTCTAACCCTGTGTCTCTAATTCTGCCCTGCAAACCGGTTCATCTCTACCATTTTTCCAGCTTCCACATATATGCATTAATACGCAATATTTGTTTTTCTCTTTCTGACCTACTTCTCTCTGTATGACAGTCTCTAGATCCATCCACGTCTCTACAAATGACCCAGTTTCATTCCTTTTTATGGCTGAGCAATATTCCATTTTATATATGTACCACATCTTTATCCATTCGTCTGTCTGTGGGCATTTAGCTTGCTTCCATTACCTGGCTATTGTAAATAGTGCTGCAATGAACATTGTGGTGCATGTGTCTTTTTGATTTATGGTTTTCTCTGGGTATATGCCCAGAAGTGGGATTGCTGGATCATATGGTAATTGTATTTTTAGTTTTTTTAATGAACCTCCATACTGTTCTCCATAGTGACTGTATCAATTGACATTCCCACCAATAGTGGAAGAGGGATCCATTTGTCCACACCCTCCGCAGCATTTGTAGTTTGTAGATTTTCTGATGATGCCCATTCTAACAGGTGTGAGGTGATACCTCATTGAAGTTTGGATTTGCATTTCTCTAATAATTAGGGATGTTGAGCAGCTTTTCATGTGCATCTTGGCCATCTCTGAGTCTCCTTTGAAGAAATGTCTATTTAGATATTCTACCCATTTTTGAAGTGGGTTGTTTTTTTTTTTTAATATTAAGCTGCATGAGCTGTTTATGTATACTGGAGATTAAACCTTTGTCCATTGATTCGTTTTCACATATTTTCTCCCATTCTGAGTGTTGCCTTTTTCCATTCCCATTTTTTAACAAAAAGAAAGAAAGAAAGAAAAAGAAGCAGAACACAAATGTCCGTAAAATATGCCTCTTGAAACTGTCGTTTTGAAACATGGAGGTCTTTTGAATTTTTTGGTCAGTATACGACCCCAGGATTTCTTTTCAGGGCAGGTCTCATTTACAGGCCTGCCATGATTTTGAATATCAACTGACCATTAGCGCTGGGATTCAAGCTGCTGTTGTGTGAAACGGCCACAAGGTGGCAGCAGTTCCCCTTTACCAAATCTGGTGACTAGGGCAACAGAGCCTCAATGGAAGTCGTGTTCTAGGTTGTAAGTTAGAATGGAATGTGCCAGGAAAAAGACCCTTAAGTTTGTCTCACTATTTCTGGTTCGTTTTTTTTCATTTAATTTTTATTTTTTATCACAGCAAGTTTGATTACAATGTTTGGCTTGTTGTAGGTGTGCAAGATGTGGTTCTTTTACACATATACATATGTCTGTTCTTCCTGGGATCCTTTTCCCATGTATGTTAGGACAGAATGTTGAGTAGTCTTCTCTTGGTATTCCGTAGGTGTTTGGTGATTATCTCTTTCACCTGTGTTTGTATCTGTCTGTTAACCCCAATATCCTAATGTATCCAATCCTCACACCTTTCCATTGGTGAACCATAAGTTTGTTTAATGAATCTGTGATTGCCCTTCTCTGTGGAAATATCTTCACTAGTATCAATTCTTAGGTAACACCTATAAGTGATATCATACGATATGTGTCTTTCTCTTTCTGACTTACTACAAGTCACGTGATTACCTCTAGACTCCTCTACGGTGCTGCAAATGGCATTGTGTCCTTTTTTTCCTTGGCTAATATTCTGTCTGCACATGTACCAGTTCTTCTTTGTCCACTCATCTGTTGATGGACTTTTTGGTTGCTCCCATGTCATGGCTATGGTAATGCTGCGGCAATGCACATTTGCCTGCCTGTGTCTTTCCAATTCTGGCTTCTTAGGTTATAGGCCCAGGAGTTCGCCTGCTGGATCATATGGTAGCAAAGTGTTTACCTTGTAGAGGCACCGCCATTCTCTTCTCATTAGTGGCTCTTACCAGGTTACGTCCCACTAAAAGTTGAGGTTATGCTCTTCTCCACAACACCTTCAGCGTTTATTCTTTGTAGTAGTTTTTTCTGAAGTTTATTCTGACTAGTGTGAGCTGATACCGCTTTGTGGTTGGATTTGCATGCGTCTCATAATACCTTGAAATTGAGCTTTCTGGCATGTCCTTTGTTCCTTCAAACTGTGAGTACAGCTTACCTCTTCAAATTGTTTTCGGGAAGTATGTGTGACATTTAGAAATATTTTGGCCATTCCCTCCCTCAAGACATTATGAGGGCAGGTTTCACTCACAGCCCTCCAGTACTGGTGCATATGAAGTGACCCTTAGCACAGGTTTTAAAGCTGCTGTTGCAGGTAACGGCCAGAGGGCGGCAGCATTTCTGCTTTTCCCAATCTGTTAACTAGGGAAACAGACCATCCTGGCAGTGGTGTTCCTCGGTTATATATTAGAGTGGAATGTGCCCCAAAAAGCTGATGTCTCCTTACTTCTGTTTGTTGTAGAAATTGAATTTATATATTTTTTTTATTGGAGTCATATCCCATTGTGTTCATGGACCACTTCTTCTTTGAGCATTCTTCTGTTGATGGACATTTTCGTAGCTTCCAAGTGTGGGCTGTGGTCAATATTGCTGGAGTGCAGGATTGCCAGCATGTGTCTTTTTTTGTGGTACATGGGCCTCTCACTGGCGTGGGCCCTCCCATTGCAGAGCACAGGCTCCGGACGTGCAGGCCCAGCAGCCATAGCTCACGGGAACAGCCGCTCCGCGGCATGTGGGATCTCCCCAAATCGGGGCATGAATCCATGTCCCCTGCACTGGCAGGCGGACTCTCATCCACTGCGCCACCAATGAATCCCAGCCTGTCTTTTTGAGTCTCATCCCCTCAGGTGATAGGCCCAGCAGTGGGTATGCTTGATTGAATGGTAGCTCAGTATTTATCTTTACAAGGCACGTCATTTTTGTTTTCATGACTGGCTCTTACCATGTCCCACGTTGAAGCAAGGGTAGGCATTTCTCCAAAGCCCCTTCAGCATTTATTGTTTGCAGAATTTTTGCTGATGGCCATTCTGACTGCTGTGAGCTGATAGGTTTTTGTAATTTGGATCTGCATATCTTTAATTATTCCTAATGTTTAGCATTTTTCCATGCCTTTTAAAATTTCTGGCAGAGAAAAACAGAAAAAAAATGGAGAGTACAATTAAACTCTTGAAATTGTCTTCTTGGATGGTTGCCCTCTTTTGAATTTTTTGGTCAATTTTCGACCCCATGTTTGTTTTTGAGGGCAGGTGTTATTCACAGGCCTGCAAGGAGTGTGAATATTTAGTGACCATTAGCAGTGGGTTTAAAGCTGCTGTTGTGGGAAATGGCCACAAGGCGGCCGCGTTTCTCCATTCCCAAGTCTGGTTCCTAGGGCAGCAGAGCCTTTCTGGGACCAATGGCATACAGAAGAAGGCATCATTGAAGTCTAACACAGAATACCATGTCCTGGTGGATGGTAGAATGACCAGTAGGGTCTAGGAATTAGGAACTACTGGATGTATATCCTCGGTGGCTTCACTGACTGTCCTAACATCCTTTACCAGGTCCCCAGCAGCTCACGGGGCTCTCGTGGTCAGGCACCTCCCAGGATATGGGGCTCACCTGAGCAGGGCCCCAGCAGCCAACGGGGTTCTCATGTTCAGGCCACTCCCAGGGTATGGAGCTCACCTGTGAAACTACCCAGCAGCCCACGAGGCTCTCGTGCTTAGGCACCTCCCATGATACAGAGCTGCCCTGGGCAGGTACCATGGCAGGGCTGGGCACACAGGAACCGTGCACATAGCCCTCATTGCAGAGCACCCCAGAACGCCTGTCACGCAGAGCTGACACAGAGCACCTCAGAGCAGGACTTGAACTAACAAACAGCAGCTCCGACAGGTCTCTGACCCTGGGCATCACTCTGTGCAGCCTCCCTCTGCCTGGTCTTCCAGAGACTTCCACTGCAGCCGGGGCACCAGGCCTTTGTCTCCAACCATCACCCCTCCTCCCCCTGACTCCTGGGTTCCTCTCATTAGGATTAGGCCTTCTTGAAATTGTCTCCCACTCATGGGCCAGATAAAATGATGAGAAAACAAGCCGGAGATGCAGCCCCTTGTCTATCCTGACTCTCTGGAGCCCACACCTGTTCCTTGGAACTGGCCGTTTCAGCGAGGTCCATTTTCTGCAATGGGAGCCACTGAGGGGTGAGGATTGGCTGACCGGAGCAGCCTGTCCCTGCCGGCCAGCCCTCCCCAGGTGTGCCTGGGTTGAGGTCAATATAAACACCGCTCCAGGGAGCAACAGCCCCTGCAGCTGTGCCTGACGCCATATTCTCTGCCCCGTCAGCAGTCTCGGGGCTGTGCCGGTGGGAGGGAGTGAGGGGGCACGGTTTTGTGGGTGGCCCGGTGTGAGAGGAGCTCTGCTGGACTTTCTGCAGGAGTCTCCAGACTGCCACCTGCTAAAGAAGAGGATGGGTCACCCATACCTTCCGCTGGAATTTCTCCGCGGGCAGAGGTGAGGGAGGAAAAAAGCAGTGGGGGCCAAGACAGGACGGATATCTCAGGCAGGGAAATGGAAAGTTTTCAGAAGAGCGCCTGGGGCCAGGATCATCCTGGCAGGCCTGCAGGCACCAAGTCAGCCTGCGTGCTTTCACTGGTGTGGATCCACGGCCCTTCCTCTATGCTTTCAAGTCCTTGTACATATTCAGGTGTTTTACCTGGGAAGGGTGGGAACAGTTCAGCAGCAGCTGGCTGGGGGCTCAGCTCACGTTGACTCACAGACGCCTATGTACGGTCCCCCAGCTTTGCAATGAGGACGCTCCTTGCGGGGGGGCTGCTGGCTGCATGGGAGATAATTCGGCACCTCCGACCACCTTCAGAATTGTTTACCACTGGAGCAAGTGCCCTGATAGGGTTTTCCTCTGTATAACTAGTGGGTTCTGTTTATTTTTTCTGTTTTTTTCAAGGTAGATTTTAGTCCTCATTTATGTATTTATAGATATAAGCATGGAAATCATTCATTCATATAAATACATCTGTGTGAAGGGAAGAACATTTTTCTGTTTTATTTTTAAATTTTATTTGTTTTTTAAAAATTTGAAATTTAAGGTTATTTATTTTTTTATACAGCAGGTTATTGTTAGTTATCTATTTTATACATATACATGTATACAAGTCAGTCCCAATCTCCCAACTCATCCCACCACCACCACCCCATGGCTTCCCCCCCTTGGTTTCCATACGTTTGTTCTCTAACCCTGTGTCTCTAATTCTGCCCTGCAAACCGGTTCATCTCTACCATTTTTCCAGCTTCCACATATATGCATTAATACGCAATATTTGTTTTTCTCTTTCTGACCTACTTCTCTCTGTATGACAGTCTCTAGATCCATCCACGTCTCTACAAATGACCCAGTTTCATTCCTTTTTATGGCTGAGCAATATTCCATTTTATATATGTACCACATCTTTATCCATTCGTCTGTCTGTGGGCATTTAGCTTGCTTCCATTACCTGGCTATTGTAAATAGTGCTGCAATGAACATTGTGGTGCATGTGTCTTTTTGATTTATGGTTTTCTCTGGGTATATGCCCAGAAGTGGGATTGCTGGATCATATGGTAATTGTATTTTTAGTTTTTTTAATGAACCTCCATACTGTTCTCCATAGTGACTGTATCAATTGACATTCCCACCAATAGTGGAAGAGGGATCCATTTGTCCACACCCTCCGCAGCATTTGTAGTTTGTAGATTTTCTGATGATGCCCATTCTAACAGGTGTGAGGTGATACCTCATTGAAGTTTGGATTTGCATTTCTCTAATAATTAGGGATGTTGAGCAGCTTTTCATGTGCATCTTGGCCATCTCTGAGTCTCCTTTGAAGAAATGTCTATTTAGATATTCTACCCATTTTTGAAGTGGGTTGTTTTTTTTTTAATATTAAGCTGCATGAGCTGTTTATGTATACTGGAGATTAAACCTTTGTCCATTGATTCGTTTTCACATATTTTCTCCCATTCTGAGGGTTGCCTTTTTCCATTCCCATTTTTTAACAAAAAGAAAGAAAGAAAGAAAAAGAAGCAGAACACAAATGTCCGTAAAATATGCCTCTTGAAACTGTCGTTTTGAAACATGGAGGTCTTTTGAATTTTTTGGTCAGTATACGACCCCAGGATTTCTTTTCAGGGCAGGTCTCATTTACAGGCCTGCCATGATTTTGAATATCAACTGACCATTAGCGCTGGGATTCAAGCTGCTGCTGTGTGAAACGGCCACAAGGTGGCAGCAGTTCCCCTTTACCAAATCTGGTGATTAGGGCAACAGAGCCTCAATGGAAGTCGTGTTCTAGGTTGTAAGTTAGAATGGAATGTGCCAGGAAAAAGACCCTTAAGTTTGTCTCACTATTTCTGGTTCGTTTTTTTTCATTTAATTTTTATTTTTTATCACAGCAAGTTTGATTACAATGTTTGGCTTGTTGTAGGTGTGCAAGATGTGGTTCTTTTACACATATACATATGTCTGTTCTTCCTGGGATCCTTTTCCCATGTATGTTAGGACAGAATGTTGAGTAGTCTTCTCTTGGTATTCCGTAGGTGTTTGGTGATTATCTCTTTCACCTGTGTTTGTATCTGTCTGTTAACCCCAATATCCTAATGTATCCAATCCTCACACCTTTCCATTGGTGAACCATAAGTTTGTTTAATGAATCTGTGATTGCCCTTCTCTGTGGAAATATCTTCACTAGTATCAATTCTTAGGTAACACCTATAAGTGATATCATACGATATGTGTCTTTCTCTTTCTGACTTACTACAAGTCACGTGATTACCTCTAGACTCCTCTACGGTGCTGCAAATGGCATTGTGTCCTTTTTTTCCTTGGCTAATATTCTGTCTGCACATGTACCAGTTCTTCTTTGTCCACTCATCTGTTGATGGACTTTTTGGTTGCTCCCATGTCATGGCTATGGTAATGCTGCGGCAATGCACATTTGCCTGCCTGTGTCTTTCCAATTCTGGCTTCTTAGGTTATAGGCCCAGGAGTTCGCCTGCTGGATCATATGGTAGCAAAGTGTTTACCTTGTAGAGGCACCGCCATTCTCTTCTCA
The DNA here is from genome assembly GCF_964165515.1 of Mesoplodon bidens. Classification (NCBI taxonomy): domain Eukaryota; kingdom Metazoa; phylum Chordata; class Mammalia; order Artiodactyla; family Ziphiidae; genus Mesoplodon; species Mesoplodon bidens. Next base: position 57,141 of record NW_027672624.1, on the reverse strand, counting down.
TTAGTGGCTCTTACCAGGTTACGTCCCACTAAAAGTTGAGGTTATGCTCTTCTCCACAACACCTTCAGCGTTTATTCTTTGTAGTAGTTTTTTCTGAAGTTTATTCTGACTAGTGTGAGCTGATACCGCTTTGTGGTTGGATTTGCATGCGTCTCATAATACCTTGAAATTGAGCTTTCTGGCATGTCCTTTGTTCCTTCAAACTGTGAGTACAGCTTACCTCTTCAAATTGTTTTCGGGAAGTATGTGTGACATTTAGAAATATTTTGGCCATTCCCTCCCTCAAGACATTATGAGGGCAGGTTTCACTCACAGCCCTCCAGTACTGGTGCATATGAAGTGACCCTTAGCACAGGTTTTAAAGCTGCTGTTGCAGGTAACGGCCAGAGGGCGGCAGCATTTCTGCTTTTCCCAATCTGTTAACTAGGGAAACAGACCATCCTGGCAGTGGTGTTCCTCGGTTATATATTAGAGTGGAATGTGCCCCAAAAAGCTGATGTCTCCTTACTTCTGTTTGTTGTAGAAATTGAATTTATATATTTTTTTTATTGGAGTCATATCCCATTGTGTTCATGGACCACTTCTTCTTTGAGCATTCCTCTGTTGATGGACATTTTCGTAGCTTCCAAGTGTGGGCTGTGGTCAATATTGCTGGAGTGCAGGATTGCCAGCATGTGTCTTTTTTTGTGGTACATGGGCCTCTCACTGGCGTGGGCCCTCCCATTGCAGAGCACAGGCTCCGGACGTGCAGGCCCAGCAGCCATAGCTCACGGGAACAGCCGCTCGGCGGCATGTGGGATCTCCCCAAATCGGGGCATGAATCCATGTCCCCTGCACTGGCAGGCGGACTCTCATCCACTGCGCCACCAATGAATCCCAGCCTGTCTTTTTGAGTCTCATCCCCTCAGGTGATAGGCCCAGCAGTGGGTATGCTTGATTGAATGGTAGCTCAGTATTTATCTTTACAAGGCACGTCATTTTTGTTTTCATGACTGGCTCTTACCATGTCCCACGTTGAAGCAAGGGTAGGCATTTCTCCAAAGCCCCTTCAGCATTTATTGTTTGCAGAATTTTTGCTGATGGCCATTCTGACTGCTGTGAGCTGATAGGTTTTTGTAATTTGGATCTGCATATCTTTAATTATTCCTAATGTTTAGCATTTTTCCATGCCTTTTAAAATTTCTGGCAGAGAAAAACAGAAAAAAATGGAGAGTACAATTAAACTCTTGAAATTGTCTTCTTGGATGGTTGCCCTCTTTTGAATTTTTTGGTCAATTTTCGACCCCATGTTTGTTTTTGAGGGCAGGTGTTATTCACAGGCCTGCAAGGAGTGTGAATATTTAGTGACCATTAGCAGTGGGTTTAAAGCTGCTGTTGTGGGAAATGGCCACAAGGCGGCCGCGTTTCTCCATTCCCAAGTCTGGTTCCTAGGGCAGCAGAGCCTTTCTGGGACCAATGGCATACAGAAGAAGGCATCATTGAAGTCTAACACAGAATACCATGTCCTGGTGGATGGTAGAATGACCAGTAGGGTCTAGGAATTAGGAACTACTGGATGTATATCCTCGGTGGCTTCACTGACTGTCCTAACATCCTTTACCAGGTCCCCAGCAGCTCACGGGGCTCTCGTGGTCAGGCACCTCCCAGGATATGGGGCTCACCTGAGCAGGGCCCCAGCAGCCAACGGGGTTCTCATGTTCAGGCCACTCCCAGGGTATGGAGCTCACCTGTGAAACTACCCAGCAGCCCACGAGGCTCTCGTGCTTAGGCACCTCCCATGATACAGAGCTGCCCTGGGCAGGTACCATGGCAGGGCTGGGCACACAGGAACCGTGCACATAGCCCTCATTGCAGAGCACCCCAGAACGCCTGTCACGCAGAGCTGACACAGAGCACCTCAGAGCAGGACTTGAACTAACAAACAGCAGCTCCGACAGGTCTCTGACCCTGGGCATCACTCTGTGCAGCCTCCCTCTGCCTGGTCTTCCAGAGACTTCCACTGCAGCCGGGGCACCAGGCCTTTGTCTCCAACCATCACCCCTCCTCCCCCTGACTCCTGGGTTCCTCTCATTAGGATTAGGCCTTCTTGAAATTGTCTCCCACTCATGGGCCAGATAAAATGATGAGAAAACAAGCCGGAGATGCAGCCCCTTGTCTATCCTGACTCTCTGGGTCCCACACCTGTTCCTTGGAACTGGCCGTTTCAGCGAGGTCCATTTTCTGCAATGTGAGCCACTGAGGGGTGAGGATTGGCTGACCGGAGCAGCCTGTCCCTGCCGGCCAGCCCTCCCCAGGTGTGCCTGGGTTGAGGTCAATATAAACACCGCTCCAGGGAGCAACAGCCCCTGCAGCTGTGCCTGACGCCATATTCTCTGCCCCGTCAGCAGTCTCGGGGCTGTGCCGGTGGGAGGGAGTGAGGGGGCACGGTTTTGTGGGTGGCCCGGTGTGAGAGGAGCTCTGCTGGACTTTCTGCAGGAGTCTCCAGACTGCCACCTGCTAAAGAAGAGGATGGGTCACCCATACCTTCCGCTGGAATTTCTCCGCGGGCAGAGGTGAGGGAGGAAAAAAGCAGTGGGGGCCAAGACAGGACGGATATCTCAGGCAGGGAAATGGAAAGTTTTCAGAAGAGCGCCTGGGGCCAGGATCATCCTGGCAGGCCTGCAGGCACCAAGTCAGCCTGCGTGCTTTCACTGGTGTGGATCCACGGCCCTTCCTCTATGCTTTCAAGTCCTTGTACATATTCAGGTGTTTTACCTGGGAAGGGTGGGAACAGTTCAGCAGCAGCTGGCTGGGGGCTCAGCTCACGTTGACTCACAGACGCCTATGTACGGTCCCCCAGCTTTGCAATGAGGACGCTCCTTGCGGGGGGGCTGCTGGCTGCATGGGAGATAATTCGGCACCTCCGACCACCTTCAGAATTGTTTACCACTGGAGCAAGTGCCCTGATAGGGTTTTCCTCTGTATAACTAGTGGGTTCTGTTTATTTTTTCTGTTTTTTTCAAGGTAGATTTTAGTCCTCATTTATGTATTTATAGATATAAGCATGGAAATCATTCATTCATATAAATACATCTGTGTGAAGGGAAGAACATTTTTCTGTTTTATTTTTAAATTTTATTTGTTTTTTAAATATTTGAAATTTAAGGTTATTTATTTTTTTATACAGCAGGTTATTGTTAGTTATCTATTTTATACATATACATGTATACAAGTCAGTCCCAATCTCCCAACTCATCCCACCACCACCACCCCATGGCTTCCCCCCCTTGGTTTCCATACGTTTGTTCTCTAACCCTGTGTCTCTAATTCTGCCCTGCAAACCGGTTCATCTCTACCATTTTTCCAGCTTCCACATATATGCATTAATACGCAATATTTGTTTTTCTCTTTCTGACCTACTTCTCTCTGTATGACAGTCTCTAGATCCATCCACGTCTCTACAAATGACCCAGTTTCATTCCTTTTTATGGCTGAGCAATATTCCATTTTATATATGTACCACATCTTTATCCATTCGTCTGTCTGTGGGCATTTAGCTTGCTTCCATTACCTGGCTATTGTAAATAGTGCTGCAATGAACATTGTGGTGAATGTGTCTTTTGGATTTATGGTTTTCTCTGGGTATATGCCCAGAAGTGGGATTGCTGGATCATATGGTAATTGTATTTTTAGTTTTTTTAATGAACCTCCATACTGTTCTCCATAGTGACTGTATCAATTGACATTCCCACCAATAGTGGAAGAGGGATCCATTTGTCCACACCCTCCGCAGCATTTGTAGTTTGTAGATTTTCTGATGATGCCCATTCTAACAGGTGTGAGGTGATACCTCATTGAAGTTTGGATTTGCATTTCTCTAATAATTAGGGATGTTGAGCAGCTTTTCATGTGCATCTTGGCCATCTCTGAGTCTCCTTTGAAGAAATGTCTATTTAGATATTCTACCCATTTTTGAAGCGGGTTGTTTTTTTTTTAATATTAAGCTGCATGAGCTGTTTATGTATACTGGAGATTAAACCTTTGTCCATTGATTCGTTTTCACATATTTTCTCCCATTCTGAGGGTTGCCTTTTTCCATTCCCATTTTTTAACAAAAAGAAAGAAAGAAAGAAAAAGAAGCAGAACACAAATGTCCGTAAAATATGCCTCTTGAAACTGTCGTTTTGAAACATGGAGGTCTTTTGAATTTTTTGGTCAGTATACGACCCCAGGATTTCTTTTCAGGGCAGGTCTCATTTACAGGCCTGCCATGATTTTGAATATCAACTGACCATTAGCGCTGGGATTCAAGCTGCTGCTGTGTGAAACGGCCACAAGGTGGCAGCAGTTCCCCTTTACCAAATCTGGTGACTAGGGCAACAGAGCCTCAATGGAAGTCGTGTTCTAGGTTGTAAGTTAGAATGGAATGTGCCAGGAAAAAGACCCTTAAGTTTGTCTCACTATTTCTTGTTCGTTTTTTTTCATTTAATTTTTATTTTTTATCACAGCAAGTTTGATTACAATGTTTGGCTTGTTGTAGGTGTGCAAGATGTGGTTCTTTTACACATATACATATGTCTGTTCTTCCTGGGATCCTTTTCCCATGTATGTTAGGACAGAATGTTGAGTAGTCTTCTCTTGGTATTCCGTAGGTGTTTGGTGATTATCTCTTTCACCTGTGTTTGTATCTGTCTGTTAACCCCAATATCCTAATGTATCCAATCCTCACACCTTTCCATTGGTGAACCATAAGTTTGTTTAATGAATCTGTGATTGCCCTTCTCTGTGGAAATATCTTCACTAGTATCAATTCTTAGGTAACACCTATAAGTGATATCATACGATATGTGTCTTTCTCTTTCTGACTTACTACAAGTCACGTGATTACCTCTAGACTCCTCTACGGTGCTGCAAATGGCATTGTGTCCTTTTTTTCCTTGGCTAATATTCTGTCTGCACATGTACCAGTTCTTCTTTGTCCACTCATCTGTTGATGGACTTTTTGGTTGCTCCCATGTCATGGCTATGGTAATGCTGCGGCAATGCACATTTGCCTGCCTGTGTCTTTCCAATTCTGGCTTCTTAGGTTATAGGCCCAGGAGTTCGCCTGCTGGATCATATGGTAGCAAAGTGTTTACCTTGTAGAGGCACCGCCATTCTCTTCTCATTAGTGGCTCTTACCAGGTTACGTCCCACTAAAAGTTGAGGTTATGCTCTTCTCCACAACACCTTCAGCGTTTATTCTTTGTAGTAGTTTTTTCTGAAGTTTATTCTGACTAGTGTGAGCTGATACCGCTTTGTGGTTGGATTGGCATGCGTCTCATAATACCTTGAAATTGAGCTTTCTGGCATGTCCTTTGTTCCTTCAAACTGTGAGTACAGCTTACCTCTTCAAATTGTTTTCGGGAAGTATGTGTGACATTTAGAAATATTTTGGCCATTCCCTCCCTCAAGACATTATGAGGGCAGGTTTCACTCACAGCCCTCCAGTACTGGTGCATATGAAGTGACCCTTAGCACAGGTTTTAAAGCTGCTGTTGCAGGTAACGGCCAGAGGGCGGCAGCATTTCTGCTTTTCCCAATCTGTTAACTAGGGAAACAGACCCTCCTGGCAGTGGTGTTCCTCGGTTATATATTAGAGTGGAATGTGCCCCAAAAAGCTGATGTCTCCTTACTTCTGTTTGTTGTAGAAATTGAATTTATATATTTTTTTTATTGGAGTCATATCCCATTGTGTTCATGGACCACTTCTTCTTTGAGCATTCCTCTGTTGATGGACATTTTCGTAGCTTCCAAGTGTGGGCTGTGGTCAATATTGCTGGAGTGCAGGATTGCCAGCATGTGTCTTTTTTTGTGGTACATGGGCCTCTCACTGGCGTGGGCCCTCCCATTGCAGAGCACAGGCTCCGGACGTGCAGGCCCAGCAGCCATAGCTCACGGGAACAGCCGCTCCGCGGCATGTGGGATCTCCCCAAATCGGGGCATGAATCCATGTCCCCTGCACTGGCAGGCGGACTCTCATCCACTGCGCCACCAGTGAATCCCAGCCTGTCTTTTTGAGTCTCATCCCCTCAGGTGATAGGCCCAGCAGTGGGTATGCTTGATTGAATGGTAGCTCAGTATTTATCTTTACAAGGCACGTCATTTTTGTTTTCATGACTGGCTCTTACCATGTCCCACGTTGAAGCAAGGGTAGGCATTTCTCCAAAGCCCCTTCAGCATTTATTGTTTGCAGAATTTTTGCTGATGGCCATTCTGACTGCTGTGAGCTGATAGGTTTTTGTAATTTGGATCTGCATATCTTTAATTATTCCTAATGTTTAGCATTTTTCCATGCCTTTTAAAATTTCTGGCAGAGAAAAACAGAAAAAAATGGAGAGTACAATTAAACTCTTGAAATTGTCTTCTTGGATGGTTGCCCTCTTTTGAATTTTTTGGTCAATTTTCGACCCCATGTTTGTTTTTGAGGGCAGGTGTTATTCACAGGCCTGCAAGGAGTGTGAATATTTAGTGACCATTAGCAGTGGGTTTAAAGCTGCTGTTGTGGGAAATGGCCACAAGGCGGCCGCGTTTCTCCATTCCCAAGTCTGGTTCCTAGGGCAGCAGAGCCTTTCTGGGACCAATGGCATACAGAAGAAGGCATCATTGAAGTCTAACACAGAATACCATGTCCTGGTGGATGGTAGAATGACCAGTAGGGTCTAGGAATTAGGAACTACTGGATGTATATCCTCGGTGGCTTCACTGACTGTCCTAACATCCTTTACCAGGTCCCCAGCAGCTCACGGGGCTCTCGTGGTCAGGCACCTCCCAGGATATGGGGCTCACCTGAGCAGGGCCCCAGCAGCCAACGGGGTTCTCATGTTCAGGCCACTCCCAGGGTATGGAGCTCACCTGTGAAACTACCCAGCAGCCCACGAGGCTCTCGTGCTTAGGCACCTCCCATGATACAGAGCTGCCCTGGGCAGGTACCATGGCAGGGCTGGGCACACAGGAACCGTGCACATAGCCCTCATTGCAGAGCACCCCAGAACGCCTGTCACGCAGAGCTGACACAGAGCACCTCAGAGCAGGACTTGAACTAACAAACAGCAGCTCCGACAGGTCTCTGACCCTGGGCATCACTCTGTGCAGCCTCCCTCTGCCTGGTCTTCCAGAGACTTCCACTGCAGCCGGGGCACCAGGCCTTTGTCTCCAACCATCACCCCTCCTCCCCCTGACTCCTGGGTTCCTCTCATTAGGATTAGGCCTTCTTGAAATTGTCTCCCACTCATGGGCCAGATAAAATGATGAGAAAACAAGCCGGAGATGCAGCCCCTTGTCTATCCTGACTCTCTGGGTCCCACACCTGTTCCTTGGAACTGGCCGTTTCAGCGAGGTCCATTTTCTGCAATGTGAGCCACTGAGGGGTGAGGATTGGCTGACCGGAGCAGCCTGTCCCTGCCGGCCAGCCCTCCCCAGGTGTGCCTGGGTTGAGGTCAATATAAACACCGCTCCAGGGAGCAACAGCCCCTGCAGCTGTGCCTGACGCCATATTCTCTGCCCCGTCAGCAGTCTCGGGGCTGTGCCGGTGGGAGGGAGTGAGGGGGCACGGTTTTGTGGGTGGCCCGGTGTGAGAGGAGCTCTGCTGGACTTTCTGCAGGAGTCTCCAGACTGCCACCTGCTAAAGAAGAGGATGGGTCACCCATACCTTCCGCTGGAATTTCTCCGCGGGCAGAGGTGAGGGAGGAAAAAAGCAGTGGGGGCCAAGACAGGACGGATATCTCAGGCAGGGAAATGGAAAGTTTTCAGAAGAGCGCCTGGGGCCAGGATCATCCTGGCAGGCCTGCAGGCACCAAGTCAGCCTGCGTGCTTTCACTGGTGTGGATCCACGGCCCTTCCTCTATGCTTTCAAGTCCTTGTACATATTCAGGTGTTTTACCTGGGAAGGGTGGGAACAGTTCAGCAGCAGCTGGCTGGGGGCTCAGCTCACGTTGACTCACAGACGCCTATGTACGGTCCCCCAGCTTTGCAATGAGGACGCTCCTTGCGGGGGGGCTGCTGGCTGCATGGGAGATAATTCGGCACCTCCGACCACCTTCAGAATTGTTTACCACTGGAGCAAGTGCCCTGATAGGGTTTTCCTCTGTATAACTAGTGGGTTCTGTTTATTTTTTCTGTTTTTTTCAAGGTAGATTTTAGTCCTCATTTATGTATTTATAGATATAAGCATGGAAATCATTCATTCATATAAATACATCTGTGTGAAGGGAAGAACATTTTTCTGTTTTATTTTTAAATTTTATTTGTTTTTTAAATATTTGAAATTTAAGGTTATTTATTTTTTTATACAGCAGGTTATTGTTAGTTATCTATTTTATACATATACATGTATACAAGTCAGTCCCAATCTCCCAACTCATCCCACCACCACCACCCCATGGCTTCCCCCCCTTGGTTTCCATACGTTTGTTCTCTAACCCTGTGTCTCTAATTCTGCCCTGCAAACCGGTTCATCTCTACCATTTTTCCAGCTTCCACATATATGCATTAATACGCAATATTTGTTTTTCTCTTTCTGACCTACTTCTCTCTGTATGACAGTCTCTAGATCCATCCACGTCTCTACAAATGACCCAGTTTCATTCCTTTTTATGGCTGAGCAATATTCCATTTCATATATGTACCACATCTTTATCCATTCGTCTGTCTGTGGGCATTTAGCTTGCTTCCATTACCTGGCTATTGTAAATAGTGCTGCAATGAACATTGTGGTGAATGTGTCTTTTGGATTTATGGTTTTCTCTGGGTATATGCCCAGAAGTGGGATTGCTGGATCATATGGTAATTGTATTTTTAGTTTTTTTAATGAACCTCCATACTGTTCTCCATAGTGACTGTATCCATTGACATTCCCACCAATAGTGGAAGAGGGATCCATTTGTCCACACCCTCCGCAGCATTTGTAGTTTGTAGATTTTCTGATGATGCCCATTCTAACAGGTGTGAGGTGATACCTCATTGAAGTTTGGATTTGCATTTCTCTAATAATTAGTGATGTTGAGCAGCTTTTCATGTGCATCTTGGCCATCTCTGAGTCTCCTTTGAAGAAATGTCTATTTAGATATTCTACCCATTTTTGAAGTGGGTTGTTTTTTTTTAATATTAAGCTGCATGAGCTGTTTATGTATACTGGAGATTAAACCTTTGTCCATTGATTCGTTTTCACATATTTTCTCCCATTCTGAGGGTTGCCTTTTTCCATTCCCATTTTTTAACAAAAAGAAAGAAAGAAAGAAAAAGAAGCAGAACACAAATGTCCGTAAAATATGCCTGTTGAAACTGTCGTTTTGAAACATGGAGGTCTTTTGAATTTTTTGGTCAGTACACGACCCCAGGATTCCTTTTCAGGGCAGGTCTCATTTACAGGCCTGCAATGATTTTGAATATCAACTGACCATTAGCGCTGGGATTCAAGCTGCTGTTGTGTGAAACGGCCACAAGGTGGCAGCAGTTCCCCTTTACCAAATCTGGTGACTAGGGCAACAGAGCCTCAATGGAAGTCGTGTTCTAGGTTGTAAGTTAGAATGGAATGTGCCAGGAAAAAGACCCTTAAGTTTGTCTCACTATTTCTTGTTCGTTTTTTTTCATTTAATTTTTATTTTTTATCACAGCAAGTTTGATTACAATGTTTGGCTTGTTGTAGGTGTGCAAGATGTGGTTCTTTTACACATATACATATGTCTGTTCTTCCTGGGATCCTTTTCCCATGTATGTTAGGACAGAATGTTGAGTAGTCTTCTCTTGGTATTCCGTAGGTGTTTGGTGATTATCTATTTCACCTGTGTTTGTATCGTCTGCTAACCCCAATATCCTAATGTATCCAATCCTCACACCTTTCCATTGGTGAACCATAAGTTTGTTTAATGAATCTGTGATTGCCCTTCTCTGTGGAAATATCTTCACTAGTATCAATTATTAGGTAACACCTATAAGTGATATCATACGATATGTGTCTTTCTCTTTCTGACTTACTACAAGTCACGTGATTACCTCTAGACTCCTCTACGGTGCTGCAAATGGCATTGTGTCCTTTTTTTCCTTGGCTAATATTCTGTCTGGACATGTACCAGTTCTTCTTTGTCCACTCATCTGTTGATGGACTTTTTGGTTGCTCCCATGTCATGGCTATGGTAATGCTGCGGCAATGCACATTTGCCTGCCTGTGTCTTTCCAATTCTGGCTTCTTAGGTTATAGGCCCAGGAGTTCGCCTGCTGGATCATATGGTACAAAATGTTTACCTTGTAGAGGCACCGCCATTCTCTTCTCATTAGTGGCTCTTACCAGGTTACGTCCCACTAAAAGTTGAGGCTATGCTCTTCTCCACAACAACTTCAGCGTTTATTCTTTGTAGTAGTTTTTTCTGAAGTTTATTCTGACTAGTGTGAGCTGATACCGCTTTGTGGTTGGATTTGCATGCATCTCATAATACCTTGAAATTGAGCTTTCTGGCATGTCCTTTGTTCCTTCAAACTGTGAGTACAGCTTACCTCTTCAAATTGTTTTCGGGAAGTATGTGTGACATTTAGAAATATTTTGGCCATTCCCTCCCTCAAGACATTATGAGGGCAGGTTTCACTCACAGCCCTCCAGTACTGGTGCATATGAAGTGACCCTTAGCACAGGTTTTAAAGCTGCTGTTGCAGGTAACGGCCAGAGGGCGGCAGCATTTCTGCTTTTCCCAATCTGTTAACTAGGGAAACAGACCATCCTGGCAGTGGTGTTCCTCGGTTATATATTAGAGTGGAATGTGCCCCCAAAAGCTGATGTCTCCTTATTTCTGTTTGTTGTAGAAATTGAATTTATGTATATTTTTTATTGGAGTCATATCCCATTGTGTTCATGGACCACTTCTTCTTTGAGCATTCCTCTGTTGATGGACATTTTCGTAGCTTCCAAGTGTTGGCTGTGGTCAATATTGCTGGAGTGCAGGATTGTCAGCATGTGTCTTTTTTTGTGGTACATGGGCCTCTCACTGCCGTGGGCCCTCCCATTGCAGAGCACAGGCTCCAGACGTGCAGGCCCAGCAGCCATAGCTCACGGGAACAGCCGCTCCGCGGCATGTGGGATCTCCCCAAATCGGGGCATGAATCCATGTCCCCTGCACTGGAAGGCGGACTCTCATCCACTGCGCCACCAGTGAATCCCAGCCTGTCTTTTTGAGTCTCATCCCCTCAGGTGATAGGCCCAGCAGTGGGTATGCTTGATTGAATGGTAGCTCAGTATTTATCTTTACAAGGCACGTCATTTTTGTTTTCATGACTGGCTCTTACCATGTCCCACATTGAAGCAAGGGTAGGCATTTCTCCAAAACCCCTTCAGCATTTATTGTTTGCAGAATTGTTGCTGATGGCCATTCTGACTGCTGTGAGCTGATAGGTTTTTGTAATTTGGATCTGCATATCTTTAATTATTCCTAATGTTTAGCATTTTTCCATGCCTTTTTAAATTTCTGGCAGAGAAAAACAGAAAAAAACGGAGAGTACAATTAAACTCTTGAAATTGTCTTCTTGGATGGTTGCCCTCTTTTGAATTTTTTGGTCAATTTTCGACCCCATGTTTGTTTTTGAGGGCAGGTGTTATTCACAGGCCTGCAAGGAGTGTGAATATTTAGTGACCATTAGCAGTGGGTTTAAAGCTGCTGTTGTGGGAAATGGCCACAAGGCGGCCGCGTTTCTCCATTCCCAAGTCTGGTTCCTAGGGCAGCAGAGCCTTTCTGGGACCAATGGAATACAGAAGAAGGCATCATTGAAGCCTAACACAGAATACAATGTCCTGGTGGATGGTAGAATGACCAGTAGGGTCTAGGAATTAGGAACTACTGGATGTATATCATCGGTGGCTTCACTGACTGTCCTAACATTCTTTACCAGGTCCCCAGCAGCCCACGGGGCTCTCGTGGTCAGGCCCCTCCCAGGATATGGGGCTCACCTGAGCAGGGCCCCAGCAGCCAACGGGGTTCTCATGTTCAGGCCACTCCCAGGGTATGGAGCTCACCTGTGAAACTACCCAGCAGCCCACGAGGCTCTCGTGCTTAGGCACCTCCCATGATACAGAGCTGCCCTGGGCAGGTACCATGGCAGGGCTGGGCACACAGGAACCGTGCACATAGCCCTCATTGCAGAGCACCCCAGAACGCCTGTCACGCAGAGCTGACACAGAGCACCTCAGAGCAGGACTTGAACTAACAAACAGCAGCTCCGACAGGTCTCTGACCCTGGGCATCACTCTGTGCAGCCACCCTCTGCCTGGTCTCCCAGAGACTTCCACTGCAGCCGGGGCACCAGGCCTTTGTCTCCAACCATCACCCCTCCTCCCCCTGACTCCTGGGTTCCTCTCATTAGGATTAGGCCTTCTTGAAATTGTCTCCCACTCATGGGCCAGATAAAATGATGAGAAAACAAGCCGGAGATGCAGGCCCTTGTCTATCCTGACTCTCTGGAGCCCACACCTGTTCCTTGGAACTGGCCGTTTCAGCGAGGTCCATTTTCTGCAATGGGAGCCACTGAGGGGTGAGGATTGGCTGACCGGAGCAGCCTGTCCCTGCCGGCCAGCCCTCCCCAGGTGTGCCTGGGTTGAGGTCAATATAAACACCGCTCCAGGGAGCAACAGCCCCTGCAGCTGTGCCTGATGCCATATTCTCTGCCCCGTCAGCAGTCTCGGGGCTGTGCCGGTGGGAGGGAGTGAGGGGGCACGGTTTTGTGGGTGGCCCGGTGTGAGAGGAGCTCTGCTGGACTTTCTGCAGGAGTCTCCAGACTGCCACCTGCTAAAGAAGAGGATGGGTCACCCATACCTTCCACTGGAATTTCTCCGCGGGCAGAGGTGAGGGAGGAATAAAGCAGTGGGGGCCAAGACAGGACGGATATCTCAGGCAGGGAAATGGAAAGTTTTCAGAAGAGCGCCTGGGGCCAGGATCATCCTGGCAGGCCTGCAGGCACCAAGTCAGCCTGCGTGCTTTCACTGGTGTGGATCCACGGCCCTTCCTCTATGCTTTCAAGTCCTTGTACATATTCAGGTGTTTTACCTGGGAAGGGTGGGAACAGTTCAGCAGCAGCTGGCTGGGGGCTCAGCTCACGTTTACTCACAGAGGCCTATGTACGGTCCCCCAGCTTTGCAATGAGGACGCTCCTTGCGGGGGTGCTGCTGGCTGCATGGGAGATAATTCGGCACCTCCGACCACCTTCAGAATTGTTTACCACTGGAGCAAGTGCCCTGATAGGGTTTTCCTCTGTATAACTAGTGGGTTCTGTTTATTTTTTCTGTTTTTTTCAAGGTAGATTTTAGTCCTCATTTATGTATTTATAGATATAAGCATGGAAATCATTAATTCATATAAATACATCTGTGTGAAGGGAAGAACATTTTTCTGTTTTATTTTTAAATTTTATTTGTTTTTTAAAAATTTGAAATTTAAGGTTATTTATTTTTTTATACAGCAGGTTATTGTTAGTTATCTATTTTATACATATACATGTATACAAGTCAGTCCCAATCTCCCAACTCATCCCACCACCACCACCCCATGGCTTCCCCCCCTTGGTTTCCATACGTTTGTTCTTTAACCCTGTGTCTCTAATTCTGCCCTGCAAACCGGTTCATCTCTACCATTTTTCTAGCTTCCACATATATGCATTAATACGCAATATTTGTTTTTCTCTTTCTGACCTACTTCTCTCTGTATGACAGTCTCTAGATCCATCCACGTCTCTACAAATGACCCAGTTTCATTCCTTTTTATGGCTGAGCAATATTCCATTTTATATATGTACCACATCTTTATCCATTCGTCTGTCTGTGGGCATTTAGCTTGCTTCCATTACCTGGCTATTGTAAATAGTGCTGCAATGAACATTGTGGTGAATGTGTCTTTTTGATTTATGGTTTTCTCTGGGTATATGCCCAGAAGTGGGATTGCTGGATCATATGGTAATTGTATTTTTAGTTTTTTTAATGAACCTCCATACTGTTCCCCATAGTGACTGTATCAATTGACATTCCCACCAATAGTGGAAGAGGGATCCATTTGTCCACACCCTCCGCAGCATTTGTAGTTTGTAGATTTTCTGATGATGCCCATTCTAACACGTGTGAGGTGATACCTCATTGAAGTTTTGATTTGCATTTCTCTAATAATTAGTGATGTTGAGCAGCTTTTCATGTGCATCTTGGCCATCTCTGAGTCTCCTTTGAAGAAATGTCTATTTAGATATTCTACCCATTTTTGAAGTGGGTTGTTTTTTTTTAATATTAAGCTGCATGAGCTGTTTATGTATACTGGAGATTAAACCTTTGTCCATTGATTCGTTTTCACATATTTTCTCCCATTCTGAGGGTTGCCTTTTTCCATTCCCATTTTTTAACAAAAAGAAAGAAAGAAAGAAAAAGAAGCAGAACACAAATGTCCGTAAAATATGCCTCTTGAAACTGTCGTTTTGAAACATGGAGGTCTTTTGAATTTTTTGGTCAGTATACGACCCCAGGATTTCTTTTCAGGGCAGGTCTCATTTACAGGCCTGCAATGATTTTGAATATCAACTGACCATTAGCGCTGGGATTCAAGCTGCTGTTGTGTGAAACGGCCACAAGGTGGCAGCAGTTCCCCTTTACCAAATCTGGTGACTAGGGCAACAGAGCCTCAATGGAAGTTGTGTTCTAGGTTGTAAGTTAGAATGGAATGTGCCAGGAAAAAGACCCTTAAGTTTGTCTCACTATTTCTTGTTCGTTTTTTTTCATTTAATTTTTATTTTTTATCACAGCAAGTTTGATTACAATGTTTGGCTTGTTGTAGGTGTGCAAGATGTGGTTCTTTTACACATATACATATGTCTGTTCTTCCTGGGATCCTTTTCCCATGTATGTTAGGACAGAATGTTGAGTAGTCTTCTCTTGGTATTCCGTAGGTGTTTGGTGATTATCTATTTCACCTGTGTTTGTATCGTCTGCTAACCCCAATATCCTAATGTATCCAATCCTCACACCTTTCCATTGGTGAACCATAAGTTTGTTTAATGAATCTGTGATTGCCCTTCTCTGTGGAAATATCTTCACTAGTATCAATTCTTAGGTAACACCTATAAGTGATATCATACGATATGTGTCTTTCTCTTTCTGACTTACTACAAGTCACGTGATTACCTCTAGACTCCTCTACGGTGCTGCAAATGGCATTGTGTCCTTTTTTTCCTTGGCTAATATTCTGTCTGGACATGTACCAGTTCTTCTTTGTCCACTCATCTGTTGATGGACTTTTTGGTTGCTCCCATGTCATGGCTATGGTAATGCTGCGGCAATGCACATTTGCCTGCCTGTGTCTTTCCAATTCTGGCTTCTTAGGTTATAGGCCCAGGAGTTCGCCTGCTAGATCATATGGTAGCAAAGTGTTTACCTTGTAGAGGCACCGCCATTCTCTTCTCATTAGTGGCTCTTACCAGGTTACGTCCCACTAAAAGTTGAGGTTATGCTCTTCTCCACAACACCTTCAGCGTTTATTCTTTGTAGTAGTTTTTTCTGAAGTTTATTCTGACTAGTGTGAGCTGATACCGCTTTGTGGTTGGATTTGCATGCGTCTCATAATACCTTGAAATTGAGCTTTCTGGCATGTCCTTTGTTCCTTCAAACTGTGAGTACAGCTTACCTCTTCAAATTGTTTTCGGGAAGTATGTGTGACATTTAGAAATATTTTGGCCATTCCCTCCCTCAAGACATTATGAGGGCAGGTTTCACTCACAGCCCTCCAGTACTGGTGCATATGAAGTGACCCTTAGCACAGGTTTTAAAGCTGCTGTTGCAGGTAACGGCCAGAGGGCGGCAGCATTTCTGCTTTTCCCAATCTGTTAACTAGGGAAACAGACCCTCCTGGCAGTGGTGTTCCTCGGTTATATATTAGAGTGGAATGTGCCCCAAAAAGCTGATGTCTCCTTACTTCTGTTTGTTGTAGAAATTGAATTTATATATTTTTTTTTATTGGAGTCATATCCCATTGTGTTCATGGACCACTTCTTCTTTGAGCATTCCTCTGTTGATGGACATTTTCGTAGCTTCCAAGTGTGGGCTATGGTCAATATTGCTGGAGTGCAGGATTGCCAGCATGTGTCTTTTTTTGTGGTACATGGGCCTCTCACTGCCGTGGGCCCTCCCATTGCAGAGCACAGGCTCCGGACGTGCAGGCCCAGCAGCCATAGCTCACGGGAACAGCCGCTCCGCGGCATGTGGGATCTCCCCAAATCGGGGCATGAATCCATGTCCCCTGCACTGGAAGGCGGACTCTCATCCACTGCGCCACCAGTGAATCCCAGCCTGTCTTTTTGAGTCTCATCCCCTCAGGTGATAGGCCCAGCAGTGGGTATGCTTGATTGAATGGTAGCTCAGTATTTATCTTTACAAGGCACGTCATTTTTGTTTTCATGACTGGCTCTTACCATGTCCCACGTTGAAGCAAGGGTAGGCATTTCTCCAAAGCCCCTTCAGCATTTATTGTTTGCAGAATTTTTGCTGATGGCCATTCTGACTGCTGTGAGCTGATAGGTTTTTGTAATTTGGATCTGCATATCTTTAATTATTCCTAATGTTTAGCATTTTTCCATGCCTTTTAAAATTTCTGGCAGAGAAAAACAGAAAAAAACGGAGAGTACAATTAAACTCTTGAAATTGTCTTCTTGGATGGTTGCCCTCTTTTGAATTTTTTGGTCAATTTTCGACCCCATATTTGTTTTTGAGGGCAGGTGTTATTCACAGGCCTGCAAGGAGTGTGAATATTTAGTGACCATTAGCACTGGGTTTAAAGCTGCTGTTGTGGCAAATGGCCACAAGGCGGCCGCGTTTCTCCATTCCCAAGTCTGGTTCCTAGGGCAGCAGAGCCTTTCTGGGACCAATGGAATACAGAAGAAGGCATCATTGAAGTCTAACACAGAATACCATGTCCTGGTGGATGGTAGAATGACCAGTAGGGTCTAGGAATTAGGAACTACTGGATGTAGTTCCTCGGTGGCTTCACTGACTGTCCTAGCATCCTTTACCAGGTCCCCAGCAGCCCACGGGGCTCTCGTGGTCAGGCACCTCCCAGGATATGGGGCTCACCTGAGCAGGGCCCCAGCAGCCAACGGGGTTCTCATGTTCAGGCCACTCCCAGGGTATGGAGCTCACCTGTGAAACTACCCAGCAGCCCACGAGGCTCTCGTGCTTAGGCACCTCCCATGATACAGAGCTGCCCTGGGCAGGTACCATGGCAGGGCTGGGCACACAGGAACCGTGCACTTAGCCCTCATTGCAGAGCACCCCAGAACGCCTGTCACGCAGAGCTGACACAGAGCACCTCAGAGCAGGACTTGAACTAACAAACAGCAACTCCGACAGGTCTCTGACCCTGGGCATCACTCTGTGCAGCCTCCCTCTGCCTGGTCTCCCAGAGACTTCCAATGCAGCCGGGGCACCAGGCCTTTGTCTCCAACCATCACCCCTCCTCCCCCTGACTCCTGGGTTCCTCTCATTAGGATTAGGCCTTCTTGAAATTGTCTCCCACTCATGGGCCAGATAAAATGATGAGAAAACAAGCCGGAGATGCAGCCCCTTGTCTATCCTGACTCTCTGGAGCCCACACCTGTTCCTTGGAACTGGCCGTTTCAGCGAGGTCCATTTTCTGCAATGGGAGCCACTGAGGGGTGAGGATTGGCTGACCGGAGCAGCCTGTCCCTGCCGGCCTGCCCTCCCTAGGTGTGCCTGGGTTGAGGTCAATATAAACACCGCTCCAGGGAGCAACAGCCCCCGCAGCTGTGCCTGACGCCATATTCTCTGCCCCGTCAGCAGTCTCGGGGCTGTGCCGGTGGGAGGGAGTGAGGGGGCACGGTTTTGTGGGTGGCCCGGTGTGAGAGGAGCTCTGCTGGACTTTCTGCAGGAGTATCCAGACTGCCACCTGCTAAAGAAGAGGATGGGTCACCCATACCTTCTGCTGGAATTTCTCCGCGGGCAGAGGTGAGGGAGGAAAAAAGCAGTTGGGGCCAAGACAGGACTGATATCTCAGGCAGGGAAATGGAAAGTTTTCAGAAGAGCGCCTGGGGCCAGGATCATCCTGGCAGGCCTGCAGGCACCAAGTCAGCCTGCGTGCTTTCACTGGTGTGGATCCACGGCCCTTCCTCTATGCTTTCAAGTCCTTGTACATATTCAGGTGTTTTACCTGGGAAGGGTGGGAACAGTTCAGCAGCAGCTGGCTGGGGGCTCAGCTCACGTTTACTCACAGACGCCTATGTACGGTCCCCCAGCTTTGCAATGAGGACGCTCCTTGCGGGGGGGCTGCTGGCTGCATGGGAGATAATTCGGCACCTCCGACCACCTTCAGAATTGTTTACCACTGGAGCAAGTGCCCTGATAGGGTTTTCCTCTGTATAACTAGTGGGTTCTGTTTATTTTTTCTGTTTTTTTCAAGGTAGATTTTAGTCCTCATTTATGTATTTATAGATATAAGCATGGAAATCATTCATTCATATAAATACATCTGTGTGAAGGGAAGAACATTTTTCTGTTTTATTTTTAAATTTTATTTGTTTTTTAAAAATTTGAAATTTAAGGTTATTTATTTTTTTATACAGCAGGTTATTGTTAGTTATCTATTTTATACATATACATGTATACAAGTCAGTCCCAATCTCCCAACTCATCCCACCACCACCACCCCATGGCTTCCCCCCCTTGGTTTCCATACGTTTGTTCTCTAACCCTGTGTCTCTAATTCTGCCCTGCAAACCGGTTCATCTCTACCATTTTTCTAGCTTCCACATATATGCATTAATACGCAATATTTGTTTTTCTCTTTCTGACCTACTTCTCTCTGTATGACAGTCTCTAGATCCATCCACGTCTCTACAAATGACCTAGTTTCATTCCTTTTTATGGCTGAGCAACATTCCATTTTATATATGTACCACATCTTTATCCATTCGTCTGTCTGTGGGCATTTAGCTTGCTTCCATTACCTGGCTATTGTAAATAGTGCTGCAATGAACATTGTGGTGAATGTGTCTTTTTGATTTATGGTTTTCTCTGGGTATATGCCCAGAAGTGGGATTGCTGGATCATATGGTAATTGTATTTTTAGTTTTTTTAATGAACCTCCATACTGTTCTCCATAGTGACTGTATCAATTGACATTCCCACCAATAGTGGAAGAGGGATCCATTTGTCCACACCCTCCACAGCATTTGTAGTTTGTAGATTTTCTGATGATGCCCATTCTAACACGTGTGAGGTGATACCTCATTGAAGTTTTGATTTGCATTTCTCTAATAATTAGTGATGTTGAGCAGCTTTTCATGTGCATCTTGGCCATCTCTGAGTCTCCTTTGAAGAAATGTCTATTTAGATATTCTACCCATTTTTGAAGTGGGTTGTTTTTTTTTAATATTAAGCTGCATGAGCTGTTTACGTATACTGGAGATTAAACCTTTGTCCATTGATTCGTTTTCACATATTTTCTCCCATTCTGAGGGTTGCCTTTTTCCATTCCCATTTTTTAACAAAAAGAAAGAAAGAAAGAAAAAGAAGCAGAACACAAATGTCCGTAAAATATGCCTCTTGAAACTGTCGTTTTGAAACATGGAGGTCTTTTGAATTTTTTGGTCAGTATACGACCCCAGGATTTCTTTTCAGGGCAGGTCTCATTTACAGGCCTGCAATGATTTTGAATATCAACTGACCATTAGCGCTGGGATTCAAGCTGCTGTTGTGTGAAACGGCCACAAGGTGGCAGCAGTTCCCCTTTACCAAATCTGGTGACTAGGGCAACAGAGCCTCAATGGAAGTCGTGTTCTAGGTTGTAAGTTAGAATGGAATGTGCCAGGAAAAAGACCCTTAAGTTTGTCTCACTATTTCTTGTTCGTTTTATTTCATTTAATTTTTATTTTTTATCACAGCAAGTTTGATTACCATGTTTGGCTTGTTGTAGGTGTGCAAGATGTGATTCTTTTACACATATACATATGTCTGTTCTTCCTGGGATCCTTTTCCCATGTATGTTAGGACAGAATGTTGAGTAGTCTTCTCTTGGTATTCCGTAGGTGTTTGGTGATTATCTCTTTCACCTGTGTTTGTATCTGTCTGTTAACCCCAATATCCTAATGTATCCAATCCTCACACCTTTCCATTGGTGAACCATAAGTTTGTTTAATGAATCTGTGATTGCCCTTCTCTGTGGAAATATCTTCACTAGTATCAATTCTTAGGTAACACCTATAAGTGATATCATACGATATGTGTCTTTCTCTTTCTGACTTACTACAAGTCACGTGATTACCTCTAGACTCCTCTACGGTGCTGCAAATGGCATTGTGTCCTTTTTTTCCTTGGCTAATATTCTGTCTGGACATGTACCAGTTCTTCTTTGTCCACTCATCTGTTGATGGACTTTTTGGTTGCTCCCATGTCATGGCTATGGTAATGCTGCGGCAATGCACATTTGCCTGCCTGTGTCTTTCCAATTCTGGCTTCTTAGGTTATAGGCCCAGGAGTTCGCCTGCTGGATCATATGGTAGCAAAATGTTTACCTTGTAGAGGCACCGCCATTCTCTTCTCATTAGTGGCTCTTACCAGGTTACGTCCCACTAAAAGTTGAGGTTATGCTCTTCTCCACAACACCTTCAGCGTTTATTCTTTGTAGTAGTTTTTTCTGAAGTTTATTCTGACTAGTGTGAGCTGATACCGCTTTGTGGTTGGATTTGCATGCATCTCATAATACCTTGAAATTGAGCTTTCTGGCATGTCCTTTGTTCCTTCAAACTGTGAGTACAGCTTATCTCTTCAAATTGTTTTCGGGAAGTATGTGTGACATTTAGAAATATTTTGGCCATTCCCTCCCTCAAGACATTATGAGGGCAGGTTTCACTCACAGCCCTCCAGTACTGGTGCATATGAAGTGACCCTTAGCACAGGTTTTAAAGCTGCTGTTGCAGGTAACGGCCAGAGGGCAGCAGCATTTCTGCTTTTCCCAATCTGTTAACTAGGGAAACAGACCATCCTGGCAGTGGTGTTCCTCGGTTATATATTAGAGTGGAATGTGCCCCCAAAAGCTGATGTCTCCTTACTTCTGTTTGTTGTAGAAATTGAATTTATATATTTTTTTTATTGGAGTCATATCCCATTGTGTTCATGGACCACTTCTTCTTTGAGCATTCCTCTGTTGATGGACATTTTCGTAGCTTCCAAGTGTTGGCTGTGGTCAATATTGCTGGAGTGCAGGATTGCCAGCATGTGTCTTTTTTTGTGGTACATGGGCCTCTCACTGCCGTGGGCCCTCCCATTGCAGAGCACAGGCTCCGGACGTGCAGGCCCAGCAGCCATAGCTCACGGGAACAGCCGCTCCGTGGCATGTGGGATCTCCCCAAATCGGGGCATGAATCCATGTCCCCTGCACTGGAAGGCGGACTCTCATCCACTGCGCCACCAGTGAATCCCAGCCTGTCTTTTTGAGTCTCATCCCCTCAGGTGATAGGCCCAGCAGTGGGTATGCTTGATTGAATGGTAGCTCAGTATTTATCTTTACAAGGCACGTCATTTTTGTTTTCATGACTGGCTCTTACCATGTCCCACGTTGAAGCAAGTGTAGGCATTTCTCCAAAACCCCTTCAGCATTTATTGTTTGCAGAATTTTTGCTGATGGCCATTCTGACTGCTGTGAGCTGATAGGTTTTTGTAATTTGGATCTGCATATCTTTAATTATTCCTAATGTTTAGCATTTTTCCATGCCTTTTTAAATTTCTGGCAGAGAAAAAGAGAAAAAAACGGAGAGTACAATTAAACTCTTGAAATTGTCTTCTTGGATGGTTGCCCTCTTTTGAATTTTTTGGTCAATTTTCGACCCCATGTTTGTTTTTGAGGGCAGGTGTTATTCACAGGCCTTCAAGGAGTGTGAATATTTAGTGACCATTAGCAGTGGGTTTAAAGCTGCTGTTGTGGGAAATGGCCACAAGGCGGCCGCGTTTCTCCATTCCCAAGTCTGGTTCCTAGGGCAGCAGAGCCTTTCTGGGACCAATGGAATACAGAAGAAGGCATCATTGAAGCCTAACACAGAATACCATGTCCTGGTGGATGGTAGAATGACCAGTAGGGTCTAGGAATTAGGAACTACTGGATGTATATCCTCGGTGGCTTCACTGACTGTCCTAACATCCTTTACCAGGTCCCCAGCAGCCCACGGGGCTCTCGTGGTGAGGCCCCTCCCAGGATATGGGGCTCACCTGAGCAGGGCCCCAGCAGCCAACGGGGTTCTCATGTTCAGGCCACTCCCAGGGTATGGAGCTCACCTGTGAAACTACCCAGCAGCCCACGAGGCTCTCGTGCTTAGGCACCTCCCATGATACAGAGCTGCCCTGGGCAGGTACCATGGCAGGGCTGGGCACACAGGAACCGTGCACATAGCCCTCATTGCAGAGCACCCCAGAACGCCTGTCACGCAGAGCTGACACAGAGCACCTCAGAGCAGGACTTGAACTAACAAACAGCAGCTCCGACAGGTCTCTGACCCTGGGCATCACTCTGTGCAGCCTCCCTCTGCCTGGTCTCCCAGAGACTTCCACTGCAGCCGGGGCACCAGGCCTTTGTCTCCAACCATCACCCCTCCTCCCCCTGACTCCTGGGTTCCTCTCATTAGGATTAGGCCTTCTTGAAATTGTCTCCCACTCATGGGCCAGATAAAATGATGAGAAAACAAGCCGGAGATGCAGGCCCTTGTCTATCCTGACTCTCTGGAGCCCACACCTGTTCCTTGGAACTGGCCGTTTCAGCGAGGTCCATTTTCTGCAATGGGAGCCAGTGAGGGGTGAGGATTGGCTGACCGGAGCAGCCTGTCCCTGCCGGCCAGCCCTCCCCAGGTGTGCCTGGGTTGAGGTCAATATAAACACCGCTCCAGGGAGCAACAGCCCCTGCAGCTGTGCCTGACGCCATATTCTCTGCCCCGTCAGCAGTCTCGGGGCTGTGCCGGTGGGAGGGAGTGAGGGGGCACGGTTTTGTGGGTGGCCCGGTGTGAGAGGAGCTCTGCTGGACTTTCTGCAGGAGTCTCCAGACTGCCACCTGCTAAAGAAGAGGATGGGTCACCCATACCTTCCGCTGGAATTTCTCCGCGGGCAGAGGTGAGGGAGGAAAAAAGCAGTGGGGGCCAAGACAGGACGGATATCTCAGGCAGGGAAATGGAAAGTTTTCAGAAGAGCGCCTGGGGCCAGGATCATCCTGGCAGGCCTGCAGGCACCAAGTCAGCCTGCGTGCTTTCACTGGTGTGGATCCACGGCCCTTCCTCTATGCTTTCAAGTCCTTGTACATATTCAGGTGTTTTACCTGGGAAGGGTGGGAACAGTTCAGCAGCAGCTGGCTGGGGGCTCAGCTCACGTTTACTCACAAACGCCTATGTACGGTCCCCCAGCTTTGCAATGAGGACGCTCCTTGCGGGGGGGCTGCTGGCTGCATGGGAGATAATTCTGCACCTCCGACCACCTTCAGAATTGTTTACCACTGGAGCAAGTGCCCTGATAGGGTTTTCCTCTGTATAACTAGTGGGTTCTGTTTATTTTTTCTGTTTTTTTCAAGGTAGATTTTAGTCCTCATTTATGTATTTATAGATATAAGCATGGAAATCATTCATTCATATAAATACATCTGTGTGAAGGGAAGAACATTTTTCTGTTTTATTTTTAAATTTTATTTGTTTTTTAAAAATTTGAAATTTAAGGTTATTTATTTTTTTATACAGCAGGTTATTGTTAGTTATCTATTTTATACATATACATGTATACAAGTCAGTCCCAATCTCCCAACTCATCCCACCACCACCACCCCATGGCTTCCCCCCCTTGGTTTCCATACGTTTGTTCTCTAACCCTGTGTCTCTAATTCTGCCCTGCAAACCGGTTCATCTCTACCATTTTTCCAGCTTCCACATATATGCATTAATACGCAATATTTGTTTTTCTCTTTCTGACCTACTTCTCTCTGTATGACAGTCTCTAGATCCATCCACGTCTCTACAAATGACCCAGTTTCATTCCTTTTTATGGCTGAGCAATATTCCATTTTATATATGTACCACATCTTTATCCATTCGTCTGTCTGTGGGCATTTAGCTTGCTTCCATTACCTGGCTATTGTAAATAGTGCTGCAATGAACATTGTGGTGAATGTGTCTTTTTGATTTATGGTTTTCTCTGGGTATATGCCCAGAAGTGGGATTGCTGGATCATATGGTAATTGTATTTTTAGTTTTTTTAATGAACCTCCATACTGTTCTCCATAGTGACTGTATCAATTGATATTCCCACCAATAGTGGAAGAGGGATCCATTTGTCCACACCCTCCGCAGAATTTGTAGTTTGTAGATTTTCTGACGATGCCCATTCTAACAGGTGTGAGGTGATACCTCATTGAAGTTTTGATTTGCATTTCTCTAATAATAAGTGATATTGAGCAGCTTTTCATGTGCATCTTGGCCATCTCTGAGTCTCCTTTGAAGAAATGTCTATTTAGATATTCTACCCATTTTTGAAGTGGGTTGTTTTTTTTTTTAATATTAAGCTGCATGAGCTGTTTATGTATACTGGAGATTAAACCTTTGTCCATTGATTCGTTTTCACATATTTTCTCCCATTCTGAGGGTTGCCTTTTTCCATTCCCATTTTTTAACAAAAAGAAAGAAAGAAAGAAAAAGAAGCAGAACACAAATGTCCGTAAAATATGCCTCTTGAAACTGTCGTTTTGAAACATGGAGGTCTTTTGAATTTTTTGGTCAGTATACGACCCCAGGATTTCTTTTCAGGGCAGGTCTCATTTACAGGCCTGCAATGATTTTGAATATCAACTGACCATTAGCGCTGGGATTCAAGCTGCTGTTGTGTGAAACGGCCACAAGGTGGCAGCACTTCCCCTTTACCAAATCTGGTGACTAGGGCAACAGAGCGTCAATGGAAGTCGTGTTCTAGGTTGTAAGTTAGAATGGAATGTGCCAGGAAAAAGACCCTTAAGTTTGTCTCACTATTTCTTGTTCGTTTTTTTACATTTAATTTTTATTTTTTATCACAGCAAGTTTGATTACCATGTTTGGCTTGTTGTAGGTGTGCAAGATGTGGTTCTTTTACACATATACATATGTCTGTTCTTCCTGGGATCCTTTTCCCATGTATGTTAGGACAGAATGTTGAGTAGTCTTCTCTTGGTATTCCGTAGGTGTTTGGTGATTATCTCTTTCACCTGTGTTTGTATCTGTCTGTTAACCCCAATATCCTAATGTATCCAATCCTCACACCTTTCCATTGGTGAACCATAAGTTTGTTTAATGAATCTGTGATTGCCCTTCTCTGTGGAAATATCTTCACTAGTATCAATTCTTAGGTAACACCTATAAGTGATATCATACGATATGTGTCTTTCTCTTTCTGACTTACTACAAGTCACGTGATTACCTCTAGACTCCTCTACGGTGCTGCAAATGGCATTGTATCCTTTTTTTCCTTGGCTAATATTCTGTCTGGACATGTACCAGTTCTTCTTTGTCCACTCATCTGTTGATGGACTTTTTGGTTGCTCCCATGTCATGGCTATGGTAATGCTGCGGCAATGCACATTTGCCTGCCTGTGTCTTTCCAATTCTGGCTTCTTAGGTTATAGGCCCAGGAGTTCGCCTGCTGGATCATATGGTAGCAAAGTGTTTACCTTGTAGAGGCACCGCCATTCTGTTCTCATTAGTGGCTCTTACCAGGTTACGTCCCACTAAAAGTTGAGGTTATGCTCTTCTCCACAACACCTTCAGCGTTTATTCTTTGTAGTAGTTTTTTCTGAAGTTTATTCTGACTAGTGTGAGCTGATACCGCTTTGTGGTTGGATTTGCATGCGTCTCATAATACCTTGAAATTGAGCTTTCTGGCATGTCCTTTGTTCCTTCAAACTGTGAGTACAGCTTACCTCTTCAAATTGTTTTCGGGAAGTATGTGTGACATTTAGAAATATTTTGGCCATTCCCTCCTTCAAGACATTATGAGGGCAGGTTTCACTCACAGCCCTCCAGTACTGGTGCATATGAAGTGACCCTTAGCACAGGTTTTAAAGCTGCTGTTGCAGGTAACGGCCAGAGGGCGGCAGCATTTCTGCTTTTCCCAATCTGTTAACTAGGGAAACAGACCATCCTGGCAGTGGTGTTCCTCGGTTATATATTAGAGTGGAATGTGCCCCCAAAAGCTGATGTCTCCTTATTTCTGTTTGTTGTAGAAATTGAATTTATATATATTTTTTATTGGAGTCATATCCCATTGTGTTCATGGACCACTTCTTCTTTGAGCATTCCTCTGTTGATGGACATTTTCGTAGCTTCCAAGTGTTGGCTGTGGTCAATATTGCTGGAGTGCAGGATTGTCAGCATGTGTCTTTTTTTGTGGTACATGGGCCTCTCACTGCCGTGGGCCCTCCCATTGCAGAGCACAGGCTCCGGACGTGCAGGCCCAGCAGCCATATCTCACGGGAACAGCCGCTCCGCGGCATGTGGGATCTCCCCAAATCGGGGCATGAATCCATGTCCCCTGCACTGGCAGGCGGACTCTCATCCACTGCGCCACCAGTGAATCCCAGCCTGTCTTTTTGAGTCTCATCCCCTCAGGTGATAGGCCCAGCAGTGGGTATGCTTGATTGAATGGTAGCTCAGTATTTATCTTTACAAGGCACGTCATTTATGTTTTCATGACTGGCTCTTACCATGTCCCACGTTGAAGCAAGGGTAGGCATTTCTCCAAAGCCCCTTCAGCATTTATTGTTTGCAGAATTTTTGCTGATGGCCATTCTGACTGCTGTGAGCTGATAGGTTTTTGTAATTTGGATCTGCATATCTTTAATTATTCCTAATGTTTAGCATTTTTCCATGCCTTTTAAAATTTCTGGCAGAGAAAAACAGAAAAAAACGGAGAGTACAATTAAACTCTTGAAATTGTCTTCTTGGATGGTTGCCCTCTTTTGAAATTTTTGGTCAATTTTCGACCCCATGTTTGTTTTTGAGGGCAGGTGTTATTCACAGGCCTGCAAGGAGTGTGAATATTTAGTGACCATTAGCAGTGGGTTTAAAGCTGCTGTTGTGGGAAATGGCCACAAGGCGGCCGCGTTTCTCCATTCCCAAGTCTGGTTCCTAGGGCAGCAGAGCCTTTCTGGGACCAATGGAATACAGAAGAAGGCATCATTGAAGTCTCACACAGAATACCATGTCCTGGTGGATGGTAGAATGACCAGTAGGGTCTAGGAATTAGGAACTACTGGATGTAGTTCCTCGGTGGCTTCACTGACTGTCCTAACATCCTTTACCAGGTCCCCAGCAGCCAACGGGGTTCTCGTGGTCAGGCACCTCCCAGGGTATGGAGCTCACCTGTGAAACTACCCAGCAGCCCACGAGGCTCTCGTGCTTAGGCACCTCCCATGATACAGAGCTGCCCTGGGCAGGTACCATGGCAGGGCTGGGCACACAGGAACCGTGCACTTAGCCCTCATTGCAGAGCCCCCCAGAACGCCTGTCACGCAGAGCTGACACAGAGCACCTCAGAGCAGGACTTGAACTAACAAACAGCAACTCCGACAGGTCTCTGACCCTGGGCATCACTCTGTGCAGCCTCCCTCTGCCTGGTCTCCCAGAGACTTCCACTGCAGCCGGGGCACCAGGCCTTTGTCTCCAACCATCACCCCTCCTCCCCCTGACTCCTCGGTTCCTCTCATTAGGATTAGGCCTTCTTGAAATTGTCTCCCACTCATGGGCCAGATAAAATGATGAGAAAACAAGCCGGAGATGCAGCCCCTTGTCTATCCTGACTCTCTGGAGCCCACACCTGTTCCTTGGAACTGGCCGTTTCAGCGAGGTCCATTTTCTGCAATGGGAGCCACTGAGGGGTGAGGATTGGCTGACCGGAGCAGCCTGTCCCGCCCGGCCTGCCCTCCCTAGGTGTGCCTGTGTTGAGGTCAATATAAACACCGCTCCAGGGAGCAACAGCTCCTGCAGCTGTGCCTGACGCCATATTCTCTGCCCCGTCAGCAGTCTCGGGGCTGTTCCGGTGGGAGGGAGTGAGGGGGCACGGTTTTGTGGGTGGCCCGGTGTGAGAGGAGCTCTGCTGGACTTTCTGCAGGAGTCTCCAGACTGCCACCTGCTAAAGAAGAGGATGGGTCACCCATACCTTCCGCTGGAATTTCTCCGCGGGCAGAGGTGAGGGAGGAAAAAAGCAGTGGGGGCCAAGACAGGACGGATATCTCAGGCAGGGAAATGGAAAGTTTTCAGAAGAGCGCCTGGGGCCAGGATCATCCTGGCAGGCCTGCAGGCACCAAGTCAGCCTGCGTGCTTTCACTGGTGTGGATCCACGGCCCTTCCTCTGTGCTTTCAAGTCCTTGTACATATTCAGGTGTTTTACCTGGGAAGGGTGGGAACAGTTCAGCAGCAGCTGGCTGGGGGCTCAGCTCACGTTTACTCACAGACGCCTATGTACGGTCCCCCAGCTTTGCAATGAGGACGCTCCTTGCGGGGGGGCTGCTGGCTGCATGGGAGATAATTCGGCACCTCCGACCACCTTCAGAATTGTTTACCACTGGAGCAAGTGCCCTGATAGGGTTTTCCTCTGTATAACTAGTGGGTTCTGTTTATTTTTTCTGTTTTTTTCAAGGTAGATTTTAGTCCTCATTTATGTATTTATAGATATAAGCATGGAAATCATTCATTCATATAAATACATCTGTGTGAAGGGAAGAACATTTTTCTGTTTTATTTTTAAATTTTATTTGTTTTTTAAAAATTTGAAATTTAAGGTTATTTATTTTTTTATACAGCAGGTTATTGTTAGTTATCTATTTTATACATATACATGTATACAAGTCAGTCCCAATCTCCCAACTCATCCCACCACCACCACCCCATGGCTTCCCCCCCTTGGTTTCCATACGTTTGTTCTCTAACCCTGTGTCTCTAATTCTGCCCTGCAAACCGGTTCATCTCTACCATTTTTCCAGCTTCCACATATATGCATTAATACACAATATTTGTTTTTCTCTTTCTGACCTACTTCTCTCTGTATGACAGTCTCTAGATCCATCCACGTCTCTACAAATGACCCAGTTTCATTCCTTTTTATGGCTGAGCAATATTCCATTTTATATATGTACCACATCTTTATCCATTCGTCTGTCTGTGGGCATTTAGCTTGCTTCCATTACCTGGCTATTGTAAATAGTGCTGCAATGAACATTGTGGTGAATGTGTCTTTTTGATTTATGGTTTTCTCTGGGTATATGCCCAGAAGTGGGATTGCTGGATCATATGGTAATTGTATTTTTAGTTTTTTTAATGAACCTCCATACTGTTCTCCATAGTGACTGTATCAATTGACATTCCCACCAATAGTGGAAGAGGGATCCATTTGTCCACACCCTCCGCAGCATTTGTAGTTTGTAGATTTTCTGATGATGCCCATTCTAACAGGTGTGAGGTGATACCTCATTGAAGTTTTGATTTGCATTTCTCTAATAATTAGTGATGTTGAGCAGCTTTTCATGTGCATCTTGGCCATCTCTGAGTCTCCTTTGAAGAAATGTCTATTTAGATATTCTACCCATTTTTGAAGTGGGTTGTTTTTTTTTTTTAATATTAAGCTGCATGAGCTGTTTATGTATACTGGAGATTAAACCTTTGTCCATTGATTCGTTTTCACATATTTTCTCCCATTCTGAGGGTTGCCTTTTTCCATTCCCATTTTTTAACAAAAAGAAAGAAAGAAAGAAAAAGAAGCAGAACACAAATGTCCGTAAAATATGCCTCTTGAAACTGTCGTTTTGAAACATGGAGGTCTTTTGAATTTTTTGGTCAGTATACGACCCCAGGATTTCTTTTCAGGGCAGGTCTCATTTACAGGCCTGCAATGATTTTGAATATCAACTGACCATTAGCGCTGGGATTCAAGCTGCTGTTGTGTGAAACGGCCACAAGGTGGCAGCAGTTCCCCTTTACCGAATCTGGTGACTAGGGCAACAAAGCCTCAATGGAAGTCGTGTTCTAGGTTGTAAGTTAGAATGGAATGTGCCAGGAAAAAGACCCTTAAGTTTGTCTCACTATTTCTTGTTCGTTTTTTTTCATCTAATTTTTATTTTTTATCACAGCAAGTTTGATTACAATGTTTGGCTTGTTGTAGGTGTGCAACATGTGGTTCTTTTACACATATACATATGTCTGTTCTTCCTGGGATCCTTTTCCCATGTATGTTAGGACAGAATGTTGAGTAGTCTTTTCTTGGTATTCCGTAGGTGTTTGGTGATTATCTCTTTCACCTGTGTTTGTATCTGTCTGTTAACCCCAATATCCTAATGTATCCAATCCTCACACCTTTCCATTGGTGAACCATAAGTTTGTTTAATGAATCTGTGATTGCCCTTCTCTGTGGAAATATCTTCACTAGTATCAATTCTTAGGTAACACCTATAAGTGATATCATACGATATGTGTCTTTCTCTTTCTGACTTACTACAAGTCACGTGATTACCTCTAGACTCCTCTACGGTGCTGCAAATGGCATTGTGTCCTTTTTTTCCTTGGCTAATATTCTGTCTGGACATGTACCAGTTCTTCTTTGTCCACTCATCTGTTGATGGACTTTTTGGTTGCTCCCATGTCATGGCTATGGTAATGCTGCGGCAATGCACATTTGCCTGCCTGTGTCTTTCCAATTCTGGCTTCTTAGGTTATAGGCCCAGGAGTTCGCCTGCTGGATCATATGGTAGCAAAATGTTTACCTTGTAGAGGCACCGCCATTCTCTTCTCATTAGTGGCTCTTACCTGGTTACGTCCCACTAAAAGTTGAGGTTATGCTCTTCTCCACAACACCTTCAGCGTTTATTCTTTGTAGTAGTTTCTTCTGAAGTTTATTCTGACTAGTGTGAGCTGATACCGCTTTGTGGTTGGATTTGCATGCGTCTCATAATACCTTGAAATTGAGCTTTCTGGCATGTCCTTTGTTCCTTCAAACTGTGAGTACAGCTTACCTCTTCAAATTGTTTTCGGGAAGTATGTGTGACATTTAGAAATATTTTGGCCATTCCCTCCCTCAAGACATTATGAGGGCAGGTTTCACTCACAGCCCTCCAGTACTGGTGCATATGAAGTGACCCTTAGCACAGGTTTTAAAGCTGCTGTTGCAGGTAACGGCCAGAGGGCGGCAGCATTTCTGCTTTTCCCAATCTGTTAACTAGGGAAACAGACCATCGTGGCAGTGGTGTTCCTCGGTTATATATTAGAGTGGAATGTGCCCCCAAAAGCTGATGTCTCCTTACTTCTGTTTGTTGTAGAAATTGAATTTATATATTTTTTTTATTGGAGTCATATCCCATTGTGTTCATGGACCACTTCTTCTTTGAGCATTCCTCTGTTGATGGACATTTTCGTAGCTTCCAAGTGTTGGCTGTGGTCAATATTGCTGGAGTGCAGGATTGCCAGCATGTGTCTTTTTTTGTGGTACATGGGCCTCTCACTGCCGTGGGCCCTCCCATTGCAGAGCACAGGCTCCGGACGTGCAGGCCCAGCAGCCATAGCTCACGGGAACAGCCGCTCCGCGGCATGTGGGATCTCCCCAAATCGGGGCATGAATCCATGTCCCCTGCACTGGCAGGCGGACTCTCATCCACTGCGCCACCAGTGAATCCCAGCCTGTCTTTTTGAGTCTCATCCCCTCAGGTGATAGGCCCAGCAGTGGGTATGCTTGATTGAATGGTAGCTCAGTATTTATCTTTACAAGGCACGTCATTTTTGTTTTCATGACTGGCTCTTACCATGTCCCATGTTGAAGCAAGTGTAGGCATTTCTCCAAAACCCCTTCAGCATTTATTGTTTGCAGAATTTTTGCTGATGGCCATTCTGACTGCTGTGAGCTGATAGGTTTTTGTAATTTGGATCTGCATATCTTTAATTATTCCTAATGTTTTGCATTTTTCCATGCCTTTTAAAATTTCTGGCAGAGGAAAACAGAAAAAAACGGAGAGTACAATTAAACTCTTGAAATTGTCTTCTTGGATGGTTGCCCTCTTTTGAATTTTTTGGTCAATTTTCGACCCCATGTTTGTTTTTGAGGGCAGGTGTTATTCACAGGCCTGCAAGGAGTGTGAATATTTAGTGACCATTAGCTGTGGGTTTAAAGCTGCTGTTGTGGGAAATGGCCACAAGGCGGCCGCGTTTCTCCATTCCCAAGTCTGGTTCCTAGGGCAGCAGAGCCTTTCTGGGACCAATGGAATACAGAAGAAGGCATCATTGAAGTCTCACACAGAATACCATGTCCTGGT
This sequence comes from Mesoplodon bidens, assembly GCF_964165515.1. Lineage (NCBI taxonomy): Eukaryota > Metazoa > Chordata > Mammalia > Artiodactyla > Ziphiidae > Mesoplodon > Mesoplodon bidens. The sequence goes on along the minus strand of NW_027672624.1, from coordinate 24,823 downwards.
GGATGGTAGAATGACCAGTAGGGTCTAGGAATTAGGAACTACTGGATGTATATCCTCGGTGGCTTCACTGACTGTCCTAACATCCTTTACCAGGTCCCCAGCAGCCAACGGGGTTCTCGTGGTCAGGCACCTCCCAGGGTATGGAGCTCACCTGTGAAACTACCCAGCAGCCCACGAGGCTCTCGTGCTTAGGCACCTCCCATGATACAGAGCTGCCCTGGGCAGGTACCATGGCAGGGCTGGGCACACAGGAACCGTGCACTTAGCCCTCATTGCAGAGCACCCCAGAACGCCTGTCACGCAGAGCTGACACAGAGCACCTCAGAGCAGGACTTGAACTAACAAACAGCAACTCCGACAGGTCTCTGACCCTGGGCATCACTCTGTGCAGCCTCCCTCTGCCTGGTCTCCCAGAGACTTCCACTGCAGCCGGGGCCCCAGGCCTTTGTCTCCAACCATCACCCCTCCTCCCCCTGACTCCTCGGTTCCTCTCATTAGGATTAGGCCTTCTTGAAATTGTCTCCCACTCATGGGCCAGATAAAATGATGAGAAAACAAGCCGGAGATGCAGCCCCTTGTCTATCCTGACTCTCTGGAGCCCACACCTGTTCCTTGGAACTGGCCGTTTCAGCGAGGTCCATTTTCTGCAATGTGAGCCACTGAGGGGTCAGGATTGGCTGACCGGAGCAGCCTGTCCCGCCCGGCCTGCCCTCCCTAGGTGTGCCTGTGTTGAGGTCAATATAAACACCGCTCCAGGGAGCAACAGCTCCTGCAGCTGTGCCTGACGCCATATTCTCTGCCCCGTCAGCAGTCTCGGGGCTGTGCCGGTGGGAGGGAGTGAGGGGGCACGGTTTTGTGGGTGGCCCGGTGTGAGAGGAGCTCTGCTGGACTTTCTGCAGGAGTCTCCAGACTGCCACCTGCTAAAGAAGAGGATGGGTCACCCATACCTTCCGCTGGAATTTCTCCGCGGGCAGAGGTGAGGGAGGAAAAAAGCAGCGGGGGCCAAGACAGGACGGATATCTCAGGCAGGGAAATGGAAAGTTTTCAGAAGAGCGCCTGGGGCCAGGATCATCCTGGCAGGCCTGCAGGCACCAAGTCAGCCTGCGTGCTTTCACTGGTGTGGATCCACGGCCCTTCCTCTGTGCTTTCAAGTCCTTGTACATATTCAGGTGTTTTACCTGGGAAGGGTGGGAACAGTTCAGCAGCAGCTGGCTGGGGGCTCAGCTCACGTTTACTCACAGACGCCTATGTACGGTCCCCCAGCTTTGCAATGAGGACGCTCCTTGCGGGGGGGCTGCTGGCTGCATGGGAGATAATTCGGCACCTCCGACCACCTTCAGAATTGTTTACCACTGGAGCAAGTGCCCTGATAGGGTTTTCCTCTGTATAACTAGTGGGTTCTGTTTATTTTTTCTGTTTTTTTCAAGGTAGATTTTAGTCCTCATTTATGTATTTATAGATATAAGCATGGAAATCATTCATTCATATAAATACATCTGTGTGAAGGGAAGAACATTTTTCTGTTTTATTTTTAAATTTTATTTGTTTTTTAAAAATTTGAAATTTAAGGTTATTTATTTTTTTATACAGCAGGTTATTGTTAGTTATCTATTTTATACATATACATGTATACAAGTCAGTCCCAATCTCCCAACTCATCCCACCACCACCACCCCATGGCTTCCCCCCCTTGGTTTCCATACGTTTGTTCTCTAACCCTGTGTCTCTAATTCTGCCCTGCAAACCGGTTCATCTCTACCATTTTTCCAGCTTCCACATATATGCATTAATACGCAATATTTGTTTTTCTCTTTCTGACCTACTTCTCTCTGTATGACAGTCTCTAGATCCATCCACGTCTCTACAAATGACCCAGTTTCATTCCTTTTTATGGCTGAGCAATATTCCATTTTATATATGTACCACATCTTTATCCATTCGTCTGTCTGTGGGCATTTATCTTGCTTCCATTACCTGGCTATTGTAAATAGTGCTGCAATGAACATTGTGGTGAATGTGTCTTTTTGATTTATGGTTTTCTCTGGGTATATGCCCAGAAGTGGGATTGCTGGATCATATGGTAATTGTATTTTTAGTTTTTTTAATGAACCTCCATACTGTTCTCCATAGTGACTGTATCAATTGACATTCCCACCAATAGTGGAAGAGGGATCCATTTGTCCACACCCTCCGCAGCATTTGTAGTTTGTAGATTTTCTGATGATGCCCATTCTAACAGGTGTGAGGTGATACCTCATTGAAGTTTTGATTTGCATTTCTCTAATAATTAGTGATGTTGAGCAGCTTTTCATGTGCATCTTGGCCATCTCTGAGTCTCCTTTGAAGAAATGTCTATTTAGATATTCTACCCATTTTTGAAGTGGGTTGTTTTTTTTTTTTAATATTAAGCTGCATGAGCTGTTTATGTATACTGGAGATTAAACCTTTGTCCATTGATTCGTTTTCACATATTTTCTCCCATTCTGAGGGTTGCCTTTTTCCATTCCCATTTTTTAACAAAAAGAAAGAAAGAAAGAAAAAGAAGCAGAACACAAATGTCCGTAAAATATGCCTCTTGAAACTGTCGTTTTGAAACATGGAGGTCTTTTGAATTTTTTGGTCAGTATACGACCCCAGGATTTCTTTTCAGGGCAGGTCTCATTTACAGGCCTGCAATGATTTTGAATATCAACTGACCATTAGCGCTGGGATTCAAGCTGCTGTTGTGTGAAACGGCCACAAGGTGGCAGCAGTTCCCCTTTACCGAATCTGGTGACTAGGGCAACAGAGCCTCAATGGAAGTCGTGTTCTAGGTTGTAAGTTAGAATGGAATGTGCCAGGAAAAAGACCCTTAAGTTTGTCTCACTATTTCTTGTTCGTTTTTTTTCATCTAATTTTTATTTTTTATCACAGCAAGTTTGATTACAATGTTTGGCTTGTTGTAGGTGTGCAAGATGTGGTTCTTTTACACATATACATATGTCTGTTCTTCCTGGGATCCTTTTCCCATGTATGTTAGGACAGAATGTTGAGTAGTCTTCTCTTGGTATTCCGTAGGTGTTTGGTGATTATCTCTTTCACCTGTGTTTGTATCTGTCTGTTAACCCCAATATCCTAATGTATCCAATCCTCACACCTTTCCATTGGTGAACCATAAGTTTGTTTAATGAATCTGTGATTGCCCTTCTCTGTGGAAATATCTTCACTAGTATCAATTCTTAGGTAACACCTATAAGTGATATCATACGATATGTGTCTTTCTCTTTCTGACTTACTACAAGTCACGTGATTACCTCTAGACTCCTCTACGGTGCTGCAAATGGCATTGTGTCCTTTTTTTCCTTGGCTAATATTCTGTCTGGACATGTACCAGTTCTTCTTTGTCCACTCATCTGTTGATGGACTTTTTGGTTGCTCCCATGTCATGGCTATGGTAATGCTGCGGCAATGCACATTTGCCTGCCTGTGTCTTTCCAATTCTGGCTTCTTAGGTTATAGGCCCAGGAGTTCGCCTGCTGGATCATATGGTAGCAAAATGTTTACCTTGTAGAGGCACCGCCATTCTCTTCTCATTAGTGGCTCTTACCAGGTTACGTCCCACTAAAAGTTGAGGTTATGCTCTTCTCCACAACACCTTCAGCGTTTATTCTTTGTAGTAGTTTCTTCTGAAGTTTATTCTGACTAGTGTGAGCTGATACCGCTTTGTGGTTGGATTGGCATGCGTCTCATAATACCTTGAAATTGAGCTTTCTGGCATGTCCTTTGTTCCTTCAAACTGTGAGTACAGCTTACCTCTTCAAATTGTTTTCGGGAAGTATGTGTGACATTTAGAAATATTTTGGCCATTCCCTCCCTCAAGACATTATGAGGGCAGGTTTCACTCACAGCCCTCCAGTACTGGTGCATATGAAGTGACCCTTAGCACAGGTTTTAAAGCTGCTGTTGCAGGTAACGGCCAGAGGGCGGCAGCATTTCTGCTTTTCCCAATCTGTTAACTAGGGAAACAGACCATCGTGGCAGTGGTGTTCCTCGGTTATATATTAGAGTGGAATGTGCCCCCAAAAGCTGATGTCTCCTTACTTCTGTTTGTTGTAGAAATTGAATTTATATATTTTTTTTATTGGAGTCATATCCCATTGTGTTCATGGACCACTTCTTCTTTGAGCATTCCTCTGTTGATGGACATTTTCGTAGCTTCCAAGTGTTGGCTGTGGTCAATATTGCTGGAGTGCAGGATTGCCAGCATGTGTCTTTTTTTGTGGTACATGGGCCTCTCACTGCCGTGGGCCCTCCCATTGCAGAGCACAGGCTCCGGACGTGCAGGCCCAGCAGCCATAGCTCACGGGAACAGCCGCTCCGCGGCATGTGGGATCTCCCCAAATCGGGGCATGAATCCATGTCCCCTGCACTGGCAGGCGGACTCTCATCCACTGCGCCACCAGTGAATCCCAGCCTGTCTTTTTGAGTCTCATCCCCTCAGGTGATAGGCCCAGCAGTGGGTATGCTTGATTGAATGGTAGCTCAGTATTTATCTTTACAAGGCACGTCATTTTTGTTTTCATGACTGGCTCTTACCATGTCCCATGTTGAAGCAAGGGTAGGCATTTCTCCAAAACCCCTTCAGCATTTATTGTTTGCAGAATTTTTGCTGATGGCCATTCTGACTGCTGTGAGCTGATAGGTTTTTGTAATTTGGATCTGCATATCTTTAATTATTCCTAATGTTTTGCATTTTTCCATGCCTTTTAAAATTTCTGGCAGAGGAAAACAGAAAAAAACGGAGAGTACAATTAAACTCTTGAAATTGTCTTCTTGGATGGTTGCCCTCTTTTGAATTTTTTGGTCAATTTTCGACCCCATGTTTGTTTTTGAGGGCAGGTGTTATTCACAGGCCTGCCAGGAGTGTGAATATTTAGTGACCATTAGCTGTGGGTTTAAAGCTGCTGTTGTGGGAAATGGCCACAAGGCGGCCGCGTTTCTCCATTCCCAAGTCTGGTTCCTAGGGCAGCAGAGCCTTTCTGGGACCAATGGAATACAGAAGAAGGCATCATTGAAGTCTAACACAGAATACCATGTCCTGGTGGATGGTAGAATGACCAGTAGGGTCTAGGAATTAGGAACTACTGGATGTATATCCTCGGTGGCTTCACTGACTGTCCTAACATCCTTTACCAGGTCCCCAGCAGCCAACGGGGTTCTCGTGGTCAGGCACCTCCCAGGGTATGGAGCTCACCTGTGAAACTACCCAGCAGCCCACGAGGCTCTCGTGCTTAGGCACCTCCCATGATACAGAGCTGCCCTGGGCAGGTACCATGGTAGGGCTGGGCACACAGGAACCGTGCACTTAGCCCTCATTGCAGAGCACCCCAGAACGCCTGTCACGCAGAGCTGACACAGAGCACCTCAGAGCAGGACTTGAACTAACAAACAGCAACTCCGACAGGTCTCTGACCCAGGGCATCACTCTGTGCAGCCTCCCTCTGCCTGGTCTCCCAGAGACTTCCACTGCAGCCGGGGCACCAGGCCTTTGTCTCCAACCATCACCCCTCCTCCCCCTGACTCCTGGGTTCCTCTCATTAGGATTAGGCCTTCTTGAAATTGTCTCCCACTCATGGGCCAGATAAAATGATGAGAAAACAAGCCGGAGATGCAGCCCCTTGTCTATCCTGACTCTCTGGAGCCCACACCTGTTCCTTGGAACTGGCCGTTTCAGCGAGGTCCATTTTCTGCAATGTGAGCCACTGAGGGGTGAGGATTGGCTGACTGGAGCAGCCTGTCCCGCCCGGCCTGCCCTCCCTAGGTGTGCCTGTGTTGAGGTCAATATAAACACCGCTCCAGGGAGCAACAGCTCCTGCAGCTGTGCCTGACGCCATATTCTCTGCCCCGTCAGCAGTCTCGGGGCTGTGCCGGTGGGAGGGAGTGAGGGGGCACGGTTTTGTGGGTGGCCCGGTGTGAGAGGAGCTCTGCTGGACTTTCTGCAGGAGTCTCCAGACTGCCACCTGCTAAAGAAGAGGATGGGTCACCCATACCTTCTGCTGGAATTTCTCCGCGGGCAGAGGTGAGGGAGGAAAAAAGCAGTGGGGGCCAAGACAGGACGGATATCTCAGGCAGGGAAATGGAAAGTTTTCAGAAGAGCGCCTGGGGCCAGGATCATCCTGGCAGGCCTGCAGGCACCAAGTCAGCCTGCGTGCTTTCACTGGTGTGGATCCACGGCCCTTCCTCTGTGCTTTCAAGTCCTTGTACATATTCAGGTGTTTTACCTGGGAAGGGTGGGAACAGTTCAGCAGCAGCTGGCTGGGGACTCAGCTCACGTTTACTCACAGACGCCTATGTACGGTCCCCCAGCTTTGCAATGAGGACGCTCCTTGCGGGGGGGCTGCTGGCTGCATGGGAGATAATTCGGCACCTCCGACCACCTTCAGAATTGTTTACCACTGGAGCAAGTGCCCTGATAGGGTTTTCCTCTGTATAAGTAGTGGGTTCTGTTTATTTTTTCTGTTTTTTTCAAGGTAGATTTTAGTCCTCATTTATGTATTTATAGATATAAGCATGGAAATCATTCATTCATATAAATACATCTGTGTGAAGGGAAGAACATTTTTCTGTTTTATTTTTAAATTTTATTTGTTTTTTAAAAAATTGAAATTTAAGGTTATTTATTTTTTTATACAGCAGGTTATTGTTAGTTATCTATTTTATACATATACATGTATACAAGTCAGTCCCAATCTCCCAACTCATCCCACCACCACCACCCCATGGCTTCCCCCCCTTGGTTTCCATACGTTTGTTCTCTAACCCTGTGTCTCTAATTCTGCCCTGCAAACCGGTTCATCTCTACCATTTTTCCAGCTTCCACATATATGCATTAATACGCAATATTTGTTTTTCTCTTTCTGACCTACTTCTCTCTGTATGACAGTCTCTAGATCCATCCACGTCTCTACAAATGACCCAGTTTCATTCCTTTTTATGGCTGAGCAATATTCCATTTTATATATGTACCACATCTTTATCCATTCGTCTGTCTGTGGGCATTTAGCTTGCTTCCATTACCTGGCTATTGTAAATAGTGCTGCAATGAACATTGTGGTGAATGTGTCTTTTTGATTTATGGTTTTCTCTGGGTATATGCCCAGAAGTGGGATTGCTGGATCATATGGTAATTGTATTTTTAGTTTTTTTAATGAACCTCCATACTGTTCTCCATAGTGACTGTATCAATTGACATTCCCACCAATAGTGGAAGAGGGATCCATTTGTCCACACCCTCCGCAGCATTTGTAGTTTGTAGATTTTCTGATGATGCCCATTCTAACAGGTGTGAGGTGATACCTCATTGAAGTTTTGATTTGCATTTCTCTAATAATTAGTGATGTTGAGCAGCTTTTCATGTGCATCTTGGCCATCTCTGAGTCTCCTTTGAAGAAATGTCTATTTAGATATTCTACCCATTTTTGAAGTGGGTTGTTTTTTTTTTTTAATATTAAGCTGCATGAGCTGTTTATGTATACTGGAGATTAAACCTTTGTCCATTGATTCGTTTTCACATATTTTCTCCCATTCTGAGGGTTGCCTTTTTCCATTCCCATTTTTTAACAAAAAGAAAGAAAGAAGGAAAAAGAAGCAGAACACAAATGTCCGTAAAATATGCCTCTTGAAACTGTCGTTTTGAAACATGGAGGTCTTTTGAATTTTTTGGTCAGTATACGACCCCAGGATTTCTTTTCAGGGCAGGTCTCATTTACAGGCCTGCAATGATTTTGAATATCAACTGACCATTAGCGCTGGGATTCAAGCTGCTGTTGTGTGAAACGGCCACAAGGTGGCAGCAGTTCCCCTTTACCGAATCTGGTGACTAGGGCAACAGAGCCTCAATGGAAGTCGTGTTCTAGGTTGTAAGTTAGAATGGAATGTGCCAGGAAAAAGACCCTTAAGTTTGTCTCACTATTTCTTGTTCGTTTTTTTTCATTTAATTTTTATTTTTTATCACAGCAAGTTTGATTACAATGTTTGGCTTGTTGTAGGTGTGCAAGATGTGGTTCTTTTACACATATACATATGTCTGTTCTTCCTGGGATCCTTTTCCCATGTATGTTAGGACAGAATGTTGAGTAGTCTTCTCTTGGTATTCCGTAGGTGTTTGGTGATTATCTCTTTCACCTGTGTTTGTATCTGTCTGTTAACCCCAATATCCTAATGTATCCAATCCTCACACCTTTCCATTGGTGAACCATAAGTTTGTTTAATGAATCTGTGATTGCCCTTCTCTGTGGAAATATCTTCACTAGTATCAATTCTTAGGTAACACCTATAAGTGATATCATACGATATGTGTCTTTCTCTTTCTGACTTACTACAAGTCACGTGATTACCTCTAGACTCCTCTACGGTGCTGCAAATGGCATTGTGTCCTTTTTTTCCTTGGCTAATATTCTGTCTGGACATGTACCAGTTCTTCTTTGTCCACTCATCTGTTGATGGACTTTTTGGTTGCTCCCATGTCATGGCTATGGTAATGCTGCGGCAATGCACATTTGCCTGCCTGTGTCTTTCCAATTCTGGCTTCTTAGGTTATAGGCCCAGGAGTTCGCCTGCTGGATCATATGGTAGCAAAATGTTTACCTTGTAGAGGCACCGCCATTCTCTTCTCATTAGTGGCTCTTACGAGGTTACGTCCCACTAAAAGTTGAGGTTATGCTCTTCTCCACAACACCTTCAGCGTTTATTCTTTGTAGTAGTTTCTTCTGAAGTTTATTCTGACTAGTGTGAGCTGATACCGCTTTGTGGTTGGATTTGCATGCGTCTCATAATACCTTGAAATTGAGCTTTCTGGCATGTCCTTTGTTCCTTCAAACTGTGAGTACAGCTTACCTCTTCAAATTGTTTTCGGGAAGTATGTGTGACATTTAGAAATATTTTGGCCATTCCCTCCCTCAAGACATTATGAGGGCAGGTTTCACTCACAGCCCTCCAGTACTGGTGCATATGAAGTGACCCTTAGCACAGGTTTTAAAGCTGCTGTTGCAGGTAACGGCCAGAGGGCGGCAGCATTTCTGCTTTTCCCAATCTGTTAACTAGGGAAACAGACCATCGTGGCAGTGGTGTTCCTCGGTTATATATTAGAGTGGAATGTGCCCCCAAAAGCTGATGTCTCCTTACTTCTGTTTGTTGTAGAAATTGAATTTATATATTTTTTTTATTGGAGTCATATCCCATTGTGTTCATGGACCACTTCTTCTTTGAGCATTCCTCTGTTGATGGACATTTTCGTAGCTTCCAAGTGTTGGCTGTGGTCAATATTGCTGGAGTGCAGGATTGCCAGCATGTGTCTTTTTTTGTGGTACATGGGCCTCTCACTGCCGTGGGCCCTCCCATTGCAGAGCACAGGCTCTGGACGTGCAGGCCCAGCAGCCATAGCTCACGGGAACAGCCGCTCCGCGGCATGTGGGATCTCCCCAAATCGGGGCATGAATCCATGTCCCCTGCACTGGCAGGCGGACTCTCATCCACTGCGCCACCAGTGAATCCCAGCCTGTCTTTTTGAGTCTCATCCCCTCAGGTGATAGGCCCAGCAGTGGGTATGCTTGATTGAATGGTAGCTCAGTATTTATCTTTACAAGGCACGTCATTTTTGTTTTCATGACTGGCTCTTACCATGTCCCATGTTGAAGCAAGGGTAGGCATTTCTCCAAAACCCCTTCAGCATTTATTGTTTGCAGAATTTTTGCTGATGGCCATTCTGACTGCTGTGAGCTGATAGGTTTTTGTAATTTGGATCTGCATATCTTTAATTATTCCTAATGTTTTGCATTTTTCCATGCCTTTTAAAATTTCTGGCAGAGGAAAACAGAAAAAAACGGAGAGTACAATTAAACTCTTGAAATTGTCTTCTTGGATGGTTGCCCTCTTTTGAATTTTTTGGTCAATTTTCGACCCCATGTTTGTTTTTGAGGGCAGGTGTTATTCACAGGCCTGCCAGGAGTGTGAATATTTAGTGACCATTAGCTGTGGGTTTAAAGCTGCTGTTGTGGGAAATGGCCACAAGGCGGCCGCGTTTCTCCATTCCCAAGTCTGGTTCCTAGGGCAGCAGAGCCTTTCTGGGACCAATGGAATACAGAAGAAGGCATCATTGAAGTCTAACACAGAATACCATGTCCTGGTGGATGGTAGAATGACCAGTAGGGTCTAGGAATTAGGAACTACTGGATGTATATCCTCGGTGGCTTCACTGACTGTCCTAACATCCTTTACCAGGTCCCCAGCAGCCAACGGCGTTCTCGTGGTCAGGCACCTCCCAGGGTATGGAGCTCACCTGTGAAACTACCCAGCAGCCCACGAGGCTCTCGTGCTTAGGCATCTCCCATGATACAGAGCTGCCCTGGGCAGGTACCATGGCAGGTCTGGGCACACAGGAACCGTGCACTTAGCCCTCATTGCAGAGCACCCCAGAACGCCTGTCACGCAGAGCTGACACAGAGCACCTCAGAGCAGGACTTGAACTAACAAACAGCAGCTCCGACAGGTCTCTGACCCAGGGCATCACTCTGTGCAGCCTCCCCTTGCCTGGTCTCCCAGAGACTTCCACTGCAGCCGGGGCACCAGGCCTTTGTCTCCAACCATCACCCCTCCTCCCCCTGACTCCTCGGTTCCTCTCATTAGGATTAGGCCTTCTTGAAATTGTCTCCCACTCATGGGCCAGATAAAATGATGAGAAAACAAGCCGGAGATGCAGCCCCTTGTCTATCCTGACTCTCTGGAGCCCACACCTGTTCCTTGGAACTGGCCGTTTCAGCGAGGTCCATTTTCTGCAATGGGAGCCACTGAGGGGTGAGGATTGGCTGACCGGAGCAGCCTGTCCCTGCCGGCCAGCCCTCCCCAGGTGTGCCTGGGTTGAGGTCAATATAAACACCGCTCCAGGGAGCAACAGCCCCTGCAGCTGTGCCTGACGCCATATTCTCTGCCCCGTCAGCAGTCTCGGGGCTGTGCCGGTGGGAGGGAGTGAGGGGGCACGGTTTTGTGGGTGGCCCGGTGTGAGAGGAGCTCTGCTGGACTTTCTGCAGGAGTCTCCAGACTGCCACCTGCTAAAGAAGAGGATGGGTCACCCATACCTTCCGCTGGAATTTCTCCGCGGGCAGAGGTGAGGGAGGAAAAAAGCAGTGGGGGCCAAGACAGGACGGATATCTCAGGCAGGGAAATGGAAAGTTTTCAGAAGAGCGCCTGGGGCCAGGATCATCCTGGCAGGCCTGCAGGCACCAAGTCAGCCTGCGTGCTTTCACTGGTGTGGATCCACGGCCCTTCCTCTATGCTTTCAAGTCCTTGTACATATTCAGGTGTTTTACCTGGGAAGGGTGGGAACAGTTCAGCAGCAGCTGGCTGGGGGCTCAGCTCACGTTTACTCACAGACGCCTATGTACGGTCCCCCAGCTTTGCAATGAGGACGGTCCTTGTGGGGGGGCTGCTGGCTGCATGGGAGATAATTCGGCACCTCCGACCACCTTCAGAATTGTTTACCACTGGAGCAAGTGCCCTGATAGGGTTTTCCTCTGTATAACTAGTGGGTTCTGTTTATTTTTTCTGTTTTTTTCAAGGTAGATTTTAGTCCTCATTTATGTATTTATAGATATAAGCATGGAAATCATTCATTCATATAAATACATCTGTGTGAAGGGAAGAACATTTTTCTGTTTTATTTTTAAATTTTATTTGTTTTTTAAAAGTTTGAAATTTAAGGTTCTTTATTTTTTTATACAGCAGGTTATTGTTAGTTATCTATTTTATACATATACATGTATACAAGTCAGTCCCAATCTCCCAACTCATCCCACCACCACCACCCCATGGCTTCCCCCCCTTGGTTTCCATACGTTTGTTCTCTAACCCTGTGTCTCTAATTCTGCCCTGCAAACCGGTTCATCTCTACCATTTTTCCAGCTTCCACATATATGCATTAATACGCAATATTTGTTTTTCTCTTTCTGACCTACTTCTCTCTGTATGACAGTCTCTAGATCCATCCACGTCTCTACAAATGACCCAGTTTCATTCCTTTTTATGGCTGAGCAATATTCCATTTTATATATGTACCACATCTTTATCCATTCGTCTGTCTGTGGGCATTTAGCTTGCTTCCATTACCTGGCTATTGTAAATAGTGCTGCAATGAACATTGTGGTGAATGTGTCTTTTTGATTTATGGTTTTCTCTGGGTATATGCCCAGAAGTGGGATTGCTGGATCATATGGTAATTGTATTTTTAGTTTTTTTAATGAACCTCCATACTGTTCTCCATAGTGACTGTATCAATTGACATTCCCACCAATAGTGGAAGAGGGATCCATTTGTCCACACCCTCCACAGCATTTGTAGTTTGTAGATTTTCTGATGATGCCCATTCTAACAGGTGTGAGGTGATACCTCATTGAAGTTTTGATTTGCATTTCTCTAATAATTAGTGATGTTGAGCAGCTTTTCATGTGCATCTTGGCCATCTCTGAGTCTCCTTTGAAGAAATGTCTATTTAGATATTCTACCCATTTCTGAAGTGGGTTGTTTTTTTTTAATATTAAGCTGCATGAGCTGTTTATGTATACTGGAGATTAAACCTTTGTCCATTGATTCGTTTTCACATATTTTCTCCCATTCTGAGGGTTGCCTTTTTCCATTCGCGTTTTTTAACAAAAAGAAAGAAAGAAAGAAAAAGAAGCAGAACACAAATGTCCGTAAAATATGCCTCTTGAAACTGTCGTTTTGAAACATGGAGGTCTTTTGAATTTTTTGGTCAGTATACGACCCCAGGATTTCTTTTCAGGGCAGGTCTCATTTACAGGCCTGCAATGATTTTGAATATCAACTGACCATTAGCGCTGGGATTCAAGCTGCTGTTGTGTGAAACGGCCACAAGGTGGCAGCAGTTCCCCTTTACCGAATCTGGTGACTAGGGCAACAGAGCCTCAATGGAAGTCGTGTTCTAGGTTGTAAGTTAGAATGGAATGTGCCAGGAAAAAGACCCTTAAGTTTGTCTCACTATTTCTTGTTCGTTTTTTTTCATTTAATTTTTATTTTTTATCACAGCAAGTTTGATTACAATGTTTGGCTTGTTGTAGGTGTGCAAGATGTGGTTCTTTTACACATATACATATGTCTGTTCTTCCTGGGATCCTTTTCCCATGTATGTTAGGACAGAATGTTGAGTAGTCTTCTCTTGGTATTCCGTAGGTGTTTGGTGATTATCTCTTTCACCTGTGTTTGTATCTGTCTGTTAACCCCAATATCCTAATGTATCCAATCCTCACACCTTTCCATTGGTGAACCATAAGTTTGTTTAATGAATCTGTGATTGCCCTTCTCTGTGGAAATATCTTCACTAGTATCAATTCTTAGGTAACACCTATAAGTGATATCATACGATATGTGTCTTTCTCTTTCTGACTTACTACAAGTCACGTGATTACCTCTAGACTCCTCTACGGTGCTGCAAATGGCATTGTGTCCTTTTATTCCTTGGCTAATATTCTGTCTGGACATGTACCAGTTCTTCTTTGTCCACTCATCTGTTGATGGACTTTTTGGTTGCTCCCATGTCATGGCTATGGTAATGCTGCGGCAATGCACATTTGCCTGCCTGTGTCTTTCCAATTCTGGCTTCTTAGGTTATAGGCCCAGGAGTTCGCCTGCTGGATCATATGGTAGCAAAATGTTTACCTTGTAGAGGCACCGCCATTCACTTCTCATTAGTGGCTCTTACCAGGTTACGTCCCACTAAAAGTTGAGGTTATGCTCTTCTCCACAACACCTTCAGCGTTTATTCTTTGTAGTAGTTTTTTCTGAAGTTTATTCTGACTAGTGTGAGCTGATACCGCTTTGTGGTTGGATTTGCATGCGTCTCATAATACCTTGAAATTGAGCTTTCTGGCATGTCCTTTGTTCCTTCAAACTGTGAGTACAGCTTACCTCTTCAAATTGTTTTCGGGAAGTATGTGTGACATTTAGAAATATTTTGGCCATTCCCTCCCTCAAGACATTATGAGGGCAGGTTTCACTCACAGCCCTCCAGTACTGGTGCATATGAAGTGACCCTTAGCACAGGTTTTAAAGCTGCTGTTGCAGGTAACGGCCAGAGGGCGGCAGCATTTCTGCTTTTCCCAATCTGTTAACTAGGGAAACAGACCATCATGGCAGTGGTGTTCCTCGGTTATATATTAGAGTGGAATGTGCCCCAAAAAGCTGATGTCTCCTTACTTCTGTTTGTTGTAGAAATTGAATTTATATATTTTTTTTATTGGACTCATATCCCATTGTGTTCATGGACCACTTCTTCTTTGAGCATTCCTCTGTTGATGGACATTTTCGTAGCTTCCAAGTGTTGGCTGTGGTCAATATTGCTGGAGTGCAGGATTGCCAGCATGTGTCTTTTTTTGTGGTACATGGGCCTCTCACTGCTGTGGGCCCTCCCATTGCAGAGCACAGGCTCCGGACGTGCAGGCCCAGCAGCCATAGCTCACGGGAACAGCCGCTCCGCGGCATGTGGGATCTCCCCAAATCGGGGCATGAATCCATGTCCCCTGCACTGGCAGGCGGACTCTCATCCACTGCGCCACCAGTGAATCCCAGCCTGTCTTTTTGAGTCTCATCCCCTCAGGTGATAGGCCCAGCAGTGGGTATGCTTGATTGAATGATAGCTCAGTATTTATCTTTACAAGGCACGTCATTTTTGTTTTCATGACTGGCTCTTACCATGTCCCAGGTTGAAGCAAGGGTAGGCGTTTCTCCAAAACCCCTTCAGCATTTATTGTTTGCAGAATTTTTGCTGATGGCCATTCTGACTGCTGTGAGCTGATAGGTTTTTGTAATTTGGATCTGCATATCTTTAATTATTCCTAATGTTTTGCATTTTTCCATGCCTTTTAAAATTTCTGGCAGAGGAAAACAGAAAAAAACGGAGAGTACAATTAAACTCTTGAAATTGTCTTCTTGGATGGTTGCCCTCTTTTGAATTTTTTGGTCAATTTTCGACCCCATGTTTGTTTTTGAGGGCAGGTGTTATTCACAGGCCTGCCAGAAGTGTGAATATTTAGTGACCATTAGCTGTGGGTTTAAAGCTGCTGTTGTGGGAAATGGCCACAAGGCGGCCACGTTTCTCCATTCCCAAGCCTGGTTCCTAGGGCAGCAGAGCCTTTCTGGGACCAATGGAATACAGAAGAAGGCATCATTGAAGTCTAACACAGAATACCATGTCCTGGTGGATGGTAGAATGACCAGTAGGGTCTAGGAATTAGGAACTACTGGATGTATATCCTCGGTGGCTTCACTGACTGTCCTAACATCCTTTACCAGGTCCCCAGCAGCCAACGGGGTTCTCGTGGTCAGGCACCTCCCAGGGTATGGAGCTCACCTGTGAAACTACCCAGCAGCCCACGAGGCTCTCGTGCTTAGGCACCTCCCATGATACAGAGCTGCCCTGGGCAGGTACCATGGCAGGGCTGGGCACACAGGAACCGTGCACTTAGCCCTCATTGCAGAGCACCCCAGGACGCCTGTCACGCAGAGCTGACACAGAGCACCTCAGAGCAGGACTTGAACTAACAAACAGCAACTCCGACAGGTCTCTGACCCTGGGCATCACTCTGTGCAGCCTCCCTCTGCCTGGTCTCCCAGAGACTTCCACTGCAGCCGGGGCACCAGGCCTTTGTCTCCAACCATCACCCCTCCTCCCCCTGACTCCTCGGTTCCTCTCATTAGGATTAGGCCTTCTTGAAATTGTCTCCCACTCATGGGCCAGATAAAATGATGAGAAAACAAGCCGGAGATGCAGCCCCTTGTCTATCCTGACTCTCTGGAGCCCACACCTGTTCCTTGGAACTGGCCGTTTCAGCGAGGTCCATTTTCTGCAATGTGAGCCACTGAGGGGTCAGGATTGGCTGACCGGAGCAGCCTGTCCCGCCCGGCCTGCCCTCCCTAGGTGTGCCTGTGTTGAGGTCAATATAAACACCGCTCCAGGGAGCAACAGCTCCTGCAGCTGTGCCTGACGCCATATTCTCTGCCCCGTCAGCAGTCTCGGGGCTGTGCCGGTGGGAGGGAGTGAGGGGGCACGGTTTTGTGGGTGGCCCGGTGTGAGAGGAGCTCTGCTGGACTTTCTGCAGGAGTCTCCAGACTGCCACCTGCTAAAGAAGAGGATGGGTCACCCATACCTTCCGCTGGAATTTCTCCGCGGGCAGAGGTGAGGGAGGAAAAAAGCAGTGGGGGCCAAGACAGGACGGATATCTCAGGCAGGGAAATGGAAAGTTTTCAGAAGAGCGCCTGGGGCCAGGATCATCCTGGCAGGCCTGCAGGCACCAAGTCAGCCTGCGTGCTTTCACTGGTGTGGATCCACGGCCCTTCCTCTATGCTTTCAAGTCCTTGTACATATTCAGGTGTTTTACCTGGGAAGGGTGGGAACAGTTCAGCAGCAGCTGGCTGGGGGCTCAGCTCACGTTGACTCACAGACGCCTATGTACGGTCCCCCAGCTTTGCAATGAGGACGCTCCTTGCGGGGGGGCTGCTGGCTGCATGGGAGATAATTCGGCACCTCCGACCACCTTCAGAATTGTTTACCACTGGAGCAAGTGCCCTGATAGGGTTTTCCTCTGTATAACTAGTGGGTTCTGTTTATTTTTTCTGTTTTTTTCAAGGTAGATTTTAGTCCTCATTTATGTATTTATAGATATAAGCATGGAAATCATTCATTCATATAAATACATCTGTGTGAAGGGAAGAACATTTTTCTGTTTTATTTTTAAATTTTATTTGTTTTTTAAAAATTTGAAATTTAAGGTTATTTATTTTTTTATACAGCAGGTTATTGTTAGTTATCTATTTTATACATATACATGTATACAAGTCAGTCCCAATCTCCCAACTCATCCCACCACCACCACCCCATGGCTTCCCCCCCTTGGTTTCCATACGTTTGTTCTCTAACCCTGTGTCTCTAATTCTGCCCTGCAAACCGGTTCATCTCTACCATTTTTCCAGCTTCCACATATATGCATTAATACGCAATATTTGTTTTTCTCTTTCTGACCTACTTCTCTCTGTATGACAGTCTCTAGATCCATCCACGTCTCTACAAATGACCCAGTTTCATTCCTTTTTATGGCTGAGCAATATTCCATTTTATATATGTACCACATCTTTATCCATTCGTCTGTCTGTGGGCATTTAGCTTGCTTCCATTACCTGGCTATTGTAAATAGTGCTGCAATGAACATTGTGGTGAATGTGTCTTTTTGATTTATGGTTTTCTCTGGGTATATGCCCAGAAGTGGGATTGCTGGATCATATGGTAATTGTATTTTTAGTTTTTTTAATGAACCTCCATACTGTTCTCCATAGTGACTGTATCAATTGACATTCCCACCAATAGTGGAAGAGGGATCCATTTGTCCACACCCTCCGCAGCATTTGTAGTTTGTAGATTTTCTGATGATGCCCATTCTAACAGGTGTGAAGTGATACCTCATTGAAGTTTTGATTTGCATTTCTCTAATAATTAGTGATGTTGAGCAGCTTTTCATGTGCATCTTGGCCATCTCTGAGTCTCCTTTGAAGAAATGTCTATTTAGATATTCTACCCATTTTTGAAGTGGGTTGTTTTTTTTTTTAATATTAAGCTGCATGAGCTGTTTATGTATACTGGAGATTAAACCTTTGTCCATTGATTCGTTTTCACATATTTTCTCCCATTCTGAGGGTTGCCTTTTTCCATTCCCATTTTTTAACAAAAAGAAAGAAAGAAAGAAAAAGAAGCAGAACACAAATGTCCGTAAAATATGCCTCTTGAAACTGTCGTTTTGAAACATGGAGGTCTTTTGAATTTTTTGGTCAGTATACGACCCCAGGATTTCTTTTCAGGGCAGGTCTCATTTACAGGCCTGCAATGATTTTGAATATCAACTGACCATTAGCGCTGGGATTCAAGCTGCTGTTGTGTGAAACGGCCACAAGGTGGCAGCAGTTCCCCTTTACCAAATCTGGTGACTAGGGCAACAGAGCCTCAATGGAAGTCGTGTTCTAGGTTGTAAGTTAGAATGGAATGTGCCAGGAAAAAGACGCTTAAGTTTGTCTCACTATTTCTTGTTCGTTTTTTTTCATTTAATTTTTATTTTTTATCACAGCAAGTTTGATTACCATGTTTGGCTTGTTGTAGGTGTGCAAGATGTGGTTCTTTTACACATATACATATGTCTGTTCTTCCTGGGATCCTTTTCCCATGTATGTTAGGACAGAATGTTGAGTAGTCTTCTCTTGGTATTCCGTAGGTGTTTGGTGATTATCTCTTTCACCTGTGTTTGTATCTGTCTGTTAACCCCAATATCCTAATGTATCCAATCCTCACACCTTTCCATTGGTGAACCATAAGTTTGTTTAATGAATCTGTGATTGCCCTTCTCTGTGGAAATATCTTCACTAGTATCAATTCTTAGGTAACACCTATAAGTGATATCATACGATATGTGTCTTTCTCTTTCTGACTTACTACAAGTCACGTGATTACCTCTAGACTCCTCTACGGTGCTGCAAATGGCATTGTGTCCTTTTTTTCCTTGGCTAATATTCTGTCTGGACATGTACCAGTTCTTCTTTGTCCACTCATCTGTTGATGGACTTTTTGGTTGCTCCCATGTCATGGCTATGGTAATGCTGCGGCAATGCACATTTGCCTGCCTGTGTCTTTCCAATTCTGGCTTCTTAGGTTATAGGCCCAGGAGTTCGCCTGCTGGATCATATGGTAGCAAAATGTTTACCTTGTAGAGGCACCGCCATTCACTTCTCATTAGTGGCTCTTACCAGGTTACGTCCCACTAAAAGTTGAGGTTATGCTCTTCTCCACAACACCTTCAGCGTTTATTCTTTGTAGTAGTTTTTTCTGAAGTTTATTCTGACTAGTGTGAGCTGATACCGCTTTGTGGTTGGATTTGCATGCGTCTCATAATACATTGAAATTGAGCTTTCTGGCATGTCCTTTGTTCCTTCAAACTGTGAGTACAGCTTACCTCTTCAAATTGTTTTCGGGAAGTATGTGTGACATTTAGAAATATTTTGGCCATTCCCTCCCTCAAGACATTATGAGGGCAGGTTTCACTCACAGCCCTCCAGTACTGGTGCATATGAAGTGACCCTTAGCACAGGTTTTAAAGCTGCTGTTGCAGGTAACGGCCAGAGGGCGGCAGCATTTCTGCTTTTCCCAATCTGTTAACTAGGGAAACAGACCATCCTGGCAGTGGTGTTCCTCGGTTATATATTAGAGTGGAATGTGCCCCAAAAAGCTGATGTCTCCTTACTTCTGTTTGTTGTAGAAATTGAATTTATATATTTTTTTATTGGACTCATATCCCATTGTGTTCATGGACCACTTCTTCTTTGAGCATTCCTCTGTTGATGGACATTTTCGTAGCTTCCAAGTGTTGGCTGTGGTCAATATTGCTGGAGTGCAGGATTGCCAGCATGTGTCTTTTTTTGTGGTACATGGGCCTCTCACTGCTGTGCGCCCTCCCATTGCAGAGCACAGGCTCCGGACGTGCAGGCCCAGCAGCCATAGCTCACGGGAACAGCCGCTCCGCGGCATGTGGGATCTCCCCAAATCGGGGCATGAATCCATGTCCCCTGCACTGGCAGGCGGACTCTCATCCACTGCGCCACCAGTGAATCCCAGCCTGTCTTTTTGAGTCTCATCCCCTCAGGTGATAGGCCCAGCAGTGGGTATGCTTGATTGAATGGTAGCTCAGTATTTATCTTTACAAGGCACGTCATTTTTGTTTTCATGACTGGCTCTTACCATGTCCCATGTTGAAGCAAGGGTAGGCATTTCTCCAAAACCCCTTCAGCATTTATTGTTTGCAGAATTTTTGCTGATGGCCATTCTGACTGCTGTGAGCTGATAGGTTTTTGTAATTTGGATCTGCATATCTTTAATTATTCCTAATGTTTTGCATTTTTCCATGCCTTTTAAAATTTCTGGCAGAGGAAAACAGAAAAAAACGGAGAGTACAATTAAACTCTTGAAATTGTCTTCTTGGATGGTTGCCCTCTTTTGAATTTTTTGGTCAATTTTCGACCCCATGTTTGTTTTTGAGGGCAGGTGTTATTCACAGGCCTGCCAGGAGTGTGAATATTTAGTGACCATTAGCTGTGGGTTTAAAGCTGCTGTTGTGGGAAATGGCCACAAGGCGGCCGCGTTTCTCCATTCCCAAGTCTGGTTCCTAGGGCAGCAGAGCCTTTCTGGGACCAATGGAATACAGAAGAAGGCATCATTGAAGTCTAACACAGAATACCATGTCCTGGTGGATGGTAGAATGACCAGTAGGGTCTAGGAATTAGGAACTACTGGATGTATATCCTCGGTGGCTTCACTGACTGTCCTAACATCCTTTACCAGGTCCCCAGCAGCCCACGGGGCTCTCGTGGTCAGGGACCTCCCAGGATATGGGGCTCACCTGAGCAGGGCCCCAGCAGCCAACGGGGTTCTCATGTTCAGGCCACTCCCAGGGTATGGAGCTCACCTGTGAAACTACCCAGCAGCCCACAAGGCTCTCGTGCTTAGGCACCTCCCATGATACAGAGCTGCCCTGGGCAGGTACCATGGCAGGGCTGGGCACACAGGAACCGTGCACATAGCCCTCATTGCAGAGCACCCCAGAACGCCTGTCACGCAGAGCTGACACAGAGCACCTCAGAGCAGGACTTGAACTAACAAACAGCAGCTCCGACAGGTCTCTGACCCTGGGCATCACTCTGTGCAGCCTCCCTC
Source organism: Mesoplodon bidens (assembly GCF_964165515.1). NCBI lineage: Eukaryota > Metazoa > Chordata > Mammalia > Artiodactyla > Ziphiidae > Mesoplodon > Mesoplodon bidens. Next base: position 4,035 of record NW_027672624.1, on the reverse strand, counting down.
TGCCTGGTCTTCCAGAGACTTCCACTGCAGCCGGGGCACCAGGCCTTTGTCTCCAACCATCACCCCTCCTCCCCCTGACTCCTGGGTTCCTCTCATTAGGATTAGGCCTTCTTGAAATTGTCTCCCACTCATGGGCCAGATAAAATGATGAGAAAACAAGCCGGAGATGCAGCCCCTTGTCTATCCTGACTCTCTGGAGCCCACACCTGTTCCTTGGAACTGGCCGTTTCAGCGAGGTCCATTTTCTGCAATGGGAGCCACTGAGGGGTGAGGATTGGCTGACCGGAGCAGCCTGTCCCTGCCGGCCAGCCCTCCCCAGGTGTGCCTGTGTTGAGGTCAATATAAACACCGCTCCAGGGAGCAACAGCCCCTGCAGCTGTGCCTGACGCCATATTCTCTGCCCCGTCAGCAGTCTCGGGGCTGTGCCGGTGGGAGGGAGTGAGGGGGCACGGTTTTGTGGGTGGCCCGGTGTGAGAGGAGCTCTGCTGGACTTTCTGCAGGAGTCTCCAGACTGCCACCTGCTAAAGAAGAGGATGGGTCACCCATACCTTCCGCTGGAATTTCTCCGCGGGCAGAGGTGAGGGAGGAAAAAAGCAGTGGGGGCCAAGACAGGACGGATATCTCAGGCAGGGAAATGGAAAGTTTTCAGAAGAGCGCCTGGGGCCAGGATCATCCTGGCAGGCCTGCAGGCACCAAGTCAGCCTGCGTGCTTTCACTGGTGTGGATCCACGGCCCTTCCTCTATGCTTTCAAGTCCTTGTACATATTCAGGTGTTTTACCTGGGAAGGGTGGGAAGAGTTCAGCAGCAGCTGGCTGGGGGCTCAGTTCACGTTTACTCACAGACGCCTATGTAAGGTCCCCCAGCTTTGCAATGAGGACGCTCCTTGCCGGGGGGCTGCTGGCTGCATGGGAGATAATTCTGCACCTCCGACCACCTTCAGAATTATTTACCACTGGAGCAAGTGCCCTGATAGGGTTTTCCTCTGTATAACTAGTGGGTTCTGTTTATTTTTTCTGTTTTTTTCAAGGTAGATTTTAGTCCTCATTTATGTATTTATAGATATAAGCATGGAAATCATTCATTCATATAAATACATCTGTGTGAAGGGAAGAACATTTTTCTGTTTTATTTTTAAATTTTATTTGTTTTTTAAAAATTTGAAATTTAAGGTTATTTATTTTTTTATACAGCAGGTTATTGTTAGTTATCTATTTTATACATATACATGTATACAACTCAGTCCCAATCTCCCAACACTTCCCAACACCACCACCCCATGGCTTCCCCCCCTTGGTTTCCATACGTTTGTTCTCTAACCCTGTGTCTCTAATTCTGCCCTGCAAACCGGTTCATCTCTACCATTTTTCTAGCTTCCACATATATGCATTAATACGCAATATTTGTTTTTCTCTTTCTGACCTACTTCTCTCTGTATGACAGTCTCTAGATCCATCCACGTCTCTACAAATGACCCAGTTTCATTCCTTTTTATGGCTGAGCAATATTCCATTTTATATATGTACCACATCTTTATCCATTCGTCTGTCTGTGGGCATTTAGCTTGCTTCCATTACCTGGCTATTGTAAATAGTGCTGCAATGAACATTGTGGTGAATGTGTCTTTTTGATTTATGATTTTCTCTGGGTATATGCCCAGAAGTGGGATTGCTGGATCATATGGTAATTGTATTTTTAGTTTTTTTAATGAACCTCCATACTGTTCTCCATAGTGACTGTATCAATTGACATTCCCACCAATAGTGGAAGAGGGATCCATTTCTCCACACCCTCCGCAGCATTTGTAGTTTGTAGATTTTCTGATGATGCCCATTCTAACAGGTGTGAGGTGATACCTCATTGAAGTTTTGATTTGCATTTCTCTAATAATTGGTGATGTTGAGCAGCTTTTCATGTGCATCTTGGCCATATTTGAGTCTCCTTTGAAGAAATGTCTATTTAGATATTCTACCCATTTTTGAAGTGGGTTGTTTTTTTTTTTAATATTAAGCTGCATGAGCTGTTTATGTATACTGGAGATTAAACCTTTGTCCATTGATTCGTTTTCACATATTTTCTCCCATTCTGAGGGTTGCCTTTTTCCATTCCCATTTTTTAACAAAAAGAAAGAAAGAAAGAAAAAGAAGGAGAACACAAATGTCCGTAAAATATGCCTCTTGAAACTGTCGTTTTGAAACATGGAGGTCTTTTGAATTTTTTGGTCAGTATACGACCCCAGGATTTCTTTTCAGGGCAGGTCTCATTTACAGACCTGCAATGATTTTGAATATCAACTGACCATTAGCGCTGGGATTCAAGCTGCTGTTGTGTGAAACGGCCACAAGGTGGCAGCAGTTCCCCTTTACCAAATCTGGTGACTAGGGCAACAGAGCCTCAATGGAAGTCGTGTTCTAGGTTGTAAGTTAGAATGGAATGTGCCAGGAAAAAGACGCTTAAGTTTGTCTCACTATTTCTTGTTCGTTTTTTTTCATTTAATTTTTATTTTTTATCACAGCAAGTTTGATTACAATGTTTGGCTTGTTGTAGGTGTGCAAGATGTGGTTCTTTTACACATATACATATGTCTGTTCTTCCTGGGATCCTTTTCCCATGTATGTTAGGACAGAATGTTGAGTAGTCTTCTCTTGGTATTCCGTAGGTGTTTGGTGATTATCTCTTTCACCTGTGTTTGTATCTGTCTGTTAACCCCAATATCCTAATGTATCCAATCCTCACACCTTTCCATTGGTGAACCATAAGTTTGTTTAATGAATCTGTGATTGCCCTTCTCTGTGGAAATATCTTCACTAGTATCAATTCTTAAGTAACACCTATAAGTGATATCATACGATATGTGTCTTTCTCTTTCTGACTTACTACAAGTCACGTGATTACCTCTAGACTCCTCTACGGTGCTGCAAATGGCATTGTGTCCTTTTTTTCCTTGGCTAATATTCTGTCTGGACATGTACCAGTTCTTCTTTGTCCACTCATCTGTTGATGGACTTTTTGGTTGCTCCCATGTCATGGCTATGGTAATGCTGCGGCAATGCACATTTGCCTGCCTGTGTCTTTCCAATTCTGGCTTCTTAGGTTATAGGCCCAGGAGTTCGCCTGCTGGATCATATGGTAGCAAAATGTTTACCTTGTAGAGGCACCGCCATTCACTTCTCATTAGTGGCTCTTACCAGGTTACGTCCCACTAAAAGTTGAGGTTATGCTCTTCTCCACAACACCTTCAGCGTTTATTCTTTGTAGTAGTTTTTTCTGAAGTTTATTCTGACTAGTGTGAGCTGATACCGCTTTGTGGTTGGATTTGCATGCGTCTCATAATACCTTGAAATTGAGCTTTCTGGCATGTCCTTTGTTCCTTCAAACTGTGAGTACAGCTTACCTCTTCAAATTGTTTTCGGGAAGTATGTGTGACATTTAGAAATATTTTGGCCATTCCCTCCCTCAAGACATTATGAGGGCAGGTTTCACTCACAGCCCTCCAGTACTGGTGCATATGAAGTGACCCTTAGCACAGGTTTTAAAGCTGCTGTTGCAGGTAACGGCCAGAGGGCGGCAGCATTTCTGCTTTTCCCAATCTGTTAACTAGGGAAACAGACCATCATGGCAGTGGTGTTCCTCGGTTATATATTAGAGTGGAATGTGCCCCAAAAAGCTGATGTCTCCTTACTTCTGTTTGTTGTAGAAATTGAATTTATATATTTTTTTTATTGGACTCATATCCCATTGTGTTCATGGACCACTTCTTCTTTGAGCATTCCTCTGTTGATGGACATTTTCGTAGCTTCCAAGTGTTGGCTGTGGTCAATATTGGTGGAGTGCAGGATTGCCAGCATGTGTCTTTTTTTGTGGTACATGGGCCTCTCACTGCTGTGGGCCCTCCCATTGCAGAGCACAGGCTCCGGACGTGCAGGCCCAGCAGCCATAGCTCACGGGAACAGCCGCTCCGCGGCATGTGGGATCTCCCCAAATCGGGGCATGAATCCATGTCCCCTGCACTGGCAGGCGGACTCTCATCCACTGCG